>NC_090320.1:78851883-79158481 GCF_040869045.1 Eurosta solidaginis
AGATTTACCGAACCGAAAACCTTTCGAAAAGTACTTTCTGGGTGTAGACTTTTTCAAATATTTTCTGCCTATATATTCAGTTACTCCTAGTAGTGTCACGGGTAGGACAAACTATAGCCGCGATCGAATAATCAAGTTATACACTTATTATTAAAACTCTGCGAATATATGGAAATAGCTTTCTTTAGTTTAAATACTTCTAAATATACAGAGGACTAGGAAATCTTAAATCTAATATACTTATTTTTAATAAATAATGCATTATAAAGGTTCAAAATATTGTTATGAATTTACTTGCAATTCCTCTTATTTGCCCTTTTACTAGGTTCGTATCGCTAAACTGTTGAATAAATAACTCCAATATTGAATAATGGAAAAATGGCCTTTATTAAAATACTTCACAATAACACTCAAACTGTGCAACGAATAGCTTAATAACCAAACTGATAGCTCAAATGAAACTCCAATGAATGCTCGCTAGATATCGTCTTAGTCGTAACTGCTTGACAACTCAAATCAAACTGAATTCCAGCGCCTCTACATCTGTCGCCTTTTATACTCTTTGCTTTTAACATTCGCATCTTCTAGTCGCTTCCAGAATCTACTAGTCCAGCAGCTCTCAAACTTCTCAGCTGTAACTACAATTGCACAATTTTATAGTTTTTCTCATTGCATACTTATAGGAGTATCTCAGATATATGCATGTATTTGTGCATTGACTATCCGCTGCTCGTATACGTACATGGTACATATATGTAGACGCAGTTATTGTTTCGTTTATGTAGATACATGATGATTGAATTAATGATGTGCATTCACGTCACTGCTTAGCATCGCTTAGAGCTGGAAGCGCTCCTTAGTTTTGCTAATATTCGTAACAATATGATTCATTTCATGCAACTAGTTCGTGGCATGATGGGTGCGTAGTGCTTCTTTTTTAATCTTACCTAAAATGGCAGGGCGGGTCCTACATGTTTTACGCCGACTCCGAACGGCATCTGCAAGGCAGATGAGTTTTCACTGAGAAGCTTTTCATTGCAGAAATATACTTTTGCCAATCACTGCTGCTTAATACATCTTGGGGCATAGGGCTTCCACAATTTGGTATTTAAATCAGCTTCATTAAATAAAGATTGTTCCAGTAGTTATTTTTCATATTTTTCACCTTTGTTATAAATCCCAAACTGTTTGACAGCTTTTTCAAACCAAGCTATTTCAACCTTATTAAAAGAGAGAGAAAATCGACACTAATGATGGCACAACGCCGAAACCGGTTTGTCTCAAAACCAATTTGACAAGGGATGACGGAAACCCGATCCAATATACATCACTTATTAAAATAGTTAAATAAGTACTTGGTTTAATTATTAAAAAGGTATTGAAAATGTATATAAAGAATAAATTAAACGTGTTTTGGTTGATCAAAACTTTTTAAAAATTTCTTATTCCTACAGTTCTAATTTAATAGGAAAAACTATTTCCGCATTAAAGTTCGCTTTATTATGGAACCTCCCACATGTTAAGAGATGTAAATTTATTCAGATTTTGAGCTCCCTAAATGTGGAAAGGCTTGGAAGCAACCTTGTTTTTTCATGTTTTCAGTAACGTTTCAGTAGAGCGAAAAAAAAAACAATTTTTTGCAGAGCGTTTATAGTTAGTAACTGCGTTGGATGGGTCTCTGGTGTTAGACATTTTTATGGCAAGTTAGATATTTAACTAGGGTAATCTGACTCGAAAAAATGTTAAAAAAATCAGTATAAATGGAGTCAATAGTGATTTACATTGTAATATCATTAGGGATCAATTAGAGGACTATAATTTTTTCGATTTTATAATAGGGCCCGTTTTGTTTGAGAACGCTATGTGTTTTTCCAGTGTTTGCGAAGCCGTGCTCCAATATTAGCTATTAGAAAATGTCTATAATTATCTTATCTTCTTGTAATCTACATATATTTAGCATAGACCCCTTTTCATAAAAAATACCAATGGCCTATAAAACTTTTTAAATTGACATTTCCCTACAAATGTCCTATTATAACAGGGTATAAGAGTTTGTTGAGAGTTTGAACAGCCAAAAAACTTTGATAAATTCTTAACAAAAATAGATATTATAAATATATTGTAACGAATTTGCTGCAAATCCTCTTATTTGCCCTTTTGCTAGGTTCGTATCGCTAAAGTGTTGAATAAATAACTCCAATATTGAATAATGGAAAAATGGCCTTTATTAAAATACTTCACAATAACACTGAAACTGTGCAACGAATTGCTTAATAACCAAACTGACTTTCAAAATAATACTGCTATTGCTCGCTAGATATCGTCTTAGTCGTAACTGCTTGACAACTCAAATCAAACTGAATTACAACGCCTCTACATCTGTCGCCTTTTATACTCTTTGATTTTAACATTCGCATCTTTTAGTCGCTTCCAGAATCTACTAGTCCAGCAGCTCTCAAACTTCTCAGCTGTAACTAAAATTGTACAATTTTATAGTTTTTCTCATTGCATACTTATAGGAGTATCTCAGATATATGCATGTATTTGTGCATTGACTCTCAGCTGCTCGTATACGTACATGGTACATATATGTAGACGGAGTTATTGTTTCGTTTATGTAGATACATGATGATTGAATCATTGATGTGCATTCACGTCACTGCTTAGCATTGGCTTAGAGCTGGCAGCACTCCTTAGTTTTGCTAATATTCGTAACACTGCCCTCCACCTAAGTCGGATCGTCCCTATCAGACAAATCTCTCGATCTAAACGTTGCTAACATCGCCAAATGTACCACTCTTCTACTCCGTGGTTTCTCAATGCTTTGTATGCGGTACATGGTATCACTTATCTTCTTCACAACCTTGTACGGGCCTTCCCTACTGCACCGAAATTTGGATGGAACACCTTTCCGCCGGTGAGGGTTGTATAACAGTACTAAATCTCCCGCCAAGAAACCTTTCGAATTATTGTTCCCATGGTACCTGTGTTTCATCGTACTACTCAATACCATGGTTCGTTCCTTCACACTCTGTTGTTTGGCCGATGAACTACTTCGTAGAGCTTGCGCTGGACGGATTTGCTTTGCATAATCAGTATCGTTCCCACGTTTCCCCACAGTAGTGCGCTCTGGCTTGAAACTACCCTCGCATTCTTTCTCGGAAATTCGTTGCTTCGCTTTCCTGCGTCTTTTAGGTTTTGTCAATGCAGTGTTTCTCTCGCAGGTACTTTTGATTTTGATTTATTTGGCCCATTCGATCTATCAACCTTTGCCTTTGACTTTCGTGGTCTTTGTCGAGTCTTTTCCACCAGTACCCGACTACTGCTGAACCCTTTTTCCAAACTAAAGTTAAGTGGTATGTCCTGGTTCTTATAGCGCATAATTTTTCTCCGCATATCGATCCTGATGTCATGGTCAACCAAGAAATCCACTCCCAATATGACTTCATCAACGATCTCCGCCACAACGAATTTGTGTAGAACCATGACTTTTCCAATTAATACCTCACATACCACTTCGCCTTGGACTTGATTATACTCGCCTGTTACCGTACGCAACCTTGCTCCAGGTAATGACTTTACTCTTCTGTAGACCAAAGCAGATCGAATCAAGAAATGAGATGCCCTGTATCTATAGTCAGTACACGCTCTTTACCATCCACATTCCCTCTGATGGTAAGACTGCTTGATTTCCTTCCAATCTGCGACACAGATATCACAGGACATTCAATAGCCGGGGCAAGTTTTCGTTCATTACATCCGACACGCTCTTGCTCATTTCCGCCAGCTTTGCGTTTACGGCCACCCACATTGTTGGAACTATTAGGACCAAGATCGCAATGACGTGCAATGTGACCTGGGTTGCCGCACTTGAAACATTTAATAACTCCGGCATTCTTCTGTTGAGATCCCTTCAGTGCTTCCAAAATTGTATCTACCCACTCTGGCCTTTCCACATCCACGCGATGAGCTTTGTACGCTGGCTTACTCAAAAGTGAGGCTGTTTCCTGAGTCAGTGCATGCGATACCGTTTCAGCAAATGTTAGTTTTGGATTCGCATATGTAGCCAGTTTCGTTTCCACATCTCGTATGCCATTTATGAAGCTATGGATTTTTACCCTTTCAGTGTATTCCACGGGTGCGTCCGCATTTGCAAGATGAGCCAATCTTTCAATATCTGAAGCAAACTCCTGCCATGTCTCATTTGCTTTTTGGTAGCGGTTTTGCAACTCAATTTGGAATATCTGTTTCCTATGCTCGCTTCCGTAACGTCTCTCTAAAGCGCTCATCAATGTTTCATAGTTGTTCCGCTCGTACTCTGGGATGGTCTGTAAGATTTCCGCAGCTGGTCCTTTTAAAGCTACGAACAATGCAACAACTTTATCTTCAGAATTCCAGTTGTTCACTGTTGAGGTCTTCTCAAATTGTAGCTTAAAGACCTGGAAAGGAACAGAACCGTCAAAGGATGGTGTTTTTACCTTTGGATTACTCGCTGAAACAGCTGGCCGATTTAGTTGTAACTGCTCCATACGACCCTTCAAATCATCGACTTCTGCCTGAAATTGAGCGATTTTTGCATCCTGCGCTTCCAGCTTTGATGTTACCCTTGCTTCCTGTGCTTCTAACTGCGAAGACATTTGTGCCACCTGTAATGATAAGCGCTCCTCTTGTTCTCCCATTTTGGATGTTATGCGTATCTCCTGCGATTCCAGTTGGGATGCCATATTGGATGTAATCTGTGTCGACATTTCTGACATACGCGTTTCTTGTGCTTCAATCTTCGATGTTATTCGTGTCTCTTGGGATTCCATCTGTGATGACATATAAGTTTTCTGTTCTTCTAGTTGAGATGTCATATACGTTTTCTGTTCTTCTAGTTGAGATGACATTGTCGATGTTTGAGCAGATATTGCAGCCAAAATCATGTTCAAGTCTGTGCTCGTAACTGTCTGCGATGTTTCGCTTTTCTCTTCAATTTTTGTTGTTGTCTCGTCCCCATCAGGATAAAAGACATACTCGTCCACATCAATTCCTTCTGCTTCCATTGCCTCTCGTAGCCGTGCCTGAAGTTCGAGTTTAACGCCGCTTGTATTCAATCCACGGCTCTCCAACTCCTTCTTCAGTTGCTGGATCTTCAATTCACTGAACTTTGCCATGTCCTTGTTGTCCTCTGGAATTTATTCAACAATCCCACTTCTGACACCAATTGTAACGAATTTGCTGCAAATCCTCTTATTTGCCCTTTTGCTAGGTTCGTATCGCTAAACTGCTGAATAAATAACTCCAATATTATATAATGGAAAAATGGCCTTTATTAAAATACTTCACAATAACACTCAAACTGTGCAACGAATAGCTTAATAAACAAACTGACTTTCAAAATAATACTGCTATATCGTCTTAGTCGTAACTGCTTGGCAACTCAAATCAAACTGAATTACATCGCCTCTACATCTGTCGCCTTGTATACTCTTTGATTTTAACATTCGCATCTTCTAGTCGCTTCCAGAATCTACTAGTCCAGCAGCTCTCAAACTTCTCAGCTGTAACTACAATTGCACAATTTTATAGTTTTTCTCATTGCATACTTATAGGAGTATCTCAGATATATGCATGTATTTGTGCATTGACTGTCCGCTGCTCGTATACGTACATGTTACATATATGTAGACGCAGTTATTGTTTCGTTTATGTAGATACATGATGATTGAATTATTGATGTGCATTCACGTCACTGCTTAGCTTCGGCTTAGAGCTGGCAGCACTCCTTAGTTTTGCTAATATTCGTAACAATATATACATACATATCGAATCGTGTGTGAATAGGGCTAGAGGGACCTTGGCTTTCGTAAAAAGCTGGTCAGCGGAATTCAATGACACCTATCTCACTAACGTTGGCGGCCACCGTGGTGTGATGGTAGCGTGCTCCGCCTATCACACCGTATGCCCTGGGTTCGCACCCCGGGCAAAGCAACATCAATATTTTGGAAATAAGGTTTTTCAATTAGAAGAACATTTTTCTAAGCGGGGTCGCCCCTCGGCAGTGTTTGGCAAGCGATCCGGGTGTATTTCTGCCATGAAAAGCTCTCAGTGAAAACTCATCTGCCTTGCAGATGCCGTTCGGAGTCGGCATAAAACATGTAGGTCCTGTCCGGCCAATTTGTAGGGAAAATTAAGAGGAGCACGACGCAAATTGGAAGAGAAGCTCGGCCTTAGATCTCTTTGGAGGTTATCGCGCCTTACATTTATTTTTTTTTTATTTTTATCTCACTAAAACTTTTTTTAGTGTTAGTAAGACCTATATTAGAATATGCTTCCATAGCGAAAAACGGAATCGGTTCAAAAGCAATTTTTGCTTTTTGCTTTAAATCATTTGCCTTGGGATCCATCAATGAATCTACCGTCCTACTGCAACCGGTTAAAACTTTTACAGCTGCCTTCACTACAGAGCCGTAGGGAGATGCTTTATGTTTAATGTCCCTTTTAGGCCCACTCGGTATTTGCAACCCCTATATTTAATTACATCTTCGTTGTCTTTGTCAAGATTTCAATAATCACTGCAATCTGTTATCAGCTCTAGTTACTTTGGACGGGTGGCTTGGAATCACGCCCGTTCCAACCTCCCACACATCGCAGCCCTACTCATTGTGTGTTAAATTTACATCAGCTGCTCGAAATCCAGTCCATTGCGACAGCACTAATAATCAATAGTTACTTTGGGCGGGTGGCTTGGAATCACGTCCTTTCCAACCTCCCAAACATCGCAGTCCTACTCATTGTGAGTTAAATTTACATCAGCTGCTCGAAATCCAGTCCATTCCGACAGCTCTAATAATCAATTCCGTTGCTCGGCATCACAGTCCATCCAGACAACTGATTTAATAATATATATACATATTTTATAATATAATTTTGGTCACTATGTATGCTTCTGTAATCTATTCTGTAATCCGTAGTTATATTTAGTCTGATTAATTGTTAAATTTGTATACTAATAAATAAATAAATAAGTAAATAAGTAAAATAAATAAAAGTGAGAAACATGGAAATGTGGGTAAAATAATGCTAAATATGCAAAAAACGACGAGCGATATGTACATTAGGTCGAATTCATTAGCGGCCGAATAGCACCGCGCAGCCAAATTTTGCTGCAACCAATAAACTGTTCTAGGCCATACAGAGTTCTAAAATGAATTTCGAGGTTGTTCAAACCCATCTTTGTGCATAATTAAATTTTTTTTAAGAATGTCCAATGACATTTATTGACAAAGAAAATAACTGAACATATGATATATGCATTTTATGTAAACAATTTCCTTTTTTTTAGTTCTGAGGAGAGATGCATAAACTTTAATGGATTGGGCCATATGACTGAATCATTTCCCCCACTCTTGGAGAACTGCTCGGGTAGTTTTCCTATCAAAGCTGGGGAAGATCGGTTATATGCACCTGTATCTATCCATTAGCTTAACATCATTTCTGCTCAAAACGTTTGAGAGGCTGATAGATGTGTATACACCGCCCGACATGGATAGGAAATTGTTCTCCACAACACAACATGCGTATACTACCAAAGGCAATTCGGTAGACACGGTTGTTGTATGAGCATATAATGTTGGGTTGACCGCCAACGCGGAAAAGACGAATAGTGTCTTGTCTGCTAAGAGGAATAAGCTCTCAAATTGGATTAGGCATAAGCTTGGTTACCATGCAGGGGAAGCCACGTGCAACATATATAGGAGTCATTCTAGACCGTAAGTTGTCATGGAAGCCGCACGTGTACGTGAGGTCTAATACTCTCTCTCTCATTGGGTCTCACTGCGACTGTAAAGCTATCCTATACTTTGAAGTTCTTGTTTGGTGGACAGAACTAACTAACTACCTAATTCCGTACGTGTACTTCAAAGGGGCTCTATGTAGAGCCACAATAGAGGTGGATGGTTTGCGCAAAGGTTCCAAATGGAAACGAGGCGACACACGTACACACCGATGGTTCAAGAATAATGGAAGGAGTAGGGTTTGCGGTAAAAAGTGCTGATTTGGAAATAAACAGATCGTATAAGCTGCCAGACCACTGTAGTGTTTTTCAGGCGGAAGTAGTAGCCGTGACCTAAGTAGTAAAAACACTCAAGGAAAACAGCTTAAACTGCAGCCCAGTCAATTCTTACATTGACAGCCAAACAGCAATTAACGCAATAATCTCGCCTAGCACAACATCGAAATGTGTGTAAGAGTGTAAGCAATCCCTGTAGGGCGAAGCATACATTTATATTGGGGCCCAAGACATATGGGAATAGATTGGAATGAAAAAGCGCATGAAAAGGGCACGAAGCTTTTACCGTAGACGTCCCAATAAGATTGGGCGAGATTAAGAGAAGGTGAGTGATGCTCTTGATCGACCAAGCTAGAAAGGCGTGGCCCCAATCGCGAGGCTGTAAAGTGCCGAATTTAAAAGAGAGGACTGTAGGCTTATGATGAATATTCTGACTGAACACTGTCTTCTGGCGTCACATTCAAAGGCCTACTTAATGTTAGCAGATGTATAAAGCGCGGGTTAGAGGAGGAAATGATCGAGCACGTTTTGCGCTTATGCCCTACGCTCACCGTCTAGTGAGGACAGAGTTATTTGATAGCGTAGGTTCTGGTTATTGATAAGGTTTTTCATCTGTGAGGTTATCGGAGACCGGCCAGTTCAACCTAACCTAACTTAAACGGATTTATCTGTAAATCTTGTTGGCTGTCCGGTGGGTAACAAGATGTTAGGGGCAATGTCAATATTTTGGTTTTTTGGACTTTCAAACTGTAGCATGATGGAACCGCGAAGGCTTCAAAGACAAAAACAACTTAAAAGTTGACGTTGCCCTACAAAGTGGCGTGTAAATTTTAAAAATGGAATAGATGGGTTCTATTTGGTGCAACAATACAAGTTGGACCGTGTTGCATATACTTAGTAAATTTTTAAAATTATATTGTTTTTCAGTTTTTTGCAAAACGAATTGATAAATTTTTTTTTGATATTGCTTAAAATAAAGGGTATTACTCCTCTACAAAAATGTACAAGTGACTTTTTGGGGCAAAGATGCTGCAAGAGTCATCTAAACTTATTTTGTTCGTTTAATTTAGATGGTGTAAATATTTATTGAAAAAAAGCGCAACGAAGAAAATAAAAACTTCGATACCTTGTAGTATTGTGACCTGTTTCAATTTCTCCATTTCCATACCTACCTGTCAAATAATTGACAAAGAGAATTGCTGTCGCTAACAGCCAGAGAATGGCGGAAAGGTTTGTGTTTTGCTCTCGGTTAATAAATTGAAGAGCTTTGTGTGTGTTTCAAACCAAGTTTTTAAATGAGTCTACAGAAAATCAGACTACTTATTGTGATGAATATTAGCATCACTAATAGATCTTACATCCCTGAGGTTATTAAATAAAGGCACAACAACATTGATGCAAGCTACATAAACACATTAATTATCATTTACCCACATATATACAAGGCAACAGAGAGATACTCACCATCAGCCCAAGTAGTACTCACATATACACACGCATATGCCTATGCGAGAGGCTATAAACTACAAATACATGTACATATATGGCTGGTAACGAAGCATGAAGTTCGAAAAGTTACTAGACCTTAGGAGAAATTGGCTTTCGCTGAGTAGTCAGTAAGCAGTTTGATTTAAACACGCAACTAGTTGTGAAGTAAGAGTTATTGTGAAGTATAATTTTACTCCCAAAAGTAATCTAATAAAGACCATTTTGCATTAATGAATATTGGAGTTATTTATTCGACAATTTAGCGATTCGAACGTTTGCAGAAGGTGTAAGATAAGCGGAGTTTTACTAAACACGTTACAATATTAATATTCCTTTCTTAAAATCTAGATAATAGAGAAAATATGAGCAGCCAATTAAGCAAACATTTTAAAATATGTAAATAAAGCAAGATACCAGTCGTCTCAAAAATGATTGAAAAACACTATTGAGCAAATGATTAAGTAATCGAACAGCGATTTAACAGCTGATCCAGTCTGTTTACAATTGTGAACGTGTTTTTTTTCAAACATTCGCCGCTTTTATGAATTCACAATGCCTTGTATCATCGCGTTCGGTTCATATCAATTAATCAATTACTTCTTTAAATTTTATGTAATTCTTAAAATATCTTTCTGTTTTCTTCTCCTTTAAAAAAATCTTTTTGGACATTTTTTATCATGACAAAAAGTCAATAGTTGACTTTTTCTTTTCCATTCCGTTCTAATCGAATGTCTTTGGCCCTTAAAATTTCAAAGTTAAAACTTTATCAATATTGTGTCAATGTTTAAGGACAAATTTGAAGGGGCGTTTAAATCCATTTATATAAAGGAAGTGTTAAAAAATGTTTGTCTTCTTTTTTTCCCTGTCACGCTCTGGCCTATGTGGAAAGTTTTAAGATTGTAGCGCAGTTAAAAATTTGTCGGGTGTCCCACATTTTAAATTTGAGGTATCTATACGCTACTTAACTTAAAAAACGGTTCCTAAAATTACAAACCAGGTGTACGTTTTTGTTTGTTGCATTTTCACAGTGTCCTGAGTTGTGTAAGGTGTCAAGTTTCTAGCTCATAAAAATATCTCGATTCCTGCATCTAAAATTTTTTTTTTATTCTCATTATTGCAATTAAATGGGACCAACAGCAATGTTTAAAGTTGCCTAGGTTATAGGAGAGGCACTTAAAAGCCGATTTCAAAACCACAAACCTCGTTGAGATCTTAAACTAGTTCAACCCATACGCCCCTAGCGTGAATTTTTTTATAATTTTGTTGTATTGTCACCGTGCTCTAAACTTCAATTTTCTAAGTTTCTGGCTCAATGAGAAGTTACTTAAAAGTCGATAGCAAGTATCTACATGTACAACTTTCACGATCCCTGCGCCACTTAGTATTTTTTCCTCATGTTACGATGTTCTAAAGAATGTTCCAGGTTTCAAGACTCTAGTTCCATAGGAAGTTACTCAAACATCGATTGCGAGATTCCCCAATTTTGCAGTGAGTTTTGCGGACTATGATATAAAGGAAATAATAATAATAAAAACAAGTAAGAACGGGACTGTCTTCGGCTGTGCCGAAGACTTCATACCTTTCATGAATGGGGCTGAACAATAATCTTATCCCGTTCGTAATCTCCGAATAATCGGATGTATAAGATAAGAAATTTATAGTGAACAGATCTACATACCTTAACGATTTTTAAGATAAATATAAAATAAAAAACAGGTAGGTACTTTGTGTGAGGATGCAAAGTTTCAGGTTTTTTGTGGTCTGCGTGTAAAAACTATGACTACGAATCACGTATTTCAAAAATATATGACGAAAACGTAACTATTTGATGAAATTTGATGAATTTTGAAGATTCTAGCCGTAAAAAAGGGGTAAAAATGACAGTTTATATG
The DNA here is from genome assembly GCF_040869045.1 of Eurosta solidaginis. Lineage (NCBI taxonomy): Eukaryota > Metazoa > Arthropoda > Insecta > Diptera > Tephritidae > Eurosta > Eurosta solidaginis. The sequence continues at coordinate 78,863,317 of NC_090320.1, forward strand.
AAGTATATAATATATATACGACCGATCTCTATGATTTTTTCAGACAACAATATATGCTATATACGTAAGCATTTTGTGAAATTTGAAGCTTCTAACTGTTAAAACGGGGCAGAAATTGCGCAAAGTTTCTTATCTGAACAATCGGTTGTATGAGATATATACTATGTGTACCACCGATCTCAATGATTTTTTCAGACATCAATACATGCTATACACGTAAGCAGATGGTGAAATTTGAAGCTTCTAGCTGTTAAAATGGGGCCGAAATCGTAAAAAAAATATATATATACTATATATATATACTATATATACCATCATATATATATTATATATATCACCGATCTCTATGATTTTTTGACACAACAATACATACTATATACGTAAGCAATCGGTGAAATTTGAAGCTTATAACTGTTAAAATGGGGAAGAAATTGCGCAAAGTTTCTTATCTGAACAATCGTATGTATGGGATATATACTATATATACCACCGGTATCTATGATTTTCTCAGAAAACAATATATGCTATACACGTAAGCATTTGGTGAAATTTGAACATATCTAAACGATTTTTAAGATAAATATAAAATAAAAAATAGGTAGGTAATCTGTGTGAGGATGCAAAGCTTCACGTTTTTTGTGGTCTGCATGTAAAAACTATGGCTACGAATCACGTATTTCAAAAATATATGACGTAAACGTAACTATTTGATGAAACTTGATGAATCTTGAAGCTTCTAGCCGTAAAAAAGGGGTCAATATGACAGTTTATATGAAGTATATAATATATATACCACCGATCTCTATGATTTTTTCAGACAACAATATATGCTATATACGAAAGCATTTTGTGAAATTTGAAGCTTCTAACTGTTAAAACGGGGCAGAAATTGCGCAAAGTTTCTTATCTGAACAATCAGTTGTATGAGATATATACTATGTATACCACCGATCTCAATGATTTTTTCAGACATCAATATATGCTATACACGTAAGCAGTTGGTGAAATTTGAAGCTTCTAGCTGTTAAAATGGGGTAGAAATTGCGAAAAGTTTCTTATCTGAACAATCGGTTGTATGAGATATATACTATATATACAACCGATGTCTATGATTTTTTCAGACAACAATATATGCTATATACGTAAGCAATGAGTGAAATTTGAAGCTTATAGCTGTTAAAATGGGGTAGAAATTGCGAAAAGTTTCTTATCTGAACAATCGGTTGTGTGAGATATATACTATATATACAACCGATCTCTATGATTTTTTCAGACAACAATATATGCTATATACGTAAGCAATCGGTGAAATTTGAAGCTTATAGCTGTTAAAATGGGGTAGAAATTGCGAAAAGTTTCTTATCTGAACAATCGGTTGTATGAGATATATACTATATATACAACCGATCTCTATGATTTTTTCAGACAACAATATATGCTATATGCGTAAGCAATCGGTGAAATTTGAAGCTTATAGCTGTTAAAATGGGGTAGAAATTGCGAAAAGTTTCTTATCTGAACAATCGGTTGTATGAGATATATACTATATATACAACCGATCTCTATGATTTTTTCAGACAACAATATATGCTATATGCGTAAGCAATCAGTGAAATTTGAAGCTTATAGCTGTTAAAATGGGGTAGAAATTGCGAAAAGTTTCTTATCTGAACAATCGGTTGTATGAGATATATACTATATATACAACCGATCTCTATGATTTTTTCAGACAACAATATATGCTATATGCGTAAGCAATCGGTGAAATTTGAAGCTTATAGCTGTTAAAATGGGGTAGAAATTGCGAAAAGTTTCTTATCTGAACAATCGGTTGTATGAGATATATACTATATATACAACCGATCTCTATGATTTTTTCAGACAACAATATATGCTATATAAGTAAATATTCGGTGAAATTTGAAACTTCTAGCTGTTAAAATGGGGCTAAAATTTGCGAAAATATATATATATATACTATATATATATACTATATATACCACCATATATATACTATATATACCACCGATCTTTATGATTTTTTCAGACAACAATATATGCTATATACGTAAGCATTCGCTGAAATTTGAAGCCTCTAGCTCTTAAAATAGGGCAGTAATTACGAAAAGTTCCTTATCTGAACAATCGGTTGTGGGGGATATATACTATATATACGACCGATCTCATAAATTTTTTCAGGCAACAATATGTGCAATATACGAAAGTATATGGTGAAGTTTGAAACTTCAATCTGTTAAATTGGGTAAGATATTACAAAAATCCTCTTTTTCTGAAAAATCGGTTGTATGGAGGATATATGCTATAGTGGTCCGATCCGGTCGGTTCCGACAAATGTCTAATCGGACACCCAAATACACCTGCTCACCAAATTTTATCAAGATATCTCAAAAATTGAGGGACTAGTTTGCATACAAACAGACAGACGGACAGACGGACAGACGGACATGGCTAAATCAACTCAGCTCTTCAACCTGATTATTTCGGTATACTTAATGGTGGGTCTATCTATTTTCCTTTAAGGACTTACAATTTTCGGTTTCGTGACGAAATTAATATACCATTTCATTTTCATGAAAGGTATAAAAATTGGGTGCTTGTACTTATGTACGCGCGTGAGAAGCTATACTTCTTTACCATTATTAAAAAATAGCTTTGAATTGCATGCAAACAATTAATTGCAATAATAAAAGGACTAGAAAAATGTTCATTTTCTTACATTAATTGTAACATAAATTCGCGAATTAATGGAACGTTATTATTTTTATATGATATCTACTGCCATCGCATCTTCCGGTAATGACTGAATCGGAACATCACTTATCAGTGGCTTATGATAAAAAGGCTACCTATATACCAAATTCCAGGCAAATCGAACAGTGAATAGAATAGTTCGGGGGAATCTTCAGAGGAACACTCTCCAGGTTGCTGGAAGCTATCCTGCAAATCTAAATAAAATTGGCGGAGTGGTTTCGGAGTCCATAAACGGCATAGAGCAAATCATGAAAACACTTGAAGAAGCAACGACAACAGAGGTACTACCATACCAAATAAATAGAATTCGCACAGATTGAACGACAGACAGGCCAAAAATTCGAAAAACAAGATAGATGATTGGATTTTCGAAAAAATAATGAAACAGAATATAATTGGCATCGTAACCATCACGAAAGATGTCCTTGATCGAAAGCACTTAGAAATGCTTGAACAAAACCTACAACATGGAACAACAGGCTTAATTCGAATCTTCTCGAGGGCTAAAGCTAGCATTATCAATAGCAAAGATTTTATGCAAAGAGGAATTAACCAGCTTATTAGAGACATCGACGTGTTCCTGTAGGTACCTACAGAACCTCATTGAGTGTAGCAAGCCATCGATCTACACCAACAGCATTCCACTTCCGTATGTGCTTTCCTTGCTTAAGGAGGTTACCAAAATAAGATTTAATAACCTCATCACACGAGCAAACATTCAAGGTGGTCATGGATAGATTCACAATATATGTCAATACTGGCCATCAAATGTGAGACATATGGTGTTAGGAAGCATTGCCTACAGTTAATTAACTTTATCAGTGGGTTACTGAAGAAAACCCTCAAGGGCGAACACCCAAGTTATACCTATTCTACATACAATTAATTCACATTAGAAGTGATCAAAGAGGAGATGGCACGAGGAAGATTTCACAAAGATATACTTACCTGAAATAAACAATAACTCCTGGCGGCACCAAACATGTTGCTTTCCCACAGTCCCATTTAGCACGTGTCGCTGTGTCAGTATAATTATTGTTCCTAGCATAGTTGCAACCCCACATCCCGTCAAGGGCAAGTTCATCATAACGCGCAATGACAATATTGCGCGACGCTTTCTGACATCTGTGGGGTTAGTACCTCTAGCTAAAGCTAAATGCAACGAAGGGCCAATATTTTGTAAATTGCAGGGGTGTCAGCCCATTTTCATTTCACACGATTGGGAAATTATTGCATTGCACAATCCAGGCAGGCAAGACACCTATGGAAAGTCAAGGCCAAGCTCAAACCCAGAGGTTTCAGATATCATACTGCGTAAGAATGGCAACAAAATAATTAAAAAAAAAAGGATACAGAAGACGTTGCGCAGGCAAATGCTAGAGTACAATACTTATTGTACGTTTTGTTTAAATAAAATTGTATCTTGTGGTTTATAAATCTTTATATTTCCTTACAGGACGAGCTGACCCTTTTTCTGCTAGGTGACGCATGTGTTGAAAATCATACGAGACTTGGACTTTTGAGATCGGTTGTAAGTTACTTCTCAATAACCAAGTAACCTTAAACTTTGAACATAGCCTAAGGCCCTATTAAGAAAATCCATTTAGAACTTATGGAATCCTGCGATCGATTTTTAAGTAACTTTTCACTGAGCTAGAAACCTGAAAGCTTACACTTAGTTCAGAAAACGGCAAAATGCAATAAAAAGTGGTAAAACTCCGCGAGCAAGGAACTAACCATTGAGCGACAAATATTTAACCCTACGCATAGTTCTGAGGACTAAGGAAAGTCGAAATAATAAAAAGTCATACGAGATTCAGGATATGTTGATAGCTTTTTATGTAACCTCCCGGAAAGCTAGAGGCTGAAATTTCAAACTAAATGCACAGGCCAATAGAACTGAAATATTTTTTACAAAAAGTTCCGCTAGAATGCGCACGGATCGTGGTAATAAGAAAAATCATATATATGGGGGTGCTCAAAATACTGGATACAGTTTTTTTTACATCAGAGTCGCTTTATATTGCAGTTAATCCGAAGCCTTTTAACCCATTAGCGATCATGGACCAAGTTGGTTTGAACTGCTTACTGAAAAATAGTAAAATTTAAAAATTTTTGGGTTTACCAGCAATAAGTTTTTTGCCGGTTTGAAATTTTTGTATACAGCTTACATTTGTATTTGAAAAATATTTCAGCAACAGACAACAGAAAAAAGCAAAGCAAACAAATTTGTTTTTTTTTTTTTCATTTTACTTCAGATGTAACTTGAATGGATGCGAGCTGTCGTTGTCAGCAGAAAAAACTTGAATATTTTACTGTGCTTTGAAGCTATAAGTATTTCATGATCAATTATTTTTAAGTAAACATTTTTCAGTTTTTTAACAGCCGAAATTCTGGTTTTGAATTACTTGCCGAAAATAAGTAAAAGTAAATTTTATTTTACTATTGCAGCAGAAATATTTGATTTTCAAAGGACATACAAACAATTGTACGATGTATTGATCGGCTATTATGATTCATCTACGAGTAGGTATTTCTTTGTTTTATGTTGTTTTAACCGCCGACACATACATACGCATGTTTCTACTGAAAAACAAGTAAAGAAGGCTAAGTTCGGGTGTAACCGAACATTACATACTCAGCTGAGAGCTTTGGAGATAAAATAAGGGAAAATCACCATTTAGCAAAATGAACCTAGGATAACCCTGGAATGTGTTTGTATGACATGGGTTTCAAATGGAAGGTATTAAAAGTATTTTAAAAGGGAGTGGACCATATTTCTATAGGTGGACGCCATTTCGGGATATCGCCATAAAGGTGGACCAAGGGTGACTCTAGAATGTGTTTGTACGATATGGGTATCAAATTAAACGTATTAATGAGGGTTTTAAAAGGCAGTGGCCCTTGTATATGTGAAGGCGTTTTTGAGATATCGACCAAAATGTGGACCAGGGTGATACCAGAACATCATCTGTCGGGTACCGCTAATTTATTTATATATGTAATACCACGAACAGTATTCCTGCCAAGATTCCAAGGGCTTTTGATTTCGCTCTGCAGAAATTTTTCATTTTCTTCTACTTAATATGGCAGGTATCACACCCATTTTACAAAGTTTTTTCTAAAGTTATATTTTGCGTCAATAAACCAATCTAATTACCATGTTTCATCTCGTTTTTCATATTTGGTATAGAATTATGGCATTTTTTCATTTTTCTTAATTTTCGATATCGAAAAAGTGTGCGTGGTCATAGTCGGATTTCGGCCATTTTTCATACCAAGATAAAGTGAGTTCAGGTAAGTACGTGAACTGAGTTTAGTAAAAATATATCGATTTTTGCTCAATTTATCCTGTTAAGGGCCGAGTGGAAGGACAGACGGCCGACTGTGTATAACAACTGGGCGTGGGTTCAACCGATTTCGACCATTTTCACAGAAAACAGTTATCGCTATAGAATCTATGACCTTACGAAATTTCACAAGGATTGGTAAATTTTTGTTCGATTTATGGAATCAAAAGTATTCTAGACGAATTAAATAAAAAAGGGCGGAGCCACGCCCATTTTGAAATTTTCTTTTATTTTTGTATTTTTGTTGCACCATATGGATACTGGATTTGAATTTTGACATAATATACTTATATACTGTAAAAATATTCAATTTCTTGTTAAAATTTGATTTACCAAATTTTGTTTTTTTTTTTTAAGTGGGCGTGTTCGTCATTCGATTTTGCTAATTTTTATTTAGCTCACATATAATAATAGGAGTAACGTTCCTGCTGAATTTCATCATGATATATTCCACGACTGCCAAATTACAGCTTGCAAAACTTTTAAATTACCTTCTTTTAAAAGTGGGCGATGCCACGCCCACTAATTTTCTATTTTGCGTCATAAGGTCAACGCACCTCCAAGTTTCTTCGCTTTATCCGTTTTTGGTAATGAATTATCGCACATTTTCGGTTTTTCGAAATTTTCGATATCGAAAAAGTGGGCGTGGTTGTAGTCCGATTTCGTTCATTTTTATAGCCATCTGAGATGAGCACCCAGGAACCTAAATACCAAATTTCATAAAGATACCTCAAAATTTACTCAAGTTATCGTGTTTACGGACGGACGGACAGACGGACATGGCTAAATGAATTTCTTTTTCCGGCCAGATCATTTTGATATATAGAAGTCTTATCTATCTCGATTAGTTTATGCCGTTACGGATTACTGTTATGCGAACAAAGTTAATATACTCTGCGAGCTCTGCTTAGCTGAGTATAAAAAGACAAATACGTACGTACAAAATCTGCACCTCCATCGGTATAAGTACTGGAGTCATTCGGGGGTTTTTCCGGGACCAAAGCATGACATTTCAATGTAGCATGGCTCAATTTCTCTCGGATCGTTAAAAATTTGTCATACAATGAGTAGCTTCTTGTGGAGAGACTGTCCTTCGTTCGATCCTAGAGGCTAGCACTGCCGCATCTACCGAAGAAATTCATATTTATAAAACGGGCACATATATGTCACAATCAAAACGCGATGTTTTAGGCTAACCCCTATTACTTGTTGTCGACGCGATTTCTTTAAAACATGTACGTCTCCTTTCTGTTCACAACCAAGAGCGATTCACGCCGCGTTTAAGCGCACCTCCGTTCCTTCAGCATCTATTAACACCAAAGCTGGTCTGATAGCCAGAAAAAATTCTCGTTTGTTGCTAGCGCTAAAAGGCGCCTGAAGTTAAGAGATACAAGCACGAAATGCCCGACCACCAATGTTTCCGGCACAAACATTCATGTGAGACAAGATCATAAGATGACTCACATCGTGTGCACCGTATGTCAACGATAAAGACACTCCTCGAAAGCTTTGGGGAGTGCTATCGATGCTGATGGTCCTTTTCCGGAAGTAGATTCGGTACGTTCCGGTAACAAAGCACCATTAAGGTACTAGCCCGAACATCTTTGGAACGATTAATATGACCACATTAAACCTTCTAGTGGTATTTACTGAGGAGTAGGCAAGAGCCTTGCATCTTGGATTGAGCGGTTCCGTTTACACACGTGGAATAGAATCTCGCCTCGAAATAACGTAATACATATTATGCTTGGGGTTCGAAGCATAATTCTTTCCATACTGAGAATTGCATAATAACTCCAGAGTAACGTACATACGGCGGCCGTGGAGATGTGGCTGTAAAGTACTTGCCTACTACACCGAAGGACCTGGGTTAAAGTAGCTAGAAAATCGACATCAACATCGCCCCTTAGCAGTGGGCTCGCAAATATGCAGAGTGTATTTCTGCTATGAAAAGCTTTTCAGCGAAAATGCATCTTCCTCGCAGATGCCGTGCGGAATGGGTTTAAACAACGCAGATTGAAATAGAAGCTCGGCCTAAATCTCTTCGAAGGTATATCATGCCCTATGTTGATTTTTTAAAATTTTTTTAAGGGACATTGTGTCATGGTCGTCAGAATAAGGGCAATAGTATATATGGGCCAATAAGCCGTTGCCACCCCAGGTTTTCAAAATTGTAAAATACGTAATTTAAGTTATCATTACGAAGATGTTCCCCTTAATTTTTAAGGTTGCAGCTCTTCGTAAGTTACAAAGATATCTTATATGTATATGTTTATTTTTATAAAAGAAGCGGGCGTAGTTGTCGGCCGATTGTATTTTTTTGAGCACTTCCTCCTTGAATAGGAATATCTGAAGATATTTCTTTCGACTTCAAGGCAATAGCTCAATTAAGTATTAAAATATCGAAAACTCAATTTACAGGATATATTTGATATACATATAAAAACTCTGCGTGGCTATATACCGATAACGGCCACTTCTTGTAGAACCTTACTCGTATTCGAAAGTAGCGGCATGACAAATTTCATTACAACAATTAGCAACAAACGAGAATTTTGTCTGGCTATCAGACCAGCTTTGGTGCTAATAGATGCTGAAGGAACGGAGGTGCGCTTAAACGCGGCGTGAATCGCTCTTGGTTGTGAACAGAAAGGAGCCATACATGTTTTAAAGAAATCGCGTCGACAACAAGTAATAGGGGTTAGCCTAAAACATCGCGTTTTGATTGTGACATATATGTGCCCGTTTTATAAATATGAATTTCTTCGGTAGATGCGGCACTGCTAGTATCTAGGGCCGAATGAAGCACTGTCTCACCACAAGAAGCTACTCATTGTATGACAAATTTTGAACGATCCGAGAGTCATTGAGCCATGCTACATTGAAATGCCATGCTTTGGTCCCGGAAAAAACCCCGAATGACTCCAGTACATATACCAAGCTAACGGCGGAGGTGCAGATTTTGTACGTACGTATTTCTCTTTTTTTCAGTAGAAACATGCGTATGTATGTGTCGGCGGTTAAAACAACATAAAACAAAGAAATACCTACTCGTAGATGAATCATAATAGCGGATCAATACATCATACAATTGTTTGTATGTCCTTTGAAAATCAAATATTTCTGCTGCAATAGTAAAATAAAATTTACTTTTACTTATTTTCAGCACGTAATTCAAAACCAGAATTTTGGCCGTAAAAACTTAAAAATGTTTACTTAAAAATAATTGATAATGAAATACTTATAGCTTCAAAGCACAGTAAAATATTCAATTTTTTTTTTCTGCTGACGACGACAGCTCGCATCCATTCAAGTTACATCTGAAGTAAACTAAAAAAACACAAATTTGTTGGCTTTGCTTTTTTCTGTTGCTGAAATATTTTCCAAATTTAAATTCAAGCAATTTTGTAATACTGAAAATTAGTTCAGCATTTTCAAACCCTGGGGCCAACCCCTTGAGGTTTTTTTGGAAATTAAAATTACTTGAAGCAGAATCGTTAAACCTCTACTAGGGTAGTAAATTTGTAGCATCTTAACGCTTAAACGACCGTTAATTATCCCATTAACGGTCGTGGATTAATCTTTGCGGTCCTTTGCAGATAATAATAATTCTGGTTCTGAAATCAAATAATTTGAATCAATAATAACTACATCTACGCAAAATAAGTGAGCGCGCAGCGTCGCACTATGGCGCCTCTGCCCGAAAAGCCTGGCAAAAATCAAAAATTTCATGAAAGCCTTCGATAAACCTAATACATGTATTTCATAGACAATCTTCCAGGGATTTTATTATGATATTTTAGGAGGTAGAGCTGCTCAAAGTTGATTAATTTTTAACACTTAAAAAATTTGTGATTTTTGTTCTTTTTTGTTGTATTAAAAATTGTTTTGTCTCTAAATAAAACGGCCTGCTACTGCTTTCTTGTATTAAAGCGAAAGGATATTTAATTCTAGGTTGAAGCAAAACATAAATTTTTTTTTTTTTTATAAAAGTTGTCAGATCTACCTGTTTTTCGAAAAGCCTATTTTTAGGACCTTTTTCGAACTTTGATGGAAAATAAAAAAAGGACAAAAAAGGTCTCCGTGAAATTTACAGTAGGTATTTGCTAAATATTCAGTTACCTCAATTCATAAGTTCTACCTGCGTCCAGCTGCGATTTCACTTTTTACATCAAATAAAGTGAAGCAACCTTGGGTATATATACGCGCCTGAGCAGGTATAGGTAAGAAGGAGGCGAATTTAGTACGGTCACTTTTGTTGTTGGAATTTGTTAATAAAACCAAATTTTTCGGTTACAAGCTGCATAATATACCTGGAACTCATTTCCATATTGACCATTTGAGTATATAAAGCAATGTTTAATACAACACCCAAAATCAATCGTTTTTTGGAGTCTATAGAATAAAGTATTCTGTTTATTTAAATAAACATAAATATAGCTCACATATTTTTTTAGTAAGATATACTCGAAGGACAATTTTAATATGTCTCTAGAAAACTCCAAACTATTTGAGGTGTTCAAAGCTTCTAAGACAAAAGCGGAGTTCTTTGAGGCTATTATGACAGAATTACCAAATGAAGCATGCAAGAAAGAAGACGAAGACTTGAAAGACAAAATTGGCTTCCTCTACATTCCAATACAAAGAAAATGGCAAGTGTTCGGTCGTTCTACTTCAAGGTTTATAAGTAAGCATGAAAGCTGGCTAGCTGGTAAAAGTTTTTTGGAAGAAGAAATGCCTAGCACATCAATCAATCGAACTAGAGGAAGACCAACAAGACCCATAGAAGAATGTTCGACCTACACAAGGAAAAGGAAGCTGTCAAATTATACTAGAACTATCGCCACGACTCATCTTTCAGAAGCATTGGCTATTAAATATAAAAAGGACGAAGAAAACACCAAGCCTCATATCATAGGAGCAGTTGCGTTAGCAAGTCCAGTGCGACTGAGAAGGATCAAAAACAGCATTCCCACACCCCAAATGCGCGACCTAGGAGATACACTCCTGAAGAGTCTTTGGATTTGTTTATAGATTTGGGGTAATCGAAGGATAAATATAATATATTGCGTGAGTCATTATTGCAACATAATGCCGATCTTTTTCCTGGATACAAACAAATCACTCAAGCCAAGAAAGAATACATTAAGAGAATACCAGTGTTTACCATTAGGAGAATTGTTTGAAGAAGCTCAAGAATCTAAAAACAAGGACTACAAAAGATATAGAAGTACTAACGCTTGTAAAATCTGACGAGTTAGATAAAACGAGGACCTTTTCAACATGTTGGCCAGCTCTTCTGATCCAGTCATACCATCCATGGGGCATGTGAGATCACAAAAAGATCTTACAGAAACCTACAGCTCAGAAATGGTTTCCTTGTTAGATATATTTTCAAGTGACGAAGACTATGTTAAGATTAAATAAATGATCCACCTTTTTCTATCACAACAAAAAAATTATTTAGTACATAGTTTTGTTATTTTATTGGAAAAAAAGAAATCAATAAATACAAGTTTATTATTTATTATAAATAATACAGTTATTTCATTTAGTAATTATAATCATATAATTTTTTTGTTAAATTCTTGAATTATCACGTGTTCAATAATAATTTTGACATTTTAATTAATTTTAAGCATTTGGCATTGATCGCCTTGTATGCTGATATGTATTGCATCAATATATGGTGAAAAAAGTTTAATATTCAAAAATTCATATTTCGAAAACAACGAGTTTTGGCTAATGGATATTTACCCAAGTTGAAATATAAACTGCTCACTCGCTATAGAAAAAGTTTAAACCAAAAACAATAACCGTTTTTTGAAATATTAATTTTGAAAAAAAAAGTCATAAATTTTTACTAAATACTAAAAAAATAATTTTTTTTAACTCTATGCAATTTTATTTAAAATTAAATTATTTAAAATTAAAAGTAATAACGAACATTTCAAGGAAAAAATCATGAGAATCGGTCAATTTTTGACAAAGTTATTGACAGTTGAAAAAATAGGTGAATAAAATATCAATTGCATTTTGTCGAATTCAATTGCCGATAAATACGAAAAAATATTTTTCAGGCAAAAAAACACGTGTTTCATTATTTTGACCAAAGAACAACATATTAAAATTTCATCTAAATCAAAAATCATGTCCTGCGCGGACCGGGTGTCTTGAAATGGAATGAGCCAAAAGAAATGTATTCTTAATTATTTTCCAACTGTATTTACGTTACATATACGCTTAAATAAAATAAATATCAATGCTGTCCGCAAAAACGCAAACTTTTTCGGTTTGGTTACCATTTTCCACTTTTGGTTACTTTTTGGGAAAATTCTGGTTCCTAAAAATATAAATTAGCGGTAACCCTGATTTCACTATCTTCAAAAAAGCGCGTGGCGATGCCCACTAAGGCCGCTCTAATCTTTTAAAAATCTTTGAATCAAAAACGGCCGAAGATGTTGTGATAATAGCCTTTTTTTACACGCGTTTACATTTACGTTTGCGCGTAAAAAAACGCTTATCCTCGCTTAGATAATGCTTAGGAGACCCATCTAGCGGCAGTTGTTAAATAACTAGCTACAGCACAGGGTGTACCGAAAAGCGGAGACACAACCCTCTGATGGCCATAGTGTACAACATATAGCTGAATCAGTTGCCATGAATTGTGGACACGCACCATTTTAAGAGGTGATACATAGAATTAGTGTAGAGGTGAAACATAGACTCATATTTCAGTTACATCTGAGTATAATGCGTATTGAAATTTAGGAGTACTAATTTTATGCGCAGCTATTTCAGAGGTGTATTTAAAGTTTGACGCTTAGCAGTCTGTATAAAGTTTAAGCGTAAACGTCTATAGATGTAAAAGAAACACAAAAACACGCTTCCCAAGGCAGTCGGTTCTATGTACCGGAGCGACTCGGGATTTTTCCCGACCAAGGACTGTCATTTCAGTGTGACCCCATTTAATTTGTTGCGTCCCTCCCACAAATTGTCATCCTCCCAGCAGCTCCTTGCAGCAGGACTGCTCCATATTCTCTTACTCCGGGAAGGCATCGAATCCAATCCGGGTCCGTCTCCTGACCCCGGTCCTGAGAAATGGTTTTGCTGCATCTGCCGGAAAAAAATCTTTTTAGGACGGTTATACTCTGTTCAGTGTGTCTCGTGTAAGGGATGTTTGCATCGGACAGGTTGTTCTGGGCTTGATCCCAAAACCCGACGTCCACGTAACTTTTATAAATCTTTTGTGGCTCCTTGCTGCTCACACCCAAGGGCGTCCCATAGTCGACGCCTAAGCTCACGAGATAGTCGATTTCATGAAGCGGCACAACATCCGCATTGCTGCGATTAAAGAGCCTAAACTCACAGCAAGACCTGGATTGCAGACCTGCTCTGGGTATAATGTCCACAGGATAGACCGCGAGAGCGGAAATGGAGGCGGCCTCGCGTTTATCATACACCACTCTGTGCAATATTATATTTTTGATCCTGGCATCGACCGCAGGGACAATGTCTTAGAACATCAAGGCCTATCTGTCCGGTCAGGTGATGCAAACCTAGAAATCATCAACATCTACATCCCTCCTGCCACCTGTTGCCCCAGTGGATACCGCCCTAATATCAGAGCCTTACTCACTGGCAACAATCGCATTATCTTAGGCGATTTCAATGCCCATCACGATCTATGGCACTCAAACTTGCGGGCGGACAGTAGGGGTGAGATACTGGCGGATCAAATAGAAGAAACGACGTTCTGACGCCCCCACACGTATGGTAGGAAGCTGTCACAGTTCGCCAGATATCTCAATCGTGAGAGCAGAACTCGTAAACTGCGTCAACTGGCAGCCGATGGTAACATTGGCATCCGACCACCTGCCTATACTTATTTCGCTCGAGCGTACCGCCGACTTTATCGTCACCGAAAAACGCACTTTCATAAACTTCAAAAAAGGAAAGTGGGAAGAATATACATCTTTTACAGACAACCGCTTTGCTGCCCTCCCTCCCGACTGATGCCCGCCAAGGGGAGCGTGCCTTCCGTAAGGTCATTGAATCCGCCTCGGCACGTTTCATTCCCGCGGGGAGAATTCCCGAAATCCGGCCCCACTTCCCGGCGGAGGCCGCAAACTTAGCGAGAGAACGTGACCTTATAAGACAGCTTGACCCAGGCGACCCCCAAATATGGGATATAAACCAACGCATCAGATTGCTTGTGGACGAGCACAAGCGGGCGAAATGGGAGGAGCACCTAAGAGGTTGTAACCTCTCTACCGGTGTGGGTAAACTTTGGTCCACCGTAAAGTCCCTATCGAATCCGAGTAAGCACAAAGACAAAGTTTCCATCGCCTTTGGCGACAAAGTGCTGTCGGATGCGAAAAAATGCGCGAGCCCTTTCTGCCGACAATATATAACGCATCCTACGGTCGACAAAGATAGACGGAGAGCCAATAGACACGCACATAAACACAAATTCAGCGCGTCACCAATCACCATCACCGCTAAAGAGGTTGAGGACGCCATTGGTCGCGCTAAACCATCCAAATCAGTGGGCCCAGACGGCATAGCCATGCCGATGCTTAAAAGCCTAGGGAAAGAGGGTTTCAAATATTTAGCGCATGCCTTCAACCTGTCTCTTTCCACCTTTGTCATACCCGAGAAATGGAAAATGGCCAAGGTGGTCCCGCTACTAAAGCCTGGGAAACCAGCTAACACAAGAGAGTCGTATCGTCCGATATCTCCCCTATCGCCAGTAGCAAAGACGCTTGAAGCCATTTTGCTCCCTTATTCAAAAGCTTTTGATACGGTCAACCATGGCTCGTTACTGCAGGACCTGGTAGGGTCTAGCCTTCCCCAATGTCTTAAAAGGTGGACCGCAAATTATCTGGGTGGTCGGCAGTTATCGGTGCAATTTAGAAACGAAACATCAAAACCAAGGAGAATTAAACAAGTGGTGCCACAGGGTGGTGTCCTATCCCCACTTTTGTTTAATTTCTACATATCTAAGCTACCTTCACAACCGGAAGGAGTCACAGTCGTTTCCTACGCCGATGACTGCACAATAATGGCCACAGGCCCAGGCCCAAAGATCGATGAGCTATGCAATAAAATAAACGGCTACCTCCCTGATCTCTCCAGTTTTTTCGCCTCGCGAAACCTGGCATTATCACCGACTAAATCTTCCGCGACCTTATTTACAACATGGACGTCCCAAATGTCGACCATTTTGAACATCCACGTCGATGCCACTACGCTACCGACTGTCCTACACCCCAAAATATTGGGTGTGACGTTTGATCAGTATCTACATTTTGGTGAGCACGCAGCTTCAAATCCCTCGCTGGCAGTACCTGGGGAAAAGATAAAGAAACGCTCATGACTACATACAAAGCAATTAGCCAGCCGATTACGTACTACGCGTCACCCATATGGTCGCCAAGCCTAAAAATGACCCACTGGAAAAGCTACAGGCCTGCCAAAATACTGCTCTCAGAATTGCCACGGGCTGTCTTCTTATGTCCCCAGAACACCATCTGCATAATGAGGCGAGAATACTCCCCATCAGGGAGAGAAACGAGATGCTGACCAAACAGTTCCTGTTGAATACCCAGAAAACTGAGCATCCCAACAGACATCTAAATGATGAACCAGCACCGCTTAGGGGCTTAAGGAGTCATCTCCGTAAGCATTTTGAGGAAATACGGTACCTGAGAACCCAGCCGTATGAAGCGAAGAAACTCAAGCAGGTCCTTGGTGAACTCCATAAAAAGGCGTCGGACCTTTATGCCGGGAATTGCCCGGTGAATCCAGTACTTAAAGAAAAGTATCCAAAACTCGCGGAAGAGGAACGCATACTCCCCAGGGAAACGCGTGTCACTCTTGCCCAATTTCGTTCTGGATACTGTAACATGTTAAACTCTTACCTATCCAGAATCAACCCCGATATACAAAATGTATGCCCCGCTTGCAATGTGTCCCCACATGACACCAACCATCTCTTTAATTGTAATGTGGAACCAACGCCTCTAACACCCCTTTCCTTATGGTCCACCCCTGTTGAAACGGCAAGTTTCCTTGGACTCCCGTTAGAGGATATTGATGACAATTTGTGATCGGTCGTGATCGGTCCTCTGAAATTGCTGCCCATAAAGTTAGTACTACTAAATTTCAATACGCATTATACTCAGATATAACTGGAATATGTGTCTATGTTTCACCTCTACACTAATTGTATGTATCACCTCTTGCGTGTCCACTATTCATCGCAACTGATTCAGCTATGTATATGTTATACATTATTGTCTCCGATTTTAGGTACACCGTTCTGTAGCTAGTTATTTAACCACCGCCGCTAGATGGGTCTCCTAAGCATTATCTAAGCGAGGACAAGCGTTATTTTACGCGGAAACGTAAGCGTATACGCGTGTAAAACAAAAAAACGCGGCTTTTATTTAAACAAAAAAATTAAACATATGGATAATTCTTTGTTAAAGCACGTGCATGCCGTGATAGCGCGTGAACGTGATCGTAAATGTGAGCATTTTAAAACTTGAAGGTAAGCGATAAATGTGTAGGTAAATTGTGATTGTGATTGAAAAATTGCAAACGTGAATGTGCGCAATTTGTCACTGCGAGCCAAAATAACGCATACACTCATCTGTACTCCAAATCTTGGATGCACTTACTAGTTCATTCTTTCGGAACGCTATTTTTTGAATGCATTTGCTTTTACTTATTAATTAGGAATATTCGGAAAGTGTTCTTTTTATACCACTTCGTGAGGTAGTTTAATAAGAATAACATGAATGGTTGCCTGACTTTGTTTTGCAAGATAAAAGTGCCGATGGCGATTCAATGTTCTCGTAAATAAATTTAAATATTTCACGAAATCTGCAAAGATCACTAGGTATTGACTAACATACATACATCATCTAAATATGCGACCTGTCAACATTGCATACAAAATTACTGCATTATTTTGTAACTTTAAATGCCATGCGTTGCACTATTGATATAATCATTTTGAACTATACAAACTGGATTTACTTTGATCCTTAACTTTTAGTTTGCTTATTTTTTTCTCAACGAGCATTCGCTATAATCTTATAGCAAAAATATTGTATGAAAACCAGTTTGCACTGAAAGCGGGAACCCATCTACGTAGGACGAAATCACGAATATATAGAAAGCTTCGCAAAATAAACTCACATTGTATAATACATATATTTATTCTACAACTTGAAGAACAACTCTGAAGTATGTAACAATAACAAACGATTTACATATAAATCAGCTGTCACTAAAGACGCATGCGTAAGAACTCAGTGGAAAACGGCTGGTTAAGTATGTAGGTATCTTTAACTCACATTTATGATGAAATCGTAAGATTATCTTTATTGCTTGTAGGTATCTAACACTTCACAATACCGATCGCGCTCAAATTTCTACGACTTGGAGGTCCTTATTAATACCGGGAACAAATCTAAAACCGAGCGAATAAATAAACAACCGCTTCGATCGAGCGCAGCTAAGACTTTGGCTATTCTTGTTGAACCAAAACAACATTGAGGCAGTGCGGCGAAGCAGCTTTTAACGATCGGTGTGCTGTCAAGCCAGTGTAAACAAGTTGGAAGAAAAAACAAAATACATACATACAAAGTAAGGGTAGCGAGGGCAACAGAAGTGGGGTAACAATAAGCGTAACAAAGTAATCGACAACACAAACGGAATATCTGTAGCAGTAAAAGTATCCGCAGCGGTGTTTTCAAAAGCGTTCCGTTTGTTCATTCACGCACACATACACACCAATCATATGCGCTGCTAACTTTGTGTGTATGAATGCATACAATCAGCTGATAACACCAGCTGTCGTAGAACAAAAGCTAGAGCACCGCTTATGGGTGTGAAGGAAATCTATATAAAGTGGGGAGGAGGTCGTTCCAAAAAGCTAGCGATCGTTGATCAACAATTGTTAGCAAATAGCGACATTGATAACAACAGCATGTGAAATGCCTACAAATATATGTATGTATGTATGTAGACTCACAAGTCGAAAGTCCAGTATTATCGAATTTTTTTATTAAGAGTATTATTTTTCTTTGTTTCGCGGATTTCGTCATATTACAGTTATAATAACCTCTATTCGTATAGGGTTAGTTTGTACATATGTATGTGTTAAGTTTTGGCATATGAATATGTATGCACATAAAAACAATTGATAAAAGCATTTAGCAGATCAAAGTACACAAAAATTAGTGTGCGCACAATCAAATGAATGTAAAGACTTGCCACATAAATACATACATACATATGTAGTTAAATGTACCGTTATTATATTTCGAATACTTTACAAACAATAACTTGTTGGGATAAGATATAGGACTGTAGCGCGATTCAGGAACTATTACCTTTTCTGAAATCGTGATTTTCGTAGTAATACATTTTTTGTTGTATTGTCGGTTGAGTGATTCACTAACTTGATTTTAACAACACTTGTGAAATATTTATTCAATTTGAGAAAAAGGTCAAAGAGGAGTTGGGAAAAACACAACTTATTATTTGTTCGTGCCAAAATGTTTGTGCAAGATTCAACAAAATTAAGAATTTTTTATATAATGTGAACACGTACTGCCCTTTCGGCAAAAGTCTAGAACAGCGATCGATTGCTAATACGCTCCAAAAATATCGGGACGACGCTTATTGATCTCGACAACAATAATTCGAAGGCGGAAAAGAAAAGTTTTAACTGTCCGGAGATACTTGCAGTTGAAGTTGGCAATTTTTATGTATATGTTGTACACAGGCAAGAAATTGTGTACAAAAGGATTTTGCACGGATTTAATTTTGATCCCAAAACATTGGTGGACCGGCCGGCGGTGTAATTTTTTATAAGCGCCGAAGTGTGCTCTGCTCAACAATACTATGGATCTCTCCCACGGTTTCGGAGGGGTCCGAGGTAATTTTATTTCGTGAACGAACACAATATTTTCTTCCCGTATTATTAATACTGAGATATCTAGCATCAATATTGCGGGCAATTTTTTCTCAACGGAATATCATAGAGAGTACAATTTTGTATATGTGGTTTTCCTTGCGTGCACCTCTTATTGTGCTACCAATGGCGGTGAGTTACCGTGAAACAGGGAAAGCTGGTATGATTTGTTACGAAGCTGCCAAAATCGCGATTAAGTGCCGATTCATGATGAATGATGATGATGGGGGATAAGTTGAGATATTTTGATATATGGCGCCAAGATCTATGCAGATAATACCTATACGTTACATCCGGGAGTGTGGATGCTCCGTTGACTGTTTAAGTGGTCATATCTTCATCATCACAGATGTCATACTCAGTGCAGATCAATGGTTGTGACGCTAAGAATATAGCTGGATGGCATTGCAATTGCTTCTTATGAGCGAGAGCTTTTTTCTTCGCTATCTCGCAAAATTGATTTAAGCTGCAGACATTGGTGCTTTATTGGTAACCGTATCGGTAACCTTATAACAGCTGATTCGACCAACCTTATGAGAATCAATGTAATCGATTATTGGTGCCGCTAAGGTCGTAACCATATCGTAGCCAACCAATTGGTTTTTGGTTTACCGTCGTAACGATAAACAGCGATTACGTTAGGGATACGACTACAGCGATACGACAAACGGTACCAATGACCTTTAAACGAGTTAAGATGTCCAATGCTTCCTTAACACATAGATACCATCTTACATACCTTTATTTCCATTGGATGAAAAAAAAAAAATAACCGACAAATTTTCTGAACTTGAATTGAAAATTCTGAACTTGAATTGTAATTTTCTGAACTTGATTTGCAATTTTCTGAATTTAAATTGTAATTTTCTGAACTTGAATTGGAAATTTTTGAATTTAAATTGGAATTTCTGAACTTGAATTGTAATTGCCTGAATTTGAATTGTAAATTTCTGAATTTAAATTGGAATTTCTGAACTTGAATTGTAATTTTCTGAACTTGAATTGAAAATTCTGAACTTGAACTGTAAATTTATGAACTTGAATTGTAATTTTCTGAACTTAAACTGGAAAAGGTGTAAACTTTTACCGAATTGTCAAAATCGGTGGAGCCTATCGGCTGCTATTCAACTTTAAAAGAAAAAGGACAATGTTTGTATTGTTTAATGGTATGTTTAATTTTACTTAAGATTTTTTAAGAATTAATGAGCTTAACGCCGATAAATGATAATTGTTATTCAATTATTATTCTGGTTTTATTGCCGGTAAATGTTTCCTTCTTTTCAGTTTTTCCCAATAAAACCAAAATAATAATTGAATAACAATTATCATTTATCGGTGTTAAGCTCATTAATTCTTAAAAAATCTTAAGAAAAAGGAAAAAGAAAATTCAAATGGCGATAATTAAGGATACAGCATTTTTTGGAAAATTCGAAGAGGAGAATTTGTTTGTAATATCGCTAGCTACCACATAATATCTTTGTTGCTAAAAAATAAATTATGACGTTTTCGGTGATCACTTTCAGAAATTTTCACTCTGTGTCTTTAAACATAACATTTATTTACATTGTTATTATTACACTGTTTTATTAAAATTATATAAGTATGAAATGTATACACCTTGTGATGATAAAAGTACCAAGTAAAGAATACAAAAAGTATTTAAAAACAGAATAAATACATACTTTCGAAAATACTTTGATATCGAAAGCTTACATTTTGGTATTATTAAGCGCTGTACACAGATCAAAAGCAAAAATTCAAGAAAAATTTGGATTTTTCTTGAGAATGAAAATAGCAGTAGGCATTTCACGGTGCATGGCAATTTATACATGAATACCGCTTTTATAAAAATAAAACAAAATTTATGAAATTCTTTGATACCATTTACCGTCTGCCGAACTTTCAGCGAATAATCGTAAATTATTTGTAGTTTGGTGATTTTGCTCATAATTTATTTGTTTTATTTTAGTAAAATAACAATTCTAAATGCCGGTATTAAATAATGTCAAAATGACACTTTAAATTGCCAATGTTACAAACAGCTCACAGTTCCCATCTGATAATGTGGCGAAGTTAAAAACTTTTAATTGTTAACGGAGACTCTGAGTACATTGTCTGCAAAATAATCATTCCCGTTTAATTACTAAGAAAATTTGATTTGAGAGGAAAATTTCATGTTATCAAAAACAGTCTAGTTTAGTCTAGTTTTATTTTTCTAAGACCTAGTTTACACATAACTGTCTGTAATAAGCAGCCTCACACCCTTTCACGCTATCGTGTGCAAAACTAACGTCTTTCGTCTGTTTGTAGCACGATTACCACGGCGGTGGGCAAAACAAATTTGACAATTGCTTTCATGCAGTTGACGAATAACGTAATAAAGCTAGGCGATAAACGACAACGTAAGCTTCAAAGTACCATTGTTGTTGTTGTTGTAGCGATAAGGACACTCCCCGAAGGCTTTGGGGAGTGTTATCGATGTTGATGGTCCTTTGCCGGATGCAGATCCGGTACGTTCCGGTAACAAGCACCATTAAGGCACCAGACCGACCATCTCGAGAACGATTTGGTTTGACCACATAAAACCTTCTAGGCCATACCGGCTGTTAATGAAACAGGAGTCACCACGGGAAAGAGAGGTTGGCAATTGGGTTGGAGAAGCTATATATTGCGCTACATAACCCCTTGAATGAATTTGGTATTTTAGTCGGCTCTTACGACAGGCACACCTAGTGCGGGTATATTCTAAGCCCCCTAACCCGCTGGTGCGAGTACCATTAGCAGACGATATTGCTAACGCAGGCATCGTTCGCTAAGCGTCTTGTTCTTCAAGAATGAGGCTGTACTACATTAGGGTGGTTTTGCAATACAGGGTAGTTTTTTTTTCTCCGAAATTTGTATGTGCTCACTTCTAGAAATGTTCTATTAGATACAAAAATGCTCTTTTCAGCTCAATCGGAATTCGCCTTCCCGTGCCTAAAGAGCCTGGAAGTTTGACAATATGCCAATTTTTACCGAAAACTCGAAAATTTTTTGTTTTAACCTGCGATAAGATATCCGCATTGCAACAGGCATATTATTAAAATAAATAAAATTTAATAGAGATTAAAGTATATAATAACATTTCTTCTCTAAAACTGGACAGTTGAAAAGATATTTAACATTTAGTGGTATTTCGCTGTTCCACACAATTTCGAAAAGAATTTTACGTTTACTGATACCTTACCTTATCCGTAATCAACGGATGCACTTAAGTATCTTTATTTATTGTAATAGAAAAAACTGGAAGTTAAGAAATTGTTGTGGTCATGTATTTTCAGTATTTAATTAATGCATACAATGTTTAACAAAATGGTGAGATGATTGTACCCATTCTAGAGTTCACATTCGAAGAAAGAATTTATATTAAAAATAAAAGTTAAAAGGATTAAAAAATGTTGATTTTCAATTTCAGTCATCGGATACGGGTTGAGAAAGGGTACACTTTGAAGCACCGGGGTAAAGCCGCCGGCAATCCGCCACCACCTGAAGCAAGAATTGGGCCTGCTCCTCTTCTTTTATAAGGGTGTTATTAAAATCTTGAATTAACTTAACTCCCCTCTCTGCCGTGTCGTTTACCACTTTTATGCTTCTAACAAAACTTTGAAGTTTCAAAAAGTCTTTATTGTCAAACCAGCTCATTGGGGCCTCTGCCACAAAATCCGTTCCATCGTTGAAATACTCGAAAAATACAAGAGATTGGTCAGAAATAGACTCATAAAGGGAAACATTTTTAAAAAACTTCACAGCTTCCTTTTCAGATCTTTCATCTTCTGTTAAATCCTTGTATGATAAAATCTTTTGTGCAATTTTTCCCCTAAGTTCATTTGAAACATTTTTATCGAACAGACTGAAGCAAATCAATTCCGGATTCAGATACCACAAGTGATGCAAATATTTTCCCAATACCTTTTCTGATATACCTCGATCAAAACGTTTGTACTTAATGACGTTCTGAATAAACATTAAATCATTATTGGGCGCACTAATAGCGTTTGAAGCTTGACACCACATTTTAACATATAGATTGACAATAAATAAACAAATAACTTTTATTGAACTGAACTCTTCTTTGGACATAGGAATGTGCTCCCTAAAAATAAAAATGTTTAAAGAGTAAATGGCTTTAGTCATCCAACGGACGTGATGATAAGCATCAGGAGAGCGAAATGAAACATCACGAGAAGGGAGTTTTCCTAGAAATATTAAACATAACTTGATAAATTCGAGGTAATCATCTCCCGCCAGTTTTTCAGTTAACTGAAGGCGAAGAAATTCCGAAACGTCTTTTTCGAATTCTTTCACTGATCTCTTTACCGAATCATCTTTTACCCCTTCCAAGTACTTAGACTGATCTATGTTAGGCCAATGAAAATGAAATTTTCTAAAAATATCGGGTTGGGGAGCAGTTGTTGATCCCATCTTGTACTCAAACACTGACCGTAAAACGACTTCTAAAATGTGATGTAGACACGCTAAATGCAACAGAGGTCTACCCAGCTCTTATTCTAACAAGGTGCAAGCGTCTTTCATTCGACCGGTATTGGAAGCTGTCGTATCAAACCACATACCAATAATTTTATCTCGAACATCCCATTCTTCTAGGCAACCGCTACCAGCTTCTGCCTGAGAGAAACCTGTGATATTCTCTAATTCAGGGACTGCCAGTAGTTGTTCCTCATCTCCTTTGCTTACTAAGATTGCAAGCCTATCAGTACAGTCCTTCTGAAGAAGTTTTGGCAACAGTTTTCCATCCCAATGAACAACACAACCTTTCAAGTCTGAATTTCTAAATCTCGCCTTGATTTTCTGTGTCCTTTGCTCCCGAAATGATATTCTACGTTTTCTTATCGTACTTCTACTACGTGCGAGTTAGCCCACGTTAGAGCCCAGACATTCAGCTGTTGCGAAAATTATTCGCACAACATTTCTATCAGAAATTCTACATCTATTTAGCAGAATCGACAACTTTTCCGCCATTAGTTCCTTCTGCGCACGACTACGTACTGTTTTCTTCTTTTTCGCTGCATTTGCTTTGTGGATTTTCATATCGTCAATAAAATCTTCAACAGAACTCATTTCTTCCACTTCGGATTCAAACTCTGAATTATCTTGCATACTTTCCGCTGTAGTGATAAAATAAGATAAAGTTTAAAGTTCTTAGGAGGAATCTACTGTTGAATTTGGTAAAAATAAAAGCTATAACTTCTAAGAACATAGTTTTTGGCTTAAATTGGAAAAATATTATATAAAACCCACCAGCATCTGATAGTGACGTTTGTAGTCTGCGCTGTTCTTCCTTAGATTCTATTTCTTCTCTCCTTTTTCTCTTTCTACTCTTCTTTGATCAGCTCGAGCATTATTCCTATCGGCACCTTCCATGTGACCTTTGCGACCTTTCATTCTCTGACTTTCCAAAAATCGAACATCTTCTTTATTCGATATTTTGGAAATGGCATCTTCCACTGCTACATCAAAAAGTTCGGGCAGCTTGGATTTGAGTGCAAGATTCTTTCCTTCCTGGCATTTTGTCTTCAATGCTGAATTCCTTTGAAGTGATCTCCATTCGTTATATAATTATATAAACTTTGCAAACAGCATTTTTCGGCATATGACAAGGTATTCTTGCTTTTACCCGTTTACACTAGGCAATTTTAAAAATCAGCAGGAATGCAATGTAAATTCCTTTTATGTATAAATATCAAATGAACTAAAATATGCCAGAAGTTTCAAGTATCAATATTCGCATAATTGAATTTTAAAACTATTAGACTATATTCAAGTTGAGTCATAAACTATTGTTTATGGGACGTTTTTGACTTTATTTTGTATTGTTTTTGTCAAAAAACTCGAGTTTATAGGTCTGTTTAATGAACAAAAAAAAGTTCAGAGCAGGTTAGAGCAGAGCAGAGTAGGGCAGCTGACAAAATTGAAATAGAGCAACTTAGAGCAAATCATAGCAGAAATGACATGAAACACTTTTTTTTTTAAATCTTCAAAATTAATGCAAATGCACGTACGCTAAAACGTGGTTTTTCTTGCAAGCTAGTTTTTTTGGAAGTTTTCAAAAATTAATTTTTTCATGACTAACAATTCCTTCTCTGCTCTAACTTACTCCAAAAAAAAGCTAGAGCAGAAATTTGTGATCTGGATTACTCTAGTTTTGTTTTGAGCATACTCATGAAACAAAAGATAGAGCAAGAAAAGTGTTCATGAAACACAATTTTGTGAAAATAAACAAACGTGGTCTGAACGGTGCTAAAAATATGGCATATTAAAAAGTTTTATTGAAGATCAATAAACTCGAACTTGACTTGATCAAAATTGTAGGGAACAGCGCAACACCATATCAGGTCACTTCACACGAACTTGATTCATTAAATATTATATATCTATCAAACCACCCATTTTTAAAAGAAAGGTCTTATATATTTTAAAGTCCATTAAATTTCCATGCATTTGACAATAAATTTATTTCAACATGTATAATATATTGCAAATGAAATAAAATTAAAAAAAAAAAACTTTTTTAAAAATAAGCTTTCATTATTGGTTAATAAAATTAAATAAAAAGTAAAAAATAAATTGACTGTAAAGAAATATAACACTTTATAAGTTCATTGAAACCTTTAACGATAATTAGGCTTTTTCTTCTGCGAAAAAAAATTCCATATTGTACATAATTATATATTTTTAACATTAAAACTTTACACCTAAATTATTATATCTTACAATTTATATCACAGTCCTAATTGTTCTAATAAAAAGCGTGTCAAATTTTGATGGTATAATTAAGAACATTTAGGACCTCCTTTTCTTGCCATCACAATGTAACACGCTTTTATTCGAACAATTAGGACTGTGATATAAATTGTAAGATTTAATAATTTAGGTGTACAGTTTTAATGTTAAAAATATATGATTATGTACAATATGGAATTTTTTGTCGCATACGAAAGAGCCTAATTATCGTTGAAGGTTAAAATGAACTTATAAAGTGTTATATTTCTTTACAGTCAATTTATTTCTTACTTTTTAGTTAATTTTATTAGCCAATAATTAAAGCTTACTTTTAAAAAAGTTTTTTTTCTTTAATTTTATTCTACATAGAAAAATTGATGCAGTGGTTATCTAAAGCAATGTTTATACGTGGAAATTTACCCCAGTTTGCTTATTTTACATATTCAAGGTACAGGCTTAGTCGATTTCCAAAAATGAACAATCAGCATTTTTTTAGATAAAAAGATGGTTCCTAAGGAAACTAGGGTTGCTGTTTATTTGATTTTTTTAGGGCAATTTTTTTTTTTAATTTTTTTTCTTAAGCTGATACTAACTTTAAATCCTTCTTTATCGGAAAATTGAGGAGTGATATATTTCATATATACTGGCATTGACGATACCGATTCGAAAATGGGCGAAAGTTTACGATTTTCCATGGAATGCTCGTACGATATTTTTTTTTTTTGTACTTACTTCTAAGACACAAGTACATTTAAGTACTATAAAAAAGCTTCCTCAGAAGATAAGGGATTTTTTGCAATGAGCAAAGAAAATTTATTTTCAATTTATTATATGAATTTTTATAATACTGAAGAAAGTTTCTTTTGATTTTAGCAATATTTGATTGATCTTTGATTTAATCGTCTATTCATTTATTACATTGGAAAAATTGAACGGGATAAAACATAAAAGTATATTATGAATAGCGATTAAGACAAAGCAAAAGTTCCGAGTTATGTAGTTACCGGTAGGTAAGCCGCATACCGTTATGGGTACAAACCCTTACGATACTTGGTTGGTAGTTCGATCCAGCCAGGTACAAAAACTCCATGTCCCCCAATAATTTTTGGATCTATGAAATTATTTCAAAGCTATGTATTTGTTAACGTTTTCCAAATTACTGCAATTTTTATTAGATGGTTACTTAATTCTAGGCTTATATATAATTTGCACATCAGAATTGTGCCCTGTTTATTGTATATGTATGTAGACGGTATGTCATTGTATAGACAAGTTTGCGCTGTTTTCTTAACCTAAACTTTACCAACAAGAAAGTATGATACGATACAATATACGCGCTGTTCATTTCAAATGTACTTCTAAACACGGTTGTCACACAATTTCAACGAAAAGAGGACCAAATTTTTGTATTCTTTGATTGGCTTACAAACCATTCGGCATTTCACAAATGTTTCGAATTCGTTGTAAAATCTTAAATTTCAGGTTTTTTTTTGTTGATATCCTATTTAAAATTTTGGGTAAACGAATAGGAAACTTTGTGAATTGCTTAAATATTTTATGTAAAAAATAACATAAGGATTGTACAAACAAAAATTAAGTGTATCTTTAGGAATTACATTTCTACATTTATAGGATTAGCCTGCTTTGGAAGAGAACAATGTCACACGTACTTTCGTTTTAACAAAAAGCCTTATAAAAACATGTGTTTCAGCGTAAAACCTTGGAGGAAAACACGTAATTTTTACTCACATTAAAGTCTTATTTTTAAACTAAGGGCATCAGTTTCTATTACGAAACGAACGTTAGTAATATGGAAATAACGGTTCTAGCCCAAAATGAGAAAGGAAAAGTATATACATACTGACATATATATATGTGTGTGTGTGTGAACTTTGTGAACTCAGCAAGAAATCGAGCGACTGATACTGATCAGACTGTTCTGATACTGTTCAGATACTGCAGTCGCTCGGTTTATTGCTGGGTTCACAAAGTTCACGCGCCCCCACACACACACACATACACATTTGCGGTTTTGCGGTTACACACACACACCCACATACATACACACATATACATATATGTATGTCAGTATGTATATACTTTTCCTTTCTCATTTTGGGCTAGAACCGTTATTTCCATACTACTAACGTTCGTTTCGCCTCAGACACGAATGGCTAGTTTATTTGCACAATGTTAAACCAGAGAATTTGTACACAATGAGGAGTTTTTTTGACATCCACTGGTTACGAACCAATTGCATGTGAAACGCCTTGCACTTCACCACGTTTCCCCAAATTCATGTTAACTTAACATGGTGCAAAACGTAACAGAAAATTCTCTTAACGATTTTCTCTGTTCGTCTGTTACCAAAAAATTCTCTGATCAGAGCAAATATTATTGCAAATTTTGATTCTCTGATTTTTGTAAATAATTTATGATGACTGGTATTAAATAAAAAAAAAATAAATGTAAGGCACGATAACCTCCGAAGAGATCTAAGGCCGAGCTTCTCTTCCAATTTGCGTCGTGCTCCTCTTGATTTTTCCCTACAAATTGGCCGGACGGGACCTACATGTTTTATGCCGACTCCGAACGGCATCTGCAAGGCAGATGAGTTTTCACTGAGAGCTTTTCATGGCAGAAATACAATCGGAGCGCTTGCCAGACACTGCCGAGGGGCGACCCCGCTTAGAAAAATTTTCTTCTAATTGAAAAATCTTATTTCTAAAAATTTTGATGTTGCTTTGCCCGGGAGTTGAACCCAGGGCATACGGTGTGATAGGCGGAGCACGCTACCATCACACCACGGTGGCCGCCACTTGCCCCATTAAGTAAGATCTTAGGAGGCATTTACCAAATAGTATGTTTGGTGCAGGTGTAAAGCAGTTGTATCAATTAATGTTTTCTTTTTTCAACTTGTGGTTGAAATGCCGCTCGTTGTTTTATTTTTTATATATGGCCTCTTCTATACCCATGAATCACAGGAACAGCCGATTTTCCAGGCCATCAGAAATAGGGAACAACATATTTGCTCGAATAATATTACCACAAATTCCCCATCCTCAACTAACTTTCGAATATCGAATTTCCATATTGTCATCTTCCTCACCTGCAGACAATTCATGTTACCGTCTTACTCATTTGCATACAATCTGATACAATTATATTTATATAGAATTTCCTCATTTCCATATTGTCTTGTCATCTTCCTCATCTGCATACAATTTTATTTTTCCCTATTCCTCCCTAACGCATCATTCGTCTTATTTATCGAAATCATAGAAATTACAAAATTGCACGCCCAACTTTTATAAATTCTGCTATAAAAATTGGCGCGCGTATGAAATGTATGAAAATAGTATTTTGGCTTCCGTACGCACATATGCCATTCCTTTTACGCATGAGACTATACCACACAAAACTTCATATTTCCATTTCTTTTCTGATATTTCGACGTTTCGAATGAGGAGAAAAAAATCTTCTTTTCTTCACCGCCTTCACCTGGCCGACAAACAAAATAACAAAAGCCAAATATTTTTGAAGTCGTTCGCACTTGTAAGCGCAATGTATTTGAAATTATGCATGGTCAGTTGATAAGGTCAGAACAGAGAATTAATAAGGTTAGAGTAAGGTAATCAAAGATTTTAAACGCAAAATAGTCAAAAAGGGAAAAAATTGCCAAAAATCGGCGGAATTTTTTAGGAATTTGACATTTGCACTTTGTTAGGATAGAATTAAAAGGGGTATAAAACTGTATACTTGAAATATTATTTCAAATTACCGGAAAAATTCCAACTTAATAAATATAATTAAAAAAACTAAATTTTTTCATACATTTATATTTTTATTTTATTTACATATGCTTAACAAAAGTAATTTAACGAAGCCTGAAACACGAAAAGAGAAAATGAGATACAAAACAATTAGAAAAGGGATGTAATAATAATTATTTAAAAACCTGAAAGGAAAACAAAAATAATTAATAAAAAAGCTGAAGAGAAAAAAGAATTATTAAAAATCTGAAAAGAAAAAAAGTAAAAATTATTTAAAATAATTTATTTAATAATTTGGGAAAAATTTAAACAACGTGACATCACGACGGACAAGGCGACAGCTGTTTCGATTATACCTTGTAAATCCTCTTCAAATCCTTACGGGCAATCCCCGATTAACTCATACGAACAGACAACATTTGGTTAATTCGTTGTAGTTCTATAAATGGAACAAAAATAGCAACAATACCTGAAACCGCTTTAAAAACATGCATAACTTCAACACATAATTTACATACGAAGTATGTGATGTGTAGAAGAATATATGCAAAAGAAGGCAATTGGGAAAAACTTTACAACAACTAAGGCATGACGTAGCTGAATGCGTTTGTAACCATTTCAACTATCGTAGGAGTGCGGGTTCGACTCCCACTCCCGAGAGAAAAGGCTTTGAAGAGATTTACAAGGTATAATCGAAACAGCTGTCGCCTTGTCCGTCCTGATGTCACGTTGTTTAAATTTTTCCCAAATTATTAAATAAATTATAAAATTAAAAATTGCTTGAAATAAATGTTTCCCTACATTTAAAGCAATACGGGCAATCCCCGATTAACTCATACGAACAGACAACATTTGTTTAATTCGTTGTAGTTCTATAAATGGAACAAAAATAGCAACAGTACCAAGTTTCTCTGAAAACGCCTTACAAACATGCATAACTTCAACACATAATTTACATACGAAGTATGTGATGTGTAGAAGAATATATGCGAAAGAAGGCAATTGGGAAAAACTTTACAACAACTAAGGCATGGCGTAGCTGAATGCGTTTGTAACCATTTCAACTATCGTAGGAGTGCGGGTTCGACTCCCACTCCCGGGAGAAAAGGCTTTGAAGAGATTTACAAGGTATAATCGAAACAGCTGTCGCCTTGTCTGACCTGATGTCACGTTGTTTAGATTTTTCCCAAATTATTAAATTAATTAAAAATATTTAATCACTTTAATGAAAATTGGTATAAATAGACACGATTTACGGATTCGCCAGACTCTTATTGGCGAATTCTCTCAGGATATAATCAATTAAGATTAAATCATTTCTCAGAGATGCAAAAGGGCATATTCTCTGATTTTTTTCACCTGGTTTACAAAAGCGACTAATATAATCGATTTTGAAAACCTAGGCTCGTGTGTCAAATGTTTATTTTGGAGATTTTTTAAAGGTAAACACGATTTGCGAGTTCGTCTAACACTTAAAAGCGGACTCTCACACGATGTATCAATGAAGAATACATCATTTTCACCTGACACCGACTCGTCTAGGCTCGTGTTAGCTGAAAAAAGAAAATAATTCATAATATTAATAAATGTTTTTAAATTTTGATTTTATTATCACAAATAAAATAAATAAAAATTCATTTTTTATACTAAATCTACGAAACTTATTTAAATCTACATCTAAGAAATATATTTACATCTAAATTTACGAAATTTATTTAAATCTACATCTACGAAATATACGTGTTAAGAAAATGATCTGAAAAGAAATTGCTTTTATGGCGCTCTCGAGTAGCAATCAAGTCATCTCTAGGCATCCATCTCGCATTTTTAAATAATAATACAACAACTAATGAGCTTCCGAAAACCAATTTGGAAACTCGTGTTCGGTCAAAGTGGTCAAAATGTCAATTATATTTTCTTTTAAACAAGGGTAATGAGATCTCGGGCTAAATATTTGTTTATACTAGAACATTTGGCGATGACATACTTCGAATACATCATCGCTTGGATTCACTAACAATAATATCTCATTCCCTTTATAATTTTTTGACCGAATAAGAGTTTCCAAATCGCAGTTCAAGTCGCAATATCGTTTCACCGTAGCTTTGGAACAATTATCGCAGTTCAGTTTTTTAAACAAAGTATTACAAATGGTATATCCTGTGTATTACCTCTGAACTCGAATTTCCTTTGGAATAACTTCTTCGTCATCTTCAAATGACAGTGGGGAAAAATTGCCTAACGCTTGTATGATACTAAGAAGAGGATATGCCTCTTCCTCTTCATAATCAAGAAGTTCCTATGCTTCTTCACGAAGGTCGCCTTCGTCAACTTCTTTTGACTCCTCAGCTTGATCCGTTGGATCAGCGACCTCGGTCAAAACAACTTGTTCATTTACCTGCAATAGTTCATCACCAGCGTCTTCTTGAAGTGTATTCCACTCTAAATCCAAGTCTTCATAGTCTTCACAGTTATTACCTTTGTTTTTGTTATCAAATCCATATCTCAAAATGTGCATTGTAACCAAACGAGCAACTATATATTGGATATCATGCGCAGATGGATGGGTGTTGATGCCTTGACTAGATCGAATTTTATAAAAAAAAGTTTTCAAACGCATCTTGATCCAATTTGCCCAAAAAAATATATATTCAACCTTCGGGTAATCCTCAAAAATATCGCTAGATAAACTTACCATAGCTTAAATGGTTAAAATTAATCCCTTGAAGCATGTCACTTTATCATTGGGATTTACAATTGTCTCAAAATATTCGACGTGATTCATCAATCATTGAATTTTCAAATTATTTTTCCTATTCATAGGCCATTTAATGGGGTTATTATTTGTAATTTTTTTTTCAATTAAGCTCATCAAAACGTCGTTCATCCGTTTTATGAAAATCTGAGTTGGAATGCATTGATTTAAAACGAAAGAATCATCCGAAAAAGGCCTTTCTTCCATGCCATGTCAATGCCAGCTGCCACGGAATTACTAAGGACTTGTGTCGCCCGAGACACACTCATCTTTTCAAAACCATTCGGATCTATATGAGTAGAAGTTAGTTTTGGGCATATTTTAAAATTGGGATTTTTTTTGTCTACCTCATATAACTTCCGAATGACAGCGAAGCGGATGATCCTTTGTGACATTCAGACCTTGGTACATTGAAACATTCGTCTTTGCCTGGTCACAAATTACGGCTTTAAGAGATAGACCTACATCCTCAACCGCTTGAATATTTTCAAATAAAATTTTACGCAATTCTTCTGAATTTAGACCATTTTTAAAAGTGAAATATGATAAAACATATTTCCAATGAGAAGTTATGCCTTTGACCATGAAGAAGCAGCACTTGTCTGCAACTTGCTGCTTTCTTCTATTATTTCCAAGGTCAACAAAGCCATCAATTAGATCTCTATCTTTTGTTCTGTTGTATACGAGATCCTTTTTGATCGAAATTTCGTCAAAAAGTATTTCACAAACTTTTTCTTCTGCAGACAGTCTTCAAATTGGAAATAATGTTACTATCAATGCCTGGTATTGCATATTTTATTGGTCGCCACGACAGAAGAGTTTTTTGTGAGGCAATGCAAAATTTAAGTCGTCGCGCAAATTAACTATTAAGTACTATAAAAAAGCTTCCTCAGAAGATAAGGGATTTTTTGCAATGTGCAAAGAAAATTTATCTTCAATTTATTATATGAAGTTTTATAATACTTAAGAAAGTTTCTTTTTAGCAATATTTGATTGATCTTTGATTTAGTCGTCTATTCATTTATTACATTGGAAAAATTGAACGGAATAAAACATAAAAGTATATTATCAATAGATGATTAAATCAAAGCAAAAGTTCCGAGTTATGTAATTACCGGTAGGTAAGCCGCATACCGTTAAGGGTACAAACCCTTACGATACTTGTTTGGTAGTTCGATCCAGCCAGGTACAAAAACTCCATGTCCCCCAATACTTTTTGGCTCTATAAAATTATTTCGAAGCTATGTATTTGTTAACCTTTTCCAAAATACTGCAATTTGTATTAGATGGTTACTTAATTCTAGACTAAGATATAATTTGCATATCAGAATTGTGCCCTGTTTATTGTATATTGTGACGAATATTAGCAACACTAAGGGATACTATCATATCTAAGCCGATGCTAAGCAGTGACTTGTATGCACATCAATAGATCAATCATTATGTGTACACATATGAACGTACACGCAACAGAGAAGAGACGCACAAATACATGCAGATATCTTATCTGAGATACTCCCAAAAGTATGCAATTATAATTCTGGAAGTGTCGCCCACAAATACACGCGCATATGAGAAGCTATACACGTGCATCTGTAGTTATAATTATATAGCAGTAACTAAGTAAATTCTGGAAGAGCCTAGAAGTATGCAAACGAGAAATCACAGTGTATAAAAGGTCGCAACAGCAGAGGCACGACAATCAGACGCTATCTGGCGAGCAATAGTAGTGTTATTGTGAAGAACTTAAATAAAGGCCATTTTGCATTATTGCATAGTGGATTTATTTATTCGAAAGTTTAGTGATTCGAACGTTAGCAGAAGATTGCAAATAAGGGGAATTGCAGTAAATTCGTTACAATATGTAGTAGCAAGACGGTATGTCATTGTATAGACAAGTTTGCGCTATTCTCTTAACCCACTTTACCAATAAGAAAGTATGATACGATACAATATACGCACTGTTCATTTCAAATGTACTTCTAAACACGGTTGTTACACAATTTTTACATTTAGGACCAAAATTCATCGAAAAGAGGACCAAATTTTTGTATTCTTTGATTGGCTTACAAACCATTCGGCATTTCACAAATGTGTCGAATTCGTTGTAAAATCTTAAATTTCAGGTTTTTTTTTGATATTCTATTTAAAATTTTGAGTAAACGAATAGGAGACTTTGTGAATTGCCTAAATATTTTTATGTCAAAAATGACATAAGGATTGTACAAACAAAAATTAAGTGTATTTTTAGGAATTAAATTTCTACATTTCTAGGATTAGCCTGCATTGGAAGAGAACAATGTCACACGTACTTTCGTTTTAATAAAAACCTTATAAAAACATATGTTTCAGCGTAAAACCTTGGAGGAAAAAACGTAATTTTTACTCACATTGAAGTCTTATTTTTAAACTAAGGACCTCTTTCTATTACGAAACGAACGTTCGTTTCGCCACAGACACGAATTGCTAGTGTATTTGCACTATGTTAAACGATGACAACATGTCATTTGACACTTGCTTTCGCCTTTCTGTTTGCCATAAAATAAGAAA
Organism: Eurosta solidaginis; assembly: GCF_040869045.1. NCBI lineage: Eukaryota > Metazoa > Arthropoda > Insecta > Diptera > Tephritidae > Eurosta > Eurosta solidaginis. Next base: position 78,898,288 of record NC_090320.1, read on the forward strand.
CGTAAAAGCCGAACGAAAATGATAGGGAATACCATTGCTAGACGAAATCGTTTGGAGGCGAATCGTTCGTCTGAGCTATCGTTCGCAATACAGAATGAAGCCCTAAATTTGTCCAGAGTTCGATTGTATCAATTTTATCATAAAATGAGTCCCAAAAAAAAAAAAAAAGATTGTGTTTAAATGGTAATACGCAAATTTCCTTCCTTACTCTCCCTTTCATCATCTATAGCCTAGATTCAGTAAATGAGAATTTTGAAATGAATACTTTTTCTCGGTAAAATTTGTTTTAGAGAAAGATTTACATTTCAAAGCTCACATTTATTGAATCAAACCACAGTCCTCAGATTTTCCATTGAAAAATCTTAAGAGTTTAAAGTGTGTAACAATGGAGCATTGATCACATTTAACTGGGTACGAGAAATAAGTTAACAATGTTATTATTTAAATATCTGGAGCTCTGCTTACCAACGGGAATAATTTGGCACAAAAAGTTTATATCAGTTCTATGTTGAGCATTTATAAAAATACCGCTTTAGAAAAATATTTCTGCTTTTTTTCTAATAAAAATTATCTTTAGGTCAAGATACTTAGTATTCTAAATTATGTTGCTTCTGATGGGAAAATGAATAGATTTGGTTTTTTGGTGAGTGCCTATTAATCGGCACTACTATTGTATTTTTATCGATGCCGACATTCAGCATCAAGAAAATGAATTGCCTATATTTCAAATATTTTCGGTCCATTTATACAAAAATATTACAAACAAATTCTTATGTATAATTTATTTACTATTCTGATTCTAAGCCTAACAACAGAATGCAGCCAAAAGTACTCATGCACATTCACATACACATGCATATAGTTGCAAAGCGTGAGAATTTCCCTGCAAAAATCGCGAGTAGTCCATGCATGCATGTATGTAGTACTCGCTATGGACCAACCGAGTGCTCCAAAATTAACCACAATTGATACAAAAATATGGTGCAATTAACATTGCGATGTCCTTGGACGGGACCATATACTCCAGCTCCGTATTACAGCAGAGTAATCCATGGAGTACCCACAGTCCAATAAACATCGTGTAGGGATTATATTCGTAAAAAACGAGCAATGCTCGGCTTACAATAGGTTCGTGTAGAAATATGAGTTGGTCCATTGCTGCATTACAGTGGAGTACAATGGTAAATACTCCAGTGGACCACATGATCCAACGATTTTTGCAGGGTTGCTGGTGCATATGAATACGCAAACTCAGCATAATTTTAGTTGGTTGCGTTTTCTTTACGCTATCAGTGAGCAACTCAAAAGCTACGCGTACTAAGTGTTTTGTAAGTATACATGTATGTATGAATGTGTTTATTTTGGCTACACTACACTTCATATCGATAGTAGAAACTCGGCAGACCAATGTTTTCTGATTTAACTCTTTAGTGCATGCTAGAAATATATTGTACTGAATTCTGGAAAATTTCTGATAATTATACACCTTACGCTAACGCTCGAATCGCTGAACTGTCGAATAAATAACTCCAATATTCAGTATTGCAAAATGGTCTTTATTAGACTACTTTGGGAGTAGTACTTCACAATTATACTTCACAACTAATAGCGTGTTTAAATCAAACTGATTAGTTATTCCTCAGCTTGCGCTACTTTTATACTCTCTATTGCCTCGTTCGCATATTTCCCCTAAAGCCTAGACTTTTCACGAACATTGAACAGTTGTATCGCGTACTTGGTTAGTTGGCTATATGCGTGTGCATGTGTGAGTGACTACCAGAGCTGGGTTAATTCAATTCGATTACATTACCCATTACATTCCTCAGGAATTGGAAAAAGTGATCAATTCCTTTCCTCCACAGCAAAGGAAACATTTCAATTCCTTAAAAAAAAATACCAAAAGTAATTTCGTTTTTTGAGGCTCAAGTACAAAAAATTTTTTGTTTGTAATTAAAAAAAAATACTTTGCTCAAATGTAATTTCTGCCCCTGTACTTTCGAAAGGAATTGCAAATGTAATTGAAATCTTTCCAATTACATTACAAGGAATGGAAAAAGTACTTTCGAATTTCCCGTTCTATTCCTCAAAGGAATTGCGAAAGTAAATGAAAAACTACAAGTTAGTTCGTGTATAGGAACTTACTTCGGTTGATGTGGGTGACTTTTCGGGTCACACTTTTAATTATTTCATCATATTTCTCTTGTGAGTGGTAACTGAAAGCATTTGGAAACACCAATGAATATAAAATCATTATCCTCATAAAGTTCACAGCTAAGTAAGGGCATCTCCTTTCCTTCCTCCGCTATCACAGGGTGGTGGCTATAGGCAAGCAGGATACTTTTTAATGTTCTTTGATACATTCAGCTGGCATAACGTAGGTAGGTAGGTTGAACTGGCCGCTCCATGAGGGCCTCACTTAAACTGATTGAGTCTGTAGTGTTACCAGAAGTTTGTTTTAACGACCAAACTGAAAAACGCTATTAAAAAGCCAGGACCTATGTTATAAAATAACTCCGCCCTCTTGGCAAATACTAGAAGCTTCCTATGACTTAAGCCACTTGCTGCTTCTAGATCTGACAGCTGTATCACTCCTAATAGCTGGAGTCTTAGCCTGGCAAGTGCAGGGCACGAGCACAGAACGTGCTCGATCGTTTCCTCCTCCAACCCGCACTTCCTACATCTGCTATCACTGACCAAGCCTAATTTAAAGGCTTGTGATGCCAGAAGGCAGTGTCCAGTCAGAATACCCGTCATGAGTCTACAGTCCTCTCTTCGTAATGATAGAAGCAACTGTGTTAGTCTAAGGTTGTAAGACCTACACATAATCTTAGACACTTTACAGCCCCGCGCTTGAACCCACGCCTTTCCCGCTTGGTCGATCATGTGCACCTCCCGCCTTATCTTAATCTCGCCCAATCTAACTGGGACATCTACGGAGCAAGCTTCAAGGGATGCGCCCTTTTTAGCTAGTTCGTCCGCTTTTCTATTCCCATCTATTCCCATATGCCCTGGGACCCAATATAAATGTATGCTTCTCCTTGTCCCGATTCTCTCAAGAGACTGCTTACACTCTAACACGCATTTAGATGCTGTGCTATGCGAGATTATTGCCTTAACTGCTGCTTGACTATCAATATAAAAGTTAACACGGTTGCAGCTTAAGCTATTCTCTTCCAGGGTTTCTACTGCTTTGGTTACGGCTAATATTTCCGCTTGGTAAACGCTACAGTAATCCGGCAGCCTGTAGGATCTTCTTATTTCCGGATCAGCGCAGTATACCGCAGACCCGAGCCTTCCACTACTTTGGAACCATCGGTGTACACATGTATCGCCTCGTCCGCCATTTGCGCACCCTTGCGCCAACCGTCCACCTCTATTGTTGCCCTAAGATCTCCCTCGAAGCGCAGATAGGGAATCATGTAGTCTGTTCGTCTTGTGATTGATGGCGCTAAGTATACAACTATGGCCATATGGTCGGCGCTCAAGCTGCCCCGAAGCACCGAGCCTGGTTCCGGTCGTTAACGCTTTGTTCTTTGCTACCAAGTCTACAGGTGGGATGTGCAGAATGGCATACAGTGCAGCCGTCGGGGTTGTTTTCAGGGCTCCCGTAATGCTAAGCATCGATAGTCCGCATACCCCATCTAATTTTTTGAGGTAGGTTGTTTTTTGTGTGGCTTTCCACCAAACAAGAACTCCATAGTATAGAATAGGGCTTACAATCGCTGTAAAAACCCAATGAGAAAGAGAGGGCGATAGGTCCGACTTACACCCCAGCATTCTTTTACATGCACGTTGAGCTTCCATGACAGCTTACTGTCTAGGATGATTCCTAGATATTTTGTGCAAGGTTTCTCCTGTAAGGTCACCCCTCCTAACTTACGCCTGGTCCAATTTGGGACCTTGTACCTCTTTGTAAACAAGATCATATCCGTCTTCTCCGCATTGACTTTCAACCCGACATTAGATGCCCAGATATGAATATCCCGTAGCACCCGATCCACGTGGCCTCGTACAATCCCCATTGTGATGTAATCTTTCTGCAATAACATGCAGCCGATCCATCTGATTAAGGCAGGATGTACTTTATGTAATTAAGACCATCCATAATCGCCCATTTTGCAACATTATTTAAAGCCCCGGCCATGTCCAAGAAGACTCTAGAGCATACTCCTTATATTCCAGGGATTTCTCTATGCTTATTACCACCCTATGCAATGCGGTGTCTACCGACTTGCCTTTGGTGTACGCATGCTGTGTTGTGGAGAGCAGCTTTTCATCCACGTTGGACTTTATGTACACATCTATCAGCTCTCAAAGGTTTTGAGCAGAAATGATGTTAAGCTAATGGGTCTATAGTCTTTGGGATACACGTGACCGATCTTCCCCGCCTTTGGTAGAAAAGCTACACGAGCAGTTCTCCAAGAGTGCGGTACATGATTCAGTCTTATGCACCCATCGAATATTATTTTAAGCCATTCCACGACCGCCCTTCTTGAGACTTGTATCATGGCCGGGAATATACCATCTGGGCCCGGCGATTACTAGCTCCGTGAGCGAAGTGTAAGTGATGTCTGCTGGCTCTTGTAAACCTTCTCCCGATGGGAAGTATGTATCGAAAAGAACCTCAAGGGATTCCTCACTATTACGTGACCATTCCCCGTTCTCTTTCTTTATTAGTCCCTGGACTATGTTTCCCTTTACCGTGCTGTTTCGCTGGAGCACTCTATGTCCGTACATAAACTTTTCAATGAGTTTCTCTTCGCCCTGGTAATTTCACACTTGTAGCTCCTCAGTAGATTCCTGTACTCGTCCCGACACGCTTCGCTTTCCGCGGTCTTTGCGAGCTTAAACATTTCTTTTACCTGTCTTCTTAGAAGACTCAGCTCATTGCTCCACCATGGCGGCTTTGCTTTTCCTCTGAATCTTCTTAGAGGGCAAGCTTTGTTATACGCAGTCATAAGCGTCCTTGTTAGGAATTCATTCGACTCCTACCAGTTCCTCCACATTAGCAACCTCTTTGGGTTGTCCAAGTTTTTTTTCTACATATTTCTGGAATTTAGTCCAGTTCGTTGACCTAGGGTTTCTAAAGGTTCCTCCCTTCTCCACCCTCTTTAGGGGGATGCTGAAGCTGATATACGCATGGTCGGAGAAGGGTGGTCTATCGAGAACCATCCAATCATACCTTGATATATCACGCACGGAGTTCAATGTAATATCCAGAACATTGCTGGATGTTGGACCCAATGTATGTAGGGACATTTCCCCTATTGGCTATCTGCAAATTGGTTTGCAGGATGTAACAAAACAGAGATTCGCCTCTCTCGTTCGTATCTGCTCCTCCCCACGCATTGTGGTGCGCATTTGCATCTGCGCCTATGACCAACCGCCCTTTGCGCCCTTCCTCCTGTACTAGCCTTTTGCACTCCATCGGTGGAACCTCCGCAGCATGGGCCATGTAGCAGGACGCCAGGATAATTGCCTGCTTATTCTTTTGCTCAACGGCCACCACTACGAGGTCCTCAGTAGTGTAATTAGGCAGCATATATGAATGCAGCTGTTCCCTTACCATTACTACAGCTCGCACCCGTCCTTCCGTTTGCGCGTAGTAAACGCCAAACCCGCGCGCGCTAAGTCCAGAAACCTTTTCTCGCTATGAGAGCCACGGCTCCTGGATCAGCGCCACGTCAAACGAACCCTCTTCAAGGGTTAGGAGGAGTTCGCTCGACGCCACTTTACTGTGTTGGAGGTTTATCTGTAGGACTCGCAGCACCATTGGGCTGTTTGTCCCCCTCCAGCACCTTCGTCTTGACGTCGTCGTTCTCCCCTTGCCATTTTGGTTTGGAGTATTCGAGGCCCCCTTCAGCCTCTCGTGACTGTTGTGCCGGGTGTTCCTCTGTGCGAGTCACAGCACCATTTAGCGGTTGGTCCTCTTCTAGCACGTTCGTGGTGACGTGGGGGACCTCCACCTGTGTTTTTTCCTTAGGGTTTTGAGGTCCTTTTCGACTTCGCCCACCTCTAATGTGTTAGGGTTTTATCCTCGGGGCTTCTTTTCCTGAGTCGCATGTAGATTTTGCCAGTGCCAAAGGACATTTTGCCAAGCTGCGTGTACAAAATATCCTCCGCCTGCTTGTTTATTTGGAAGATGTAGAACTGACCATCCTCGGTAGGCCGAGATACAGTAAGTACCTTCCAATCCTGTGTCGGTATGTTCGGATTCTGATTCTGCAGAAGAAGTCGCAGTGTATCCTCCGACTTCATCACGCATGGTATCCATACCTTAACTTTTGGTACTGTGGGGATTTGCGCTTTATCCACCACCTCAAACCGCGCTTTCGTGCCTTGCCTTTGCAGGTTTGTAACCACTTCCTCCAGCCACCGCAAGCTCGCGATGTTGTCGCACGCTATCATCTTCACACCATTATACCATCCCCCCGAATCAAAGGTTGGAAGGGGCTTACTTGGTTGTTCCCGCATCATCTTAAGCATTAAGCTAATAAGCTCCCTTTCCACAGATCTCCACCTTTCAGTAGTCATTTGTCCGAAAGGACTGCTACGATCAACCAGCGCCACAGTCAGTGACTGCTTTGCCACATCACTCATCTTCTCGGGAAAAGCAGGAGTCTTAGTGTTATCTCCTTTTGGCACCTCCGAGAAAGCCAGAGTCTTAGCGTTAACTCTCTTTAGCGCCTCCGATAAAGCCGGAGTCTTAGCGTTTTCTCCCTTTGGCTTATCTCCTACTTCCGTCTAACTTCCCTCTGACTCGCAGCTTTCGAGGTAGTTGCTACCTCGCTAATTGTCTTGTCTATGCGACTGCCCTGCCTCGCGGCTGTAAGACTGGGTCGTTCCTGCCTCTTGAAATCAGGCTTGTCGCCTTCCGCCGAACGTTGCCTCTTCATTCTGTCAGTCGACGCTTCTTCCTCCTCGTACCGGTTGCAGAACCGAGGGTTTCTCGCAGCAAACCTTTTGAACTGCATTCGACCTACTTCTACCGCTTCATGGGCCCATTCCAAGCGCTCGATCTCCCCTTCTGTTGGGTCGACCACTGCTCCCAAGCGTTGTACAATTCTTAGTGCTGCACGGTACTGCGATAGAGCTCTTTTATTTCTTCTGCTCCGTACCCTTCTCCACTCTTCTTCTCCGTTTTCATTTGTGTGCTTCTCCAACACGGAGTTCATTGAATCAGCACTAGTCTCGCTCCCCGAGTCCGACGCATCGCTTAATTCTTATTTGTCGTTCTTGGATTGCGACTCAGTTCTCCTTTTTAAATCGTCCTTATTACAATCAGGTAATGAGTCGTTCATCTTGGTCGTACGACCACCTGCCCGACAAGGCGGGCTCAGCGGTCCAGTATTATATACGGGGAAAGAACCGTCCGCCACAGCAGCGCCCCTTACTGTGGTAAGGCCATTAATACTTCCCGAGGTGGCCGAATTTATCCCCTGGCTGCAAATCGTCCAATAGGCACGGTCCGCATAACACCCTGGATTAGGGGGTTGGCAATTCTTGGTCACCGACATCCCGCCGCACTCCTATGAGGCGAAACGGCGTAGATGTCAGCCCTGAACAGCTCCGCCTCATAGTCGGGCGCTATGGAGTTCGGCTAAGCCCTCACACCAACGACAAGGGGGTGGCATAACGTAAATACCATTAATTATTTAAAATACGTTTTCTTTTGTTGTTACATATTTCACAAATGCAATATAGGAAACAGGATTCCGGCACAGATGATTGCAAAATTTTTCTCATGAATTACCTGGCTTTATATGGGAAAAGGGTTTGGAAGTATACTTCTAATATCCCCCACTAAAGTAGGCACCTTGTCGTTTGAGTGAGGGCTTAGCCGATCACAATAGCGCCCGACTATGGAGCGCAGCGGTTTAGGACTAGCATCTACGCCGTTTCGCTTAGGAATATCGGTGACCAAGAACTGCCAACCCACTAATTCACGACGTTATTCGGACCGTGCCTATTGGACGATTTGCAGCCAGGGTATAAATTCGAACGAAGCCTTCCCGATACCGGGCCACTCGGGAAGTATTGATGGCATTACCACAGTAAGGGCCGCTGCTCTGGAGGACGGTTCTTTCCCCGTACATAATACTGAACTGCTGAGCCCGCCCTGTGGGGCAGGTGGTCATACGACGAATTATAATTATCTAATTCTAATAAGGACGGTGATAATGGGAGGACTGAGTCACAAGCCAAAAACAACAAAAACGCATTAAGCGATGCGTCGGACCCGGGGAGCAAGAGTAGTGCTGATTCAATGAACCCCGTGTTGGAAAAGCATATAACTTAAAACGGAGTAGAAGAGTGGAGAAGGGTACTGGGCAGAGGAAGTAAGAGAGCCCTGCCGCATTACCGATCAGCACTAAGAAATGTCCAACGCCTGGGAGCAGTGGTCGACCCAACATATGAGGAGATCGAGCGCTTGGAATGGGATCATGAGGCGGTAGAACTAGGTCGAAGGCAGTTCAAAAGGTTTGCTGCGAGAAATTCTCGGCACTGCAACCGGTACGAGTAGGAAGAAGTGTCGAATGGCAGAATGAAGAGGCAACGTTCGGCGGAAGGCGAAAAGTCTGCTTTCAAGAGTCTGATAGGACCCAGTCCCAGAGCCGCGAGGCAGGGCTGCCGCATAGGCAAGATAAGCAGGTCTAAAACTGTAGAACAGGTAGCCCCAATAGCGAGATAGCAACTACCTTCAAAGCTGCAAGTCAGAGGAAGGACATCAAAAGTGGCAATGTGCCAAGTAGGGAAGTTGGAGATAAGCCAGAGGGAGAAAAAGCTAAGAATCCGGCTTTGCCCGAGAAGATAAATGGTGTGGTAAGGTAGTCACTGACTTTGGCGCTGGTTGATCGTAGGAATCCTTTCGGACAGATCACTACTGAAAGGTGGAGATCTGTGGAAAGGCAGCTTATTTACTTAATTCTTAAGATGATACGGGAACAACCACGTAAGGCCCTGGTGTGAAGATGATAGCGTCCGCGAGCTTGCTGTGGCTGGAGGAAGTGGTTCGAGGTGGTGGATAAAGCGCAAATCACCACGGTACCAAAAGTTAAAGTATGGATGAAGTCGAAGGATACACTGCGGCTTCTGCAGAATCAGAATCCGAATATACCCACACAGGATCTATACATTGATTTCCATTGTGCTGCAATATCACCAGGCTCAGCGCTATGATTCGAGCTCACCTGATATATGTTTAAAAATTAATTAAGAGGTTCTGTAAAGTCCTTATCTAACCCAAAAAAACACAATGAGAACACAGGCCGAGAGTATTTCAGAGCCAGAAACCGGACTATATATCTTGGAAGGATTTTGATGTTATGAATTGAAATCTGGCCTCAAAATTTCTCTAACAGATCTGGTTTTCGAGATATTCTAACCTAAAAGTGTCTAACCCCTAGAAACCACACCACAAAATTTCAAAATGCAATATCTCAGCGAAAAAATATTTGATCAAACTCAACGCAATTTGAAAGAAGAAGACTTGTATTTAAATATGCCATCCTTTAATTTTGGTGAAAGAAAACGTCTGCAAAACTACATAACCTCAAATATGGCCAAAAACGGTGTTTTTTGCACTTCTAGGTTAGGATATCTCGAAAATCAGAGTTGATAGAGCAATTCTGAGGCCAGATTTCGATGAATCATCAAAATCCTTCGAAGATATATAGTCCGGTATCTGGGATGGAATGCTAAAACATCTTGGCGCTGAGAGAGAAAGCTACCTGACGCACGTTTTCAAGCCTGGGAAACCGGCTAACGAAGGTGAAGTATTACGACCGGTATCACTCCCTTCGCCAGTAGCGAAGACATTGGAAACCTTCATGCTCCGTCAGTTTAGTGCGAATCTTCGCCTAGCCACTCATCAGCATGGCTTCGACAAAATACATGACACTACCAGCACTGTCAAAAGCTTTTGATACAGTCAACCACGGTACTATACTTCAAGATATAGAAGATTCACCCTTTCCCCTTTGTATATAGATAAACTGCAAATTATCTGAACCTAGCCGGCCAAATCCACGGTCACTGTTTTGCGACGTGGAATGTTGGACGTTCACGTCGATGGTGCTGCGCTACCGATTGTCAGCCATTAAAATATCTTAGGAGTAACATTCGATCACACTGTCACCTTCAAGACGTATGCCATCGAAGTTGTATCTAAAGTACAAATACGCAACAAAATTCCCAAGTCGCTTGCCAGCAGCACTTGGGGAAAAATGAAGAAACGTTGCTAGCCACCGTCAAAGTAATTGGCCGGCCTCTACAGCAAATCTAAGCTACGATGATACAATTTTACCATAACCTTCCTCTTGGCGAGAAGAAATTAATTGCAAGTCATTGAAGGCAGTGCTTGTGTTTTAAAAACATTTTCTTATCCAATAAGTTACTATCGCCTCATAAAATCACCGCTTGAACCGCAAAAATATTTTTTACACTAAGAATTTTTCAATTACTTTTGCAATTCCTTTGAGGAATGGGAAATTCGAAAGTACTTTCTCTATTCCTTGTAATGTAATTGGAAAATTTTCAAATACATTTGCAATTCCTTTCGAAAGTACTTGGGCAGAAATTGTATTTGAACAAAGTATTTTTTTTTTTTTCAATTACAAACAAAAAATTTTTTTACTTGAGCCTCAAAAAACGAAATTACTTTTGGTCATATATGTAATACTCCTATATTGCTAATAGAAAATGCTCGCAATGTGTTTTGAATTCGAAATCAAAACAAGACAGCCTATACAATTTTTGTGATTGTAGCATCATAAGTGTGACAAGAAAAAATTGTAATTCAGGTACATTCGATTATTGAATACAAAACCAAAAACGTTTAAACAGCAATATATCGGCACTCTGATGTTTGGGAATATACCTAGCCTTTTGTAGCAATATAGGAGTATTACATATATGCTTTTGGTATTTTTTTTAGGAATTGAAATGTAATCAATTCCTTTTGCTGTACTTTCCTCAAGTATATGTAATGGGGAATCGACGGGTATTGATTGCCTAAAGTAATCATTACTACCCAAAACTTTTTTGTAAGCCCACATAGTGATAAATATCTATCACGAAAAGAGTTTGATAACCGATCGAAACATCTAAGCAGCCTACCAAGATTTTCTGATTAGCCCCTTGTTTCATCAACAATTAACGAAAATTGGTTTGCCCTAAGATCCAATACTCTTCTTTATAATGCCTTGCCTAAATTATATTACAAGTGAAATTTCACTTTTCTGCTACATTTAAATGACAACACATTTTTTGGTAATAAACCCATTGAGGTAAATTGAAAATTATATAAAGCTACGGCGGCCAACCCCCTAATCCAAGGTGTTTAGCGGATCGTGCCTATTGGACGATTTGCAACCAGGGGATAAATTCGGCTGTATTCGAACGGAACCTTCCCGATACCAGGCCACCTCGGGAAGTATTGATGGCCTTACCACAGTAAGGGGCGCTGCTGTGGCTGACGGTTCATTCCCCTATATAATTGAGCTGTCGCCACGAGTGCATGTGTTTTTGCAGTGTGTGTGTGGTGCGCGCATTTGAACATTTCAACTCGTTAACTACTCGAATCTACTTATATAATTTTTAAATTTTTTGTCTACTTTGCAAATAAATAAATTAAGTATGAACTGCCAAGTTTGCGAACAAAAAGTTGAGCGCTCGGATGCCGGAAAAATAACCTGTGGCGATTGTAAATCTATTTTCCATTGTGTGTGCGAAAAATAACAAAATCCGACGTTGACTATATGAAAACTAACAATGTGAAATATAGATGTGATGGATGCAGCACCGCTCGGCGCAAGTCGATGCTTGTACAGACGCTGGCAGTGGACGCTACTTCCAAGCCGCCCACTCCCTCTATAAGTGATATGTTAGATGTTAACTCGGAGTCAACAGGTACAGTGCAAGAGCAACAACAATATTCAAACGCAAACAATACAGTCGACATGCACAAAAAAATTAGAAACCAAAATAATTCACAAATGCCTACTCCTTCGGGTCAGCAACCTTGCGGTAATTCAGTTAGTAGCAATAAAACAATTACTCTTCAACTATTATATGAAGAGCTTGTAGCTCTGAGAAGTGTAAACACCGAGATGCTTAACACACTAAGTATGCTGACAGAGGAAAATAGAACATTAAAAGAAAAGGTAAATAACTTAGAAAGCAAGTTGTATTGGAGAGAGCAGAGAGAGTGCGGTAATGCTGTAGATATTACTGGCATTCCACAACAAAACTGCAGCAATGCAGAAACTTGCGTGCAAAAAATTATTGTTGATGCTCTGGGAGTCTCAATTTCACCAACTGATATTGATCACTGCGTAGTGAAAAGCATAACAAACCAAAATGACTCATCGCGCAATCGTGATATCATATGCGTGCAGTTCTCTTCTAATGAAATCAATAAAAGAGTAATGGCAGCTAGAAAAACCAAAGCAGGTAAGCTGACTTCGGGCCTCTTCGACCATTCTACAAACAACAGAATATATATAAATGATGCTCTCACATCTTATACTTGAGCTCTGTTTAAGCCTTCCGCGATTTACAACCAGATTGACTGAACTTTTGTATGTGTGCGTGTCGGGTATTTGACGCTTGCCCCGCGACTATCAAATAAAAAGCCATCAATCAACATTTCCATTGAGAAACCGTAGCGTTCGGACGTGAAAATGTCGTTATCGGATGATGACTTTTTTTTACTTGCTACACTACAGCAGTTTTGTTAAATAATAAAAAAATTAATAAAAATTTTATCAAATAATAATAAAAGCTTTACATTCCATAAAGCTGGTAGATAAACATTGATAATTTTCAATAAATTTTAATATGAATTGCTGTTCTTCCGCACACTTGTTCATTTTGAATGTCGACACAAACTAAATACAACACTGCGTTTTGACAATCACACCCCGCGACTATCAAATAAGCTGGCGTCAAATGAAAAAATCAAAAATTTTTGATTTTCATCAACGTGTAGCCGACAACAAATACGTGTGTCACGAAGCCACCCGACTGCACTAACACACACAAAATTCAGTCAATCTGGTTGTAAATCGCGGAAGGCTTTTTACTGCTGCGTATAAGATGAAGAAAGAGAAACGCTAAAAGTTCTTATGGTTAGGGAAATCCAGTTTTCTGTTGAAAAAAGCTGAAAATGAGAGGGTTGTCAACATCATAACATTCGATGACTTAAAGCAGGGCTATTCATTTCATAGCACAATTATGCCCTCTCAATTCACACGCATATGATTCGCTCTGTCGTCGTTAATTGAGTTATGCGGCAGTTACCCACCAATGTGTGCCGTACGTACGGACGTTTGTCATACGAAGCACGTTTGACCAAACTCTCAAGCCCGTAGGAATCAATGTGTGCGTCTGTGTACATGTACATAACATATTTGTGTGTGTATTGTTTACAGATAAGCACTGTTACCATTGACCATTTTGCATGCATGCTTATGGAAACATCAACTTTTCAAATTTAATTTTTGATGTTGTAAAAGGCTGGAATTAATATTAAATAAATATAAATAGATCACATATTTATAATCTGCACTTTTACATAATTATTTCGAATTATTTTTACAATCTTAAGAACTTTAATTAGGTGTTTTTGCATAAAACTGCAAACGGTCAAAAATTAGCTCACAAAAGTTTACTAGGCAACTCTGTCTAGTGAGAGAGCGATCAGCTGACACGTTCTTACGGAAAAAATCAAAATTGTTTTGATTTCTACGTTCCGGGCTACGTACGTACGGGCGTTGCACGTCGGTGAGTTTTCCTTTACATCAGGCATGCTTAACGAACGAAACGATATCATTTCGTTACGATAATCAACGTTAATAAACGAAACGAAGTCACTTCGTTTCGTTTATTAACGTTAAGATCGTCAAATTTACGTTAATTTGACGTTCTTAACGTTAATAAACGAAACGAAATGACTTCGTTTCGTTTATTAGCGTTGATTATCGTAACGAAATGATATCGTTTCGTTCGTTAAGCATGCCTGCTTTACATTGCACACTCATAAGATAGGTCGTGTCAGCTGACACGTTTTTGGTACGTACGTTCGTGAGTAATGCGGCAGTTACCCACCGACGTGTGCCGTACGTAAGGACGTTTGTCGTACGAAGCACGTTTGACCGAACTCTCAAGCCCGTAGGAATCAATGTGTGCGTCTGTGTACATGTACATAACATATTTGTGTGTGTATTGTTTACAGATAAGCACTGTTGCCATTTACCATTTTGCATGTATGCTTATGGAAACATCAACTTTCTCCAATTTAATTTTTGATATTGTAAAAGGTCGGAATACATATTAAATAAGTATAAATAGATTACATAATTATAATCAGCACTTTTACATAATTATTTCGAATTATTTTCACAATTTTTCAAACTTTAATTAGGTGTTTTTGCATAAAATTGCAAACGGTCAAAAATTAGCGCACAAAAGTTTACTAGGCAACTTTGTCTAGTGAGAGAGCGATCAGCTGACACGTTCTTACGGAAAAAATCAAAATTGTTTTGATTTCTACGTTCCGGGCTACGTACGTACGGGCGTTGCACGTCGGTGAGTTTTCGTTTACATTGCACACTCATAAGATAGATCGTGTCAGCTGACACGTTTTTGGTACGTACGTTCGTGTGTAACTGCCGCATAACTGCCGCATTAGTCGTCGCTTCGCACTTGGCGTAGCAACATCAGTCTTGGGTATCGGCTGATCGGTATCAAAATATGTATGAAAAATTAGGCGCGATACATATACTTGTTGTTAGCTCGTTGCTTGCTAGTAAGCGACTAAATGAAAAATCAATTCACCCGCACGATCATCGCATGGCGGAACGATACAAGGTGACAGCATGGGACAGCTGATCATACCCTTTTTTTATTTGATTTGATACATCAACTTTCGGCGCAGTACGATTTTGACATTTGTCCATCGAATTTACAAAAACAAAATACATTGAATTTTTATTTATGTTTGTAGGTATGTCACCATGCTGCCACCTTGTATCGTTCCGTCATGGATCATCGCGATGATTGCGCTCTCACTAATACAGATGCACTTTCCGTTTTGAATGGCCCTGACTTAAAGTTAGTTACTGATAAGCTACTTTGTAGCTCTTTTAATTTATTTTAAATCTTTACTCTTAAGAGTCGTATCTAATGTTCGATGACATTCTGATAAATGATAACCCAATCATCGCTAGTAAAAATATTCAGCATAGCTCGACCTCAGCAGGTAATAACGATTTATTATTTATCCATCAGAATATACGCAGCCTTAGGCAAAACTTTGATGCATTTGTTAGTTATATAGATGCTTTGAGTGTCCAACCAGATGTAATTTTGCTGAGTGAAATCTGGATTTATTCGTATGAAATAGGTGATTATAGTATCCCCCATTATAGGTTCTATACGAATGCAAATGATAGCTACAGTGCAGGAGGTGTTGGAGCATTTTTACGTGAAAATTTGATTGTACTTCAGTAAGTATTAGCTTAAATAGTGCTGATTTATTAAAACTTACGTTAAACCTCAAAGGCGAACAATTTGTCCTATTGGGAGTATATAGACTTCAGTCTGTACCCACTTCTGCTTTTCTTGACGAATATTCATCTATCGTTAGCAATGAAAAAGCTAGCAATTTTCTTGTTGAGGCGATTTTAATTTAGACCTTCTACATCATTGCATACTAACTGATGACTATTTGGCATTAATGACTGAAAACGGTTTAGCATCATATATTAATGAACCAACACGAATAAACTCAGGTACTTGTATTGATCACGTTTTTTGTCGCTTTAACACTTCTCAGTGCAGAGACTGTTCTAGTTTTAATATGAACTTACAAGTGACCGATCACGCGATGACCGGTTTACAGATAAAAAGAATTGCGTTAGGCAAACCAAATCTAAAGTGTACTCGTAAATCCCTAACTAAAGTTACGTTTTGAAAGTTCCGCTACCGTATACGCTGAAAATGATATATCGCTAGCTTATGACGTTTTCATAAAAACGTTAAAAGCGCATATTAACAATTGCACTTATACTTTAAGCCTTTCAAAGAAAAATATTAGACTTAAACCTTGGATCACTCGAGATCTCTTAAATAAAATAAAGCTTAAAAATAAATTAAGGAAAAGATGTGCTAGGCGTCCCGGTAAAGCAAGTCTTCTGCGCCGATACAATAAAATTAGTAAACAGACCAATAAGGAAATAAATTCGATACGCGATAAACAACTTGAATCAGCACGTGGCGACTTAAGAAAAGAATGGGGCGTGGTCAACACTATTCTAAATAAAAACTGCATTAAGGGTGATGAGGCAGTTGTATTGCGTACTGAAAATCAGCTAATTTCAGACGCTGTAGAAGTAGCTGACAAATTTAACCAACACTTTACCACGATTGGTAATCTAAGCTCACGCAGCTGTGATTGTCAGTCTCCACCCTCGTTTAATTGTGCTCAAAATGGCTTCCTTTTTAAAACCATTTCAAGCTTTGAAATTATTAAAATTATTAACACACTGCAAAACTCGAGTTCGTGTGGTGAGGATGCTATTTCAAATATACTACTCAAAAGAATATCTCTTAATATAATGGTTTTTGTTATTGATATTATAGAAAAATTGTAAGTTTACAAACGGCGATGGTTACTAGGACATGTTTCTGAATTTCACTTCTTCATCAGCTAGCTTTACGGGAGCTGCGCGTTGAACTCGAATCTCCAATATTCATATGAGTGCAAAGGCAGATGCCTTTAGCTGCTTAGCCATATGAATGTCCCGTTGTTCGCTGTAAAATTGGTCCCTAAGAGTTGCCTTTTTGTTTTTAGTCCTTTTGATCACCATGTAGGCATATACACTCTGTATTTAGTTTATTCCTAATTGAAAGCTTAATAACATTTTTTCGGATTTTTACAGTATTTGGTTTTAATACTTCCGCTGTTACTATTATATCAAAATGATCATATGTACTTAATTAGTGAGCATTGCTCATATTGCTTTATACAATAGTTTTTGTTATTGATATTAGAGAAAAATTGTAAGCTTACAAACGGCGATTGTTACTAGGACATGTTTCTGAATTTCACTTCTTCATCAGCTAGCTTTTCGGGAGCTGAGCGTTGAACTCGAATCTCCAACATTCATATGAGTGCAAAGGCAGATGCCTTTAGCTGCTTAGCCATATGAATGTCCCGTAGTTCGCTGTACAATTGGTCTCTAAAAGTTGCCTTTTTGTTTTTATTCCTTTTGATCACCATGTAGGCACATGCACTCTGTATGTAGTTTATTCCTAATAGTGTAGATATAATTGTAGGCGCGCTCTTAATATAGTTGATATATTGAAATACTTATTCAATGTCAGTATTATTCAAGGGATATTTCCTGATATCCTTAAAAGCGCTGTTGTTATTCCGATTTTCAAAAAGGGGGACAAGAGGAATGCAAACAACTATAAACCCATATCGCTACTCTCAGCTTTATCGAAAGTATTTGAAAAAGCAGTCAAAAATAGAATTTTAAACTTCCTAGACAATTCAAACTTTTTCAGTCCTATGCAGTATGGATTTCGTTCCGGTTTATCAACAGAAGACGCTCTGCTGAGTTTCTGCACAAATATTTACAGAGCTCTATACGGTAAAAGAAACTCCGCCGGCCTATTTGTTGATATAACAAGAGCCTTTGACATGGTCGATAGAGATATTCTCTTAGATAAAATACACCATGCAGGCTTCCGAGGCTTTATTCATTACTGGTTTAAATCCTATCTTTCTAACAGAATACAAAGAGTAAAAGTAGATAGCAATTACAGTAGCCCACTGTTTGTAAATCTGGGAGTACCCCAAGGTTTTGTTCTTGGTCCAATATTGTTCCTAATATACATCAATTCAATATTTTCCCTGCCATTTAAGCGCAAAACCACTGCGTTTGCAGATGATCTGGCCATTGCGTACAGTACCACTAGTGAACTTGAATTAATATGTGACATTAACTTTGATTTGCATTTGCTGAGAGCTTGGTTTGCTTCACTCAAACTACTTATTAGTAATAAAACGAAACTTATGTATTTTAGCCATGTTTAGCCACTACCTAGCTGTGATATTATATTTCATGCCGAAGGATGCCTTCGTTTTAACTTACACCATATGGAGTGCACTCAGAATGTTGCGATAAGTTCTTTCGGTTGCAATATTCAATGCAGCGACAACTGTCAGAGTTGATGTTGTTTAGAATTTTAAATATCTTGGTATAATAATTGACAATCGTGTGAATTGGTCTGCGCACATCCATACATTGAAACAGTATTTTCTCTATACTACTAGGCAGTTCTATCGTCTCAAAAAGTGTTGCACTACTTATCTACTTTAAAAACTGTTTACTACGGCATATTCCAATCTAAACTTCAATATGGTATCAACTGTTAGGTTGGCGCCTCGGCAAATAAACTATCACCACTTATAACGATTCAAAAGGGAATTATTAGACGTATCTGTAGTACAAACTATAGATCTCACTCTATGCCGCTTTTTAGGAGACTTAATATACTACCGTGCCGTCATTTGTATTTATATAAAGTCTTGAGTATTTTCTTTATTCGTTCAGGCTACTTGGAGAGCTTTCCCTCGGAAGTCTATAAGTTTACAAATTCCGTATTCTAGAACGTCACACTTTAGAAGCTTTTATATATACACGTCGCGCAAGTTCTTCAACTCCCTTCCTAACACTGTACAGGTTATTAGAAATTTTAACTTATTTCAAAAAACAGTTAAAGTGTATCTGCTTGGACATAATCATTATGAACTGGAATCGCTGCTGAGGGCGATATTATAAAAAATAAAAAAATATTATAAAAATAAATTTACCTGAAGTTCTTTTTTAATAATTTTTTTAGTGTATTAGTAACTTTAAGGTTTTATGAAAATATTTAATGTACACCCCACACAAAACAGTATAATATTATTGAAAATGGCATTTGGCAATGGTATTTTAATTCTTAAAATAATAATTGCCATCTACCTTTCTTAAGCTATGTTATAGTTAATGTGTTGAATACAATATGGAAATTTAAAATATGTACATAGCATTAAGAAAATGATTAATAAATGAATGAATGAATGAATACTGAACCGCTGAGCTCGCCTTGTCGGGCAGGTGGTCGTACGACCAAGATGAACGACTCATTATCTAATTGTAATAAGGACGATGATAAGAGGAGGACTGAGTCGCACGCTAAGGACGAAAAATACGCATTAAGCGATGCGTCGGACTCGGGGAGCGAGACTAGTGCTGATTCAATGAACTCCGTGTTGGAGAAGCACACAAATGAAAACGGAGTAGAAGAATGGTACGGAGCAGAGGAAGTAAAAGAGCTCTCTCGCAGCACCGTACAGCACTAAGAATTGTACAATGCTTGGGAGCAGTAGCCGACCCAACAGAAGTGGAGATCGAGCATTTAGAATGGGCCCATGAGTCGGTAGAGGTAGGTCGAAGGCAGTTAAAAAGGTTTGCTGCGAGAAACCCTCGGTTCAGCAACCGGTACGAGGAGGAAGAAGCGACTTCTGCAGAATCAGAATCCGAACATACCGACACAGGATTGGAAGGTACTTACTGTATCTCGGCCTACGGAGGAAGGTCAGTTCTACATCTTCCAAATAAACAAGCAGGCGGTGGATATATTGTATACGCAACTTGGCAAAATGTCCTTTGGCACAGGCAAAATTTACATGCGACTCAGGAAAAGAAGTCCCCAGGGTAAAAATCCTAACACGCTAGAGGTGGGCGAAGTCGAAAAGGACCTCAAAAGCCTGAGAGAAAAAAGACAGGTGGAGGCGGAGTCACCACGAATGTGTTAGAAGCGGACAAACCGCCAAATGGTGCTGTGACTCGCACAGAGGAACACCCGGCACAACAGTTACGAGAGGCTGAGGGGGGCCGCGAATACTCTAAAGCAAAAGGGCAAGGGGAGGACGAAGACGTCACGACGAATGTGTTGGAGGGAGGCAAAGAGCCCAATGGTGCTGCGAGTCCTAAAGATAAACCTCCAGCACAGTAAAGTGGCGTCGAGCGAACTTCTCCTACCCCTTGAGGAGGGTTCGTTTGACGTGGCGCTGATCCAGGAGCCGTGGCTCTCATCGGGACGAAAGGTTTCTGGACTTAGCGCGCGGGTTTGGCGTTTACTACGCGCAAACGGAAAGACGGGTGCGAGCTGTAGTAATGGTAAGGAAACAGCTGCATTCATATATGCTGCCTAATTACACTACAGAGGACCTCGTAGTGGTGGCCTTTGAGCAAAAGAATAAGCAGGTTTTTATCCTGGCATCCTGCTACATGGCCCACACTGCTGAGGTTCCACCGATGGAGTGTAAAAGGCTAGTACAGGAGGAAGGGCGCCAAGGGCGGTTGGCAGATGCAAATGCGCACCACAATGCGTGGGGAGGAGCAGATACGAACAAGAGAGGCGGATCTCTATTTTGTTACATCCTGCAAACCAATTTGCAGATAGCTAACAGGGGAAATTTCCCTACATACATTGGTCCAGCATCCTTCCTTTAGAAACCCTAGGTCAATGAACTGGACTAAATTTCATAAACAGGTAGAAACAAAACTGGGACAACCCAAAGAGGTTGCCAATGTGGAGGAACTGGAGGAGTTGAATGAATTCCTAACAAAGACGCTTATGACTGCGTATAGCAAAGCTTGCCCTCTAAGAAGATTTAGAGGAAAAGCAAAGCCTCCATGGTGGAGCAATGAGCTGAGTCTTCTAAGAAGACAGTTAAAAGAAATGTTTAAGCTCTCAAAGACCGCGGAAAGCGAAGCGGGTAGTACCGGGCTTGGTGACCCCATTTAATTTGTTTCGTCCCTCCCATAAATTGTCATCCTCCCAGCAGCTCTTTGCAGCAGGACTGCTCCATATTCTCTTGCTCCGGGAAGGTATCGAATCCAATCCGGGTCCGTCTCCTGACCCCGGTCCTGAGAAATGGTTTTGCTGCATCTGCCGGAAAAGAATCTTTTTAGGACGGTCATACTCTGTTCAGTGTGTCTCGTGTAAGGGATGGTTGCATCGGACAGGTTGTTCTGGGCTTGATCCCAAAACCCGACGTCCACGTAACTTTTATAAATCTTTTGTGGCTCCTTGCTGTTCACGCCCAAGGGCGCCTCGTAGTCTACGTCTAAGCGCCCCCCCATTACCTTCCAGCAGCCCCGCTGCTCAGCAAGCCACAACAAGTACCCGCTGCTGCTCGCGCCTTACGGCGCCAACAACTCAAACAGCTGCTACCACTCATAACTACAATCTTCGTAGTAGAGTCGGAAGCAATGCTGAGCAACAGCCCCTGCCCCCGTCTTCTCCCCCCCTCTTTTCCGGCAGCAATCGTGTAGGTCAGGGAACCAGACTCTTAGTCCCTACCTCCGTTTGCACCGTTTGCCAGCACAGAATATATATGTTTGCGACATCCGCCCAATGCAGCTCCTGCCTTGGGTGGTGCCACTTTCTTAGATGTTCTGGTCTCCGCGACGGCAACCCCTCGACGGGTTTCATCGCGCCATGTTGCCAGGTCGCAAACCCAAATCATCCGGGTACCCCAATGCTTGCCCAAGGACGCCCAGTCCCAGGGCCACAACAGCAATTGCGTCCTGGCCTTCCTCAACCCAGGCGTAGTCACCCGTCACTTACCCCCAGAGTGGCGACGTCTCCCCTCATGCACTTCAGAATTCTGCAGTTAAACTGTAATGGACTAACTGGGAAGATTACGGAGATAGTCAATTTCATGAAGCGGCACAACATCCGCATTGCTGCGATTCAAGAGACTAAACTCACAGCACGATCTGCATTGCAGACCTGCTCTGGGTATAATGTCCACAGAAAAGATCGCGAGAGCGGAAATGGAGGCGGCCTCGCGTTTATAATACACCACTCTGTGCAGTATCACATATTTGATCCTGGCATCGACCGCAGGGACAACGTCTTAGAACGTCAAGGCCTATCTGTCCGGTCAGGCGATGCAAACCTAGAAATCATCAACATCTACATCCCCCCCGCCACCTGTTGCCCCGGTGGATACCGCCCTAATATCAGAGCCTTACTCACTGGAAACAATCGCATTATTTTAGGCGACTTCAATGCCCATCATGATCTATGGCATTCAAATTTGCGGGCGGACAGTAGGGGCGAGATGTTGGCGGATCAAATAGAAGAAACGACGTTCTGCACAATAAACGGAGACGCCCCCACACGTATGGTAGGAAGCTGTCACAGTTCGCCAGATATCTCAATCGTGAGCGCAGAACTCGTAAACTGCGTCAACTGGCAGCCGATGGTATCATTGGCATCCGACCACCTGCCTATACTTGTTTCGCTCGAGCGTACCCCCGACTTCATCGTCACCGAAAAACGCACTTTCATAAACTTTAAAAAAGGAAAGTGGGAAGAATATAAATCCTTTACAGACAATCTCTTTGCTGCCCTCCCTATCCCGACTGATGCCCGCCAAGGGGAGCGTGCCTTCCGCAAGGTCATTGAATCCGCCTCGGCACGTTTCATTCCCGCCGGGAGAATTCCCGAAATCCGGCCCCACTTCCCGGCGGAGGCCGCAAACTTAACGAGAGAACGTGACCTTATAAGGCAGCTTGATCCAGGCGACCCCCAAATAAGGGATATAAACCAACGCATCAGATTGCTTGTGGATGAACACAAGCGGGCGAAATGGGAGGAGCACCTAAGAGGTTGTAACCTCTCTACCGGTGTGGGTAAACTTTGGTCCACCGTAAAGTCCCTATCGAATCCGACTAAGCACAAAGACAAAGTTTCCATCGCCTTTGGCGACAAAGTGCTGTCGGATGCGAAAAAATGCGCGAGCGCTTTCTGCCGACAATATATAATGCATTCTACGGTCGACAAAGTTAGACGGAGGGCCAACAGACACGCACATAAACACAAATTCAGCGCGTCACCAATCACCACCACCGCTAAAGAGGTTGAGGACGCCATTGGTCGCGCTAAACCATCCAAAGCAGTGGGCCCAGACGGCATAGCCATGCCGATGCTTAAAAGCCTAGGGAAAGAGGGTTTCAAATATTTAGCGCAGGTCTTCAACCTGTCTCTTTCCACCTTTGTCATACCCGAGAAATGGAGAATGGCCAAGGTGGTCCCGCTACTAAAGCCTGGTAAACCAGCTAACATAGGAGAGTCGTATCGTCCGATATCTCTCCTATCGCCAGTAGCAAAGACGCTCGAAGCCATTTTGCTCCCTTATTTCCAAGCAAATTTGCAACTAGCCTCCCATCAGCATGGCTTCAGAAAACTCCATAGCACTACCTCCGCGCTAAATGCCATTAGCACCCAGATAAATTGCGGTTTAAATCAAAACCCCCACCATAGAACAGTACTCGTAGCGCTAGACCTATCAAAAGCTTTTGATACGGTCAACCATGGCTCGTTACTGCAAGACCTGGAAGGGTCTACCCTTCCCCCATGTCTTAAAAGGTGGACCGCAAATTATCTGGGTGGTCGGCAGGCATCGGTGCTATTTAGAAACGAAACATCAAAGCCAAGGAGAATTAAACAAGGGGTGCCACAGGGTGGTGTCCTATCCCCACTTTTGTTTAATTTCTACATATCTAAGCTACCTTCACCACCGGAAGGAGTCACAATCGTTTCCTACGCCGATGACTGCACAGTAATGGCCACAGGCCCAGGCCCACAGATCGATGAGCTATGCAATAAAATAAACGGCTACCTCCCTGATCTCTCCAGTTTTTTCGCCTCGCGAAACCTGGCATTATCACCGACTAAATCTTCCGCGACCTTATTTA
This sequence comes from Eurosta solidaginis, assembly GCF_040869045.1. Classification (NCBI taxonomy): domain Eukaryota; kingdom Metazoa; phylum Arthropoda; class Insecta; order Diptera; family Tephritidae; genus Eurosta; species Eurosta solidaginis. The sequence goes on from NC_090320.1 coordinate 78,922,122, forward strand.
CAACATGGACGTCCCAAATGTCGACCATTTTGAACATCCACGTCGATGGCTCTACGCTACCGACTGTCCTACACCCCAAAATCTTGGGTGTGACGTTTGATCAGGATCTACATTTTGGTGAGCACGCAGCCGCAATTGTTCCGAGAATTCAGAGCCGTAACAAAATCCTCAAATCCCTTGCTGGCAGTACCTGGGGAAAAGATAAAGAAACGCTCATGACTACATACAAAGCAATTAGCCAGCCGATTACGTGCTACACGTCACCCATATGGTCGCCAAGCCTAAAAATTACCCACTGGAAGAAGCTACAGGCCTGCCAAAATACTGCTCTCAGAATTGCCACGGGCTGTCTTCTTATGTCCCCAGAACACCATCTACATAATGAGGCGAGAATACTCCCCATCAGGGAAAGAAACGAGATGCTGACCAAACAGTTCCTGTTGAATACCCAGAAACCTGGGCATCCCAACAGACATCTGATTGACGAGCCAGCACCGCCTAGGGGCTTAAGGAGTCATCTCCGTAAGCATTTTGAGGAAATACTGCATCTGAGAACACAGCCGTATGAAGCGAAAAAACATAAGCAGGTCCTTGGTGAACTCCACAAACAGGCGTCGGACCTTTATGCCGGGAATTGCCCGGTGAACCCAGTACTCAAAGTAAAGTATCCAAAACTTGCGGAAGAGGAACGCATACTCCCCAGGGAAACGCGTGTCACTCTGGCTCAACTTCGTTCTGGATACTGTAACAGGTTAAACTCTTACCTATCCAGAATCAACCCCGACATACAAAATGTATGCCCCGCTTGCAATGTGTCCCCACATGACACCAACCATCTCTTTAATTGTAATGTGGAACCAACGCCTCTAACACCCCTTTCCCTATGGTCCACCCCTGTTGAAACAGCAAGTTTCCTTGGACTCCCGTTAGAGGATATTGATGACAGTTTGTGATCGGTCGCGTCTGTTAGGTGGGGCGAAGCACTGCTACAACAACAACAACAACAACCGATACCAAGATCGAATGGGCAGTGAAGACTTTTTCTAAGTTTAAATCGCCGGGCCCAGATGGTAAATTCCCGGCCATGTTACAAGTTTCAAGCATGGCGGTCGTGGAATGGCCTAAAATAATATTCGATGGGTGCATAAGGCTGAATCGTGTACCGCACTCTTGAAAACTGCTCGTGTAGCTTTCCTACCAAAGGCGGGGAAGATCGGTCACGTGTATCCTAAAGACTACAGACCCATTAGCTTAACATCATTTCTGCTCAAGACCTTTGAGAGGCTGATAGATGTGTACATAAAGTCCAACGTGGATGTAAAGCTGGTCTCCACAACACAGCATGCTTACACCAAAGGCAAGCCGGTAGACACCGCATTGCATAGGGTGGTAATAAGCATAGAGAAATCCCTGGAATATAAGGAATATGCTTTACGAGTCTTCTTGGACATTGCCGGGGCTTTCAATATAGTTTCTAAATGGGCGATTGTGGATGGTCCTAATTAAATTAAAGTACATCCAGCCTTAACCAAATGGATCGGCTGCATGTTAAATTGCAGGAAGATTACATCACAATGGGGATTGTACGAGGCCACGAAATCAGTGGACAGGGGCACGCCGCAGGGAGGTGTGCTATCACCTCTGCTGTGGACGCTGGTCATCAACCAACTGCTCAGGCAATTCGATGAGGGACCGGTAAAACTTACGGCTTACGCAGATGACGGTGCAATTGTCATAAGTGGAAAGTGACTTCCAACAATTAGTTCCCTGATGGATCGCGCGCTTCAGGATATTCATTCCTGAGAATTTAATGTCGGGTTGAAAGCCAATGCGGAGAAGACGGATATGGTCTTATTTACAAAGAGGTACAAAGTCCCAAATTGGACCAGGCGTAAGTTAGGAGGGGTGACCTTACAGGAGAGACCTTCCACAAAATAGGGTTAATGGAAGTGTGGAAAATTCTGTAGGCAGTGTTGTATATTTTTACCTCAGTGAAAAAGAAACAAAAGTACCAAAATCTTGGTAACAGTCTTAAAAGGACCAAAATTGAAAAAAAAGTGAGCAGCGGAACAAATGGGGTTGGAAAGGACAATTTTTGGGCCAAATTGACCAAAGTAGCAACCGTGCTTCTAAATGCATTACTGATATTGTGCGGCTATACGAAAGCAAAATTATATCCAAACCGCTTTCGTGGTACTAATACAGCGACATTTTCATTATTAACAAGTGTACCTGATACGCTTTGTCCTGCATCGAAAATTGGTTTGCCTACTTTCAGAAACTGACACCTTCGCTTCCTCTCTCATCTATCTACTTAATAAAAATAAATACTTGGCGCGATTTACCTCCGAGGAGATTAAGGCCGAGCTTCTTTTCTTACTTGCGGCGTGCTCCTTTTAGTTTCCCTAAAAATTGGTGAGACGGGACCGGTTTTATGCCAACTCCAAACGGCATCTGCAAGGCAGATGTTTTTTTGCTGAGAAGCTTTTCATGGCAGAAATACACTCGGAGTGTTTGCAAAATCTCCGATTAGAAAACAATTTTTTTATTGAAAAACTCAAGTTTTTTTAATTTATAATCAGAGCTGATCAACCCCTATACACTTATAGCACTTTTGTTGTTGTTTTGCCCTGAAGAATTGGCACAGATACAAATTCACACTTTGAATATAAAAAATGTTCACAGCATAAAATTCATATGGAAGTTTTCGATTTTCATATGTAAGTGGAAAGCAAAACCAATTTCATATGATGAACGGGCACTTGGATATGATATAAAAATTTACAAAAACAAATTTACTATGAACCAATATAAAAAATGAGACAGCGCTTAAAAAAAAAAATTGTATAACAAAAAGTTTTCATTTGGTATGTATTTGGTGTGTGCGAATTCTGGAATGGGAGCATGAGTTCCTTTTTTGCGAAAATTTTGAGTGCGAAGCACAATGTATGTTGTCCTTTGTAACTATGAAAAAAATTGCGAAATACCATTTAAACCGACATTTTTTCAAGTGTCACCAAAAATTTTTTGAAATGGTCAAAGGGGGTGAAGAAAGGCTAGAAAAGGTAAAAACCTTAAAAGAATATTTTCTTGAGTAGGTATGATGCGAGAAAAATTTATACACCAAAGACAATTATGATATGTATGTGCGCATTGAAAGCATTGTACACGACAAGCTTACATATAGCAATAAGTTTGAAGCCCGTTTCCTATGGACGTTTAATAGAAAAAATATGCCAAAAGATGCTTTCATGTTTTGGAGTAAATGGAAGGGCAATGGCAAGCGAAATAAGCAGGGTAAAACTATCCCGATCAACAGTAACACGTAGAAATTAAAATTTACACCAACATTTAAATAATAAATTGTGAGCGAAACTGGATGCATTCAGATATTTTTCAATTGCAGTTGACGAGTCTTGTGACATAGCAGATACTAGCCAGCTCTTGATAGGTACGCATAATATAATGCTATCACGGGTGAAAAAAATTACTTTTCAGTGAAAGTTTGGCAAAAATGTATTTTTTAAACCAAAAAATAATCACCATCGAAAAAATCTGATATACTTCAGAAAATTTCACCAAGCTAGTATATTTTTACTAACGTCTCACTTATCAATGCTTAGAAATGCGCATCATTGATGATGATTTTGAAATTAGCGAGGAGATATTTGGTATCATGCTACTTTTAGAAAATACCAGAGGAATATATATATACAACGCTATTAATTAAAAGTTCAATGAGAATCTTGCTTTGACAAAACTATCTGCTATATGTAAAGACGGCGCAGCAGCCATGGTTGGAAAGAATAATAATGGTCTTGTTGGTCAGCTAATCCAAAGGGGAATAGAAGTACCTGCATATTTATTTATTTATTACGACTCTATTGAGTCTAGATCAAAATAAATTTCTTACAGAGTAGGCTTAAAACTAATTACAAGTAACTTAGGCCTATAGGAACTCAAGGGATAAAGCACATGCTTTCATTCATTCATAATAATTTTTGAAAGTAAACGGAAACTAAAGTAAAACATAAATAAAGAGGAAAAAAATAGTTATAAATGCAGAGAGAGAGAAAAAAATATTTACAAATATGAGATAAACTGCTATAATCTAAGAAGTAAAAATAGTTTTACAATATTCAAACAAATTCCTTTTAAAGTTAGTTCTGCTTTGCATTGCTTAATGGTATTAGGTAATTCATTAAAATATTTTAGCCCTTTGTAACAAAGATTGCATTTATCTGACTCACATTTGAACGCAGGTAATTTAAAATAATTTCTTCACTGCATAATCCACCAAGAAAACTAGGAAACTCAATGGAAGCATGCCACTAAAACTATGGATGCATTAGTGCAAATTTTAAAAAATATAAGAGGCCATAACACACTCACACATAGAAAATTTAAGAAATTTCTAGACGAATGCGAATGTCAATATGGTGATTTGGCATTGTTTACACAAGTAAGGTGGCTGAGCAGAGGAAAATGCTTAAAATGTTTTTTTGCAAAATGAAATGAAATACTATATTTTGCTATATTAAATTTAAAAGACACGAACTTAGAAATCCATATCTTCAGAAAATTTTAAATTTGATTTAGAATTTTTGGCACATACTACCAACAATTTAACCCATTTAAACTTATTGTTACAAGGAAAGAATAAAACATTTTAAAAATATTTTTATTTGCCTTCAAATATTATAATTTATTAAATTTTAATGAGCTCGAGGCAGTTTAAAAAATTGAAACACAGTTTAAACTTTTATATTTCAAATTTATTTGGTCGATATTTCGATCTCATTCTGAGATCATCCTCAGGAACTGTGGACAAAAACAACAATTAGTTAACATGTAAACAATTTTTAAACCCTAAACATAATACCACTTACACAATTGAATATGTTTTACCGACTAACAAGATGTACGAAAAAAGAAAGCGTAGAAGTCAAATAAATATGAAAATATAAACAATTTAAAACACCGTAAGTATAAACAAAAATCTACAAAAACAACAATACATAGAATGACGAACAAAAATACATAATCATTTGCATTAACATACAAATGTACATATGTACATATATATTGGTCATCCCACTGCATTTGTTGTGTTGAGCTGCAATTCTAACTAGAACAGTGTTGTTGTCTTAAAACTAAGTCGCGGTAAACGCGCGCCAGCTGATCAGTGTCAATTTTATAATTCATTTTCGTGTCAGTAGGGGTGTTCGTTATGTGCAGCATTTCTAAAGTATATCTTTTGCCGTAATTTTTCTCCTCGTGTAAAATGGATACATTATCGAAATCGGGATAATGCCCGGTATATTTGCAATGTGATGACAATGCCGTCTTATTGTCCGAAAAACTGCTTCTTAATTTCACATTTGACCTGTGAGCGGAAATCCTTGTCTTGAGTTTCATTTTTGTTGTCCCCACATATACCTTTTTGCATAAGTGGGACCCGTCACCATTACACGGAATCCTGTAAACTACATCAGACTTCTCTTGTTTGGGAATTCTATCCTTTGTATTGCTGTAGAGTTTTCTTAGCGTGTGTTTATAAGTTGACGCGATCTGATATTTATCTCTGTCATAGAGCTTTGAAAATTTTATTCTTTCCGTTATTCCTGGAACATGAACTACTGATTTGTATATTTTTCCCTCTCCTTTGGCTATGTTGGTTCTCTCCTTATTTTCGGTAAAGTATGTTCGAAGTAATTGCTTTATGGTTGTCATAGGGAAGTCATTCTTTGTCAAGGTTACTTTTATTTCGTCAATATTCTTTCCGTGAAAAATCGTGTCGCTCATTGAGAGAACTCTTCTAATGAAATTGCTTGCGGTGTTTATAATTGTTTTTTTGTCATGTTTTGAATTAAAATTAATAAGTCTTCCCGATGCCGTAGGCTTTTTATACCAGTCAATCAACAATTTGTTATTCTTTCTGATAATAAGAGTGTCTAAGTAGGGTAGCTCTCCATCTTTTTCCGTTTCTATTGTAAATTGAATTGATTTATTGAAGTTGTTAAGATCGTTGAGCATCTTGTCGACATCTTGTGTCCTAACAATCGCGAACAAGTCGTCAACGTACTTAGTTAATAAACGCGGTTTGTTGGCAGTTTCCATCATGAATTTGGATAGTAGTTCCTCCATGACTATATCTGCTACGACAGGTGATGCTGGTGATCCCATAGCCATTCCTGACCGTTGCTCATATATTTTTTCATTATATTTAAAGTAACGATTTTCCATTATGCAAAATTTAACTATGTTTAAAAACAGCTCTTGCGTTAACTTTGTATGGTCTTTTAATTCGTTCCATTTTGAGGATATTATCTTTAATGCCAAGTCTACTGGAATGCTCGGGAATAAGGACACTACATCAAAAGACACTAGAATCTCATCATCATAGATATAGGTATTATTTATTTTTCGTTTGAATTCAATCGCATCTTTAACATTAAATTTAGACGATTTAGTTATATTTTCCAATATGTTAACAACATATTTGCATAATTCATACGACGGTGAGCAAATAGAGGAACAAATAGGTCGAAGTGGCGTCCCTTCTTTGTGAATTTTAGGCAAACCGTAAATTCTAGGTGGGTTGGCAGTTTTGCTTAAAAGTCGCTGTTTTTCTATTTCATTGATAACACCGTTATCAAGCATTTTTTGAACTAACGCATTGTTCTTCTCTTGTAATTTACTAGTAGGGTCTCGTTTTAACACTCTATATGTTGAAATGTTATTAACAATCGTTTGCGTCTTTCTATCATATTCGGCTTTTTCCAACGCTACCGTTACATTACCCTTATCTGCATTTAGAATCAGTATATCTTTATTCTTTTTCAGAAATGTTTTTGTGGCGAGTACCGTTTTGTTTATAAATTTATCCCTAGCAGAAATTTTATTCCTATTAAGATGCTCGTGTATAAGTTTAGTAAAATTACTTCTTCCTATTTCTTGTTTTTCTTTGTCTTCAATAGTGCGTATAACATTCTCCCCGTCTGCTATAAGTTGGAATAAAGGAAACTCTTTATCTTGAATTGGAAGGGCATATTTCGGGCCCTTCCAATTCAAGATAAAGAGTTTCCTTTATTCCAACTTATAGCAGACGGGGAGAATGTTATACGCACTATTGAAGACAAAGAAAAACAAGAAATAGGAAGAAGTAATTTTACTAAACTTATACACGAGCATCTTAATAGGAATAAAATTTGTGCTAGGGATAAATTTATAAACAAAACGGTACTCGCCACAAAAACATTTCTGAAAAAGAATAAAGATATACTGATTCTAAATGCAGATAAGGGTAATGTAACGGTAGCGTTGGAAAAAGCCGAATATGATAGAAAGATGCAAACGATTGTTAATAACATTTCAACATATAGAGTGTTAAAACGAGACCCTACTAGTAAATTACAAGAGAAGAACAATGCGTTAGTTCAAAAAATGCTTGATAACGGTGTTATCAATGAAATAGAAAAACAGCGACTTTTAAGCAAAACTGCCAACCCACCTAGAATTTACGGTTTGCCTAAAATTCACAAAGAAGGGACGCCACTTCGACCTATTTGTTCCTCTATTTGCTCACCGTCGTATGAATTATGCAAATATGTTGTTAACATATTGGAAAATATAACTAAATCGTCTAAATTTAATGTTAAAGATGCGATTGAATTCAAACGAAAAATAAATAATACCTATATCTATGATGATGAGATTCTAGTGTCTTTTGATGTAGTGTCCTTATTCCCGAGCATTCCAGTAGACTTGGCATTAAAGATAATATCCTCAAAATGGAACGAATTAAAAGACCATACAAAGTTAACGCAAGAGCTGTTTTTAAACATAGTTAAATTTTGCATAATGGAAAATCGTTACTTTAAATATAATGAAAAAATATATGAGCAACGGTCAGGAATGCCTATGGGATCACCAGCATCACCTGTCGTAGCAGATATAGTCATGGAGGAACTACTATCCAAATTCATGATGGAAACTGCCAACAAACCGCGTTTATTAACTAAGTACGTTGACGACTTGTTCGCGATTGTTAGGACACAAGATGTCGACAAGATGCTCAACGATCTTAACAACTTCAATAAATCAATTCAATTTACAATAGAAACGGAAAAAGATGGAGAGCTACCCTACTTAGACACTCTTATTATCAGAAAGAATAACAAATTGTTGATTGACTGGTATAAAAAGCCTACGGCATCGGGAAGACTTATTAATTTTAATTCAAAACATGACAAAAAAACAATTATAAACACCGCAAGCAATTTCATTAGAAGAGTTCTCTCAATGAGCGACACGATTTTTCACGGAAAGAATATTGACGAAATAAAAGTAACCTTGACAAAGAATGACTTCCCTATGACAACCATAAAGCAATTACTTCGAACATACTTTACCGAAAATAAGGAGAGAACCAACATAGCCAAAGGAGAGGGAAAAATATACAAATCAGTAGTTCATGTTCCAGGAATAACGGAAAGAATAAAATTTTCAAAGCTCTATGACAGAGATAAATATCAGATCGCGTCAACTTATAAACACACGCTAAGAAAACTCTACAGCAATACAAAGGATAGAATTCCCAAACAAGAGAAGTCTGATGTAGTTTACAGGATTCCGTGTAATGGTGACGGGTCCCACTTATGCAAAAAGGTATATGTGGGGACAACAAAAATGAAACTCAAGACAAGGATTTCCGCTCACAGGTCAAATGTGAAATTAAGAAGCAGTTTTTCGGACAATAAGACGGCATTGTCATCACATTGCAAATATACCGGGCATTATCCCGATTTCGATAATGTATCCATTTTACACGAGGAGAAAAATTACGGCAAAAGATATACTTTAGAAATGCTGCACATAACGAACACCCCTACTGACACGAAAATGAATTATAAAATTGACACTGATCAGCTGGCGCGCGTTTACCGCGACTTAGTTTTAAGACAACAACACTGTTCTAGTTAGAATTGCAGCTCAACACAACAAATGCAGTGGGATGACCAATATATATGTACATATGTACATTTGTATGTTAATGCAAATGATTATGTATTTTTGTTCGTCATTCTATGTATTGTTGTTTTTGTAGATTTTTGTTTATACTTACGGTGTTTTAAATTGTTTATATTTTCATATTTATTTGACTTCTACGCTTTCTTTTTTCGTACATCTTGTTAGTCGGTAAAACATATTCAATTGTGTAAGTGGTATTATGTTTAGGGTTTAAAAATTGTTTACATGTTAACTAATTGTTGTTTTTGTCCACAGTTCCTGAGGATGATCTCAGAATGAGATCGAAATATCGACCAAATAAATTTGAAATATAAAAGTTTAAACTGTGTTTCAATTTTTTAAACTGCCTCGAGCTCATTAAAATTTAATAAATTGAAAGAATAAAACTATATTTGAGTGGCCGATTTTATAAGCGGCTTTATATATATAATTGATATATTTTTGGCCGACTTACAAAAAGAAAAATTGCTCCCTTTCCCTTGTTTATTACAATATTATTTACAAAAAAATAATTTCATTAAAAAACAAGTAAGGAAGGTTAAGTTCGGGTGTAACCGAACATTACATACTCAGTTGAGAGCTATGGTGACAACATAAGGGAAAATAACCATGTAGGAAAATGAACCGAGGGAAACCCTGGAATGTGTTTGTATGACATGTGTATCAAATGAAAGGCATTAAAGAGTATTTTATGAGGGAGTGGGCCATAGTTCTATAGGTGGACGCCATTTAGGGATATAGCCATAAAGGTGGATCAGGGTTGACTCTAGAATGCGTTTGTACGATATGGGTATCAAATGAAAGGTATTAATGAGTATTTTAAAAGGGCGTGGACCTAAGTACTAAAGATGGACGCCTTTTCGAGATATCGCCTTAAAGATGGACCAGGGGTGACTCTAGAATGCGTTTGTACGATATGGGTATCAAATGAAAGGTGTTAATGAGCATTTTAAAAGGGAGTAATCCTTAGTTCCATAGGTGGACGCCGTTTTGAGATATCGCCATAAAGGTGGACCAGGGGTGACCCTAGAATTTGTTTGCACAATATGGGCATCAAACGAAAGGTGCTAATGAGTATTTTAAAAGGGAGTGGGCCTTAGTTTTATAGGTGGACGCCGTTTCGAGATATCGCCATAAAGGTGGGCCAGGGGTGACTCTAGAATTCGTTTGTGCAATATGGGTATCAAACGAAAGGAGTTAATGAGTATTTTAAGAGGGAGTGGGCCTTAGTTCTATAGGTGGACGCATTTTCGAGGTATCGCAATAAAGGTGGACCAGGGGTGACTCTAGACTTTGTTTGTACGGTATGGGTATAAAATGAAAGGTGTTAATGAGTATTTTTAAAAGGGAGTGGGCCTTCGTTTTATAGGTGTTCGCCTTTTCGAGATATCGCCATAAAGGTGGACCAGGGGTGACTTTAGAATTTGTTTGTATGATATGGGTATCAAATGAAAGGTGTTAATGATTATTTTAAAAGGGCGTGGGGCTTAGTTCTATAGGTGGACCCCTTTTCGAGATATCGCCATAAAGGTGGACCAGGGGTGACTCTAGAATTCGTTTGTGCAATATGGGTATCAAACGAAAGGAGTTAATGAGTATTTTAAGAGGGAGTGGGCCTTAGTTCTATAGGTGGACGCCTTTTCGAGATATCGCCATAAAGATGGACCAGGTGTGACTCTAGAATGCGTTTGTACGATATGGGTATCAAATGAAAGGTGTTAATGAGTATTTTAAAAGGGAGTAATCCTTAGTTCCATAGGTGGACGCCGTTTCGAGATATCGCCATAAAGGTGGACCAGGGGTGACCATAGAATTCGTTTGTGCAATATGGGTATCAAACGATAGGATTTAATAAGTATTTTAAGAAGGAGTGGGCCTTTCTGGAACAGGGGTGACTCTAGACTTTGTTTGTACGATATGGGTATCAAATGAAAGGTGTTAATGAGTATTTTTAAAAGGGAGTGGGCCTTCGTTCTATAGGTGTTCGCCTTTTCGAAATATCGCCATAAAGGTGGACCAGGGGTGACTCTAGAATGAGTTTGTACGATATGGGTATCAAATTAAAGGTATTAATGAGAGTTTTAAAAGGGAGTGGTGGTAGTTGTATATGTGAAGGCGTTTTCTAGATATCGACCAAAACGTGGACCAGGGTGACCCAGAACATCATCTGTTGGATACCGCTAATTTATTTATATATGTAATACCTGCCAAGATTTTAAGGGTTTTTTATTTCGCCCTGCAGAATTTTTTCATTTTCTTCTACATAATATGATAGGTGTCACAACCATTTTATAAAGTTTTTTCTAAAGTTATATTTCGCGTCAATAAAACAATCCAATTACCTTACCATATTTCATCCCTTTTTTCGTATTTGGTATAGAATTATGGCATTTTTTTTATTTTTCATAATTTTCGATATGGAAAAAGTGGGCGTGGTCATAGTCGGATTTCGTTCATTTTTCATACCAAGATAAAGTGAGTTCAGATAAGTACGTGAACTGAGTTTAGTAAAGATATATCGATTTTTGCTCAAGTTATCGTGTTAACGGCCATGCGGAAGGGCAGACGGACGACTGTGTATAAAAACTGGGCGTGGCATCAACCGATTTCGCCCATTTTCACAGAAAACAGTTAACGCCATAAAATCTATGCCCCTACGAAATTTCAAAAGGATTGGTTAATTTTTGTTCGACTTATGGCGTTAAAAGTATCCTAGACAAATTAAATGAAAAAGGGCGGAGCCACGCCCATTTTTAAATTTTCTTTTATTTTTGTATTTTGTTGCACCATATCATTACTGGAGTTGAATCTTGACATAATTTACTTATATACTGTAAAGATATTAAATTTTTTGTTAAAATTTTACTTTTAAAAAATTTTTTTTTTAAAAGTGGGCGTGGTCCTTCTCCGATTTTGCTAATTTTTATTAAGCGTACATATAGTAATAAGAGTAACGTTCCTGCCAAATTTCATCATGATATCTTCAACGACTGCCAAATTACAGCTTGCAAAAATTTTAAATTACCTTCTTTTAAAAGTGGGCGGTGCCACGCCCATTGTCCAAAATTTTACTAATTTTCTATTTTGCGTCATAAGTTCAACTCATCTACCAAGTTTCGTCGCTTTATCGGTCTTTTGTAATGAATTATCGCACTTTTTCCGTTTTTCGAAATTTTCGATATCGAAAAAGTGGGCGTGGTTATAGTCCGATATCGTTCATTTTAAATAGCGATCTGAGATGAGTGCTCAGGAACCTACGTACCAAATTTCATCAATATACCTCAAAATTTACTCAAGTTATCGTGTTAACGGACGGACGGACGGACGGACGGACATGGTTCAATCAAATTTTTTTTCGATCCTGATTATTTTGATATATGGAAGTCTATATCTATCTCGATTCCTTTATATATGTACAACCAACGGTTATCCAATCAAACTTAATATACTCTGTGAGCTCTGCTCAACTGAGTATAAAAAGGGGCAGTGCCACGTCCATTTTTCAAGATTTAAATTTTGTCTCATTTCTTGTTATATTGACTATTTTTCGCTAAGATTAAACTTATTATTTTTGCCTACGACCCTTTTTAAAGTAATTTATATAAAAGTGGGCGTGGTCTTTAACCAATCTTATCCATCTTTACTAGAAATATTTCCTGCTATTAGGAAAATATGCGTACCCAATTTTGTTAGGATATGTTCATTTTTCTTCGAGATATGGCTCCCGAAAAATTTAAAAGTGCTTAGACCAAAAAGGAGCGATGTCACATCCATTTTCTAAAATTTTAGTGTTTTCCAATTTAATGTAATAATTCAATTTAGAAAGTCAAATGTTATTGATATAAAGCTCTTTTTCGCTAAGATATAGCTTATTATTTTCGTCTACAACCATTTTAAAAATCTTTTATATAAAAGTGGGCGTGGTCCTTAACCGATTTTGTTAATTTTTTTTCAAAGCATTCCTTATAGTAAACGATTTCAGATTTATGATTAATAACCAACCGTTATCCACTCAAAGTTATAATACCCTGTGTACAAGTACAGCTGGGTAAAAAAAGTATTTTTAAATTGAGTTCGCCTTAGTTCTCTAGGTGGACGCCTTTTCGAGATATCGCCATAAATGTGGACCAGGGGTGACTCTAAAATGTGTTTGTACGATATGGGTATCAAATTAAAGGAATAAAGGTTTTTAAAAGGGAGTGGCCCTTAGTTGTATATGTGAAGGCGTTTTCGAGATATTGACCAAAATGTGGACCAGGGTGACCCAGAACATCATCTGTCGGGTACCCCTAATTTATTTATATATGCAATACCACGAATAGTATTCCTGCCAAGATTCCAAGGGCTTTTGATTTCGCCCTGCAGAAATTTTTCATTTTCTTCTACTTAATATGGTAGGTGTCACACCCATTTTATAAAGGTTTTTTTCTAAAGTTATATTTTACGTCAATAAACCAATACAATTACCATGTTTCATTCCTTTTTTCGTATTTGGTATATAATTATGGCACTTTTTTCATTTTTCGTAATTTTCGATATCGAAAAAGTGGGCGAGGTCATAGTCGGATTTCGGCCCTTTTTTACAACAATACAAAGTGAGTTCAGATAAGTACGTGAACTGAGTTTAGTAAAGATATATCGATTTTTGCTCAAGTTATCGTGTTAACGGCCGAGCGGAAGGATAGACGGTCGACTGTGTATAAAAACTGGGCGTAGCTTCAACCGATTTCGCCCTTTTTCACAGAAAACAGTTATCGTCCTAGGAGCTAAGCCTCTACCAAATTTCACAAGGATTGGTTAATTTTTGTTCGACTTATGGCATTAAAAGCATCCTATACAAATTAAATGAAAAAGGGCGGAGCCACGCCCATTTTGAAATTTTCTTTTATTTTTGTATTTTGTTGCACCATATCATTACTGGAGTTGAATGTTGACGTAATTTACTTATATGCTGTAAAGATATTAACTTTTCTTTTAAAATTTGAATTTAAAAAAAAAGTTTTTTTAAAAAGTGAGCGTGGTCGTTCTCCGAAATTGCTAATTTTTATTAAACAGAGATAAAGTAATAAGAGTAATGTTCCTGCCAAATTTCATTATGATATCTTTAACGACTGCCAAATTACAGCTTGCAAAACTTCTAAATTACCTTCATTTAAAAGTGGGCGGTGCCACGCCCAATGTCCAAAATTTTACTAGTTTTCTATTCTGCGTCATAAGCTCAACTCACCCACCAAGTTTCATCGCTTAATGCGTATTTGGTATTGAATTATCGCACTTTTTTGATTTTTCGAAATTTTCGATATCGAAAAATTGGGCGTGGTTATTGTCCGATATCGTTCATTTTAAATAGCGATCTGAGATGAGTATCCAGGAACAGACATACCAAATTTCATGAAGATACCTCAAAATTTACTCAAGTTATCGTGTTAACGGACAGACGGACGGACGGACGGACGACTGTGTATAAAAACTGGGCGTGGCATCAACCGATTTCGCCCATTTTCGCAGAAAACAGTTAACGTCGTAAAATCTATGCCCCTACCAAATTTCAAAAGGATTGGTTAATTTTTGTTCGACTTATGGCGTTAAAAGTATCCTAGACAAATTAAATGAAAAAGGGCGGAGCCACGCCCATTTTTAAATTTTCTTTTATTTTTGTATTTTGTTGCATCATATCATTACTGGAGTTGAATGTTGACATAATTTACTTATATACTGAAAAGATATTAAATTTTTTGTAAAAATTTTACTTTAAAAAAATTTTTTTTTTTAAAGTGGGCGTGGTCCTTCCCCGATTTTGCTAATTTTTATTAAGCGTACATATAGTAATAGGAGTAACGTTCCTGACAAATTTCATCATGATATCTTCAACGACTGCCAAATAACATCTTGCAAAAGTTTTAAATTACCTTCTTTTAAAAGTGGGCGGTGCCACGCCCATTGTCCAAAATTTTACTAATTTTCTATTCTGCGTCATAAGTTCAACTCATCTACCAAGTTTCGTCGCTTTATCGGTTTTTTGTAATGAATTATCGCACTTTTTCGGGTTTTCGAAATTTTCGATATCGAAAAAGTGGGCGTGGTTATAGTCCGATATCGTTCATTTTAAATAGCGATCTGAGATGAGTGCTCAGGAACCTACATACCAAATTTCATCAAGATACCTCAAAATTTACTCAAGTTATCGTGTTAACGGACGGACGGACGGACGGACGGACGGACATGGCTCAATCAAATTTTTTTTCGATCCTGATTATTTTGATATATGGAAGTCTATATCTATCTCGATTCCTTTATATATGTACAACCAACCGTTATCCAATCAAACTTAATATACTCTGTGAGCTCTGCTCAACTGAGTATAAAAAAAATATTTTAGTTTTTCTCCGTGCACTTATAATTTGTGTACTTGTGTTAATATTTTCACTTCAATACAAAAATGTTTATGGTAAATTATTCCACTTTCTGCTAAACATAAACAATTATTTTCAAATTTTTAGCTCGGTTAGCTATAAAAGTGATTTTAGTTTTCTCAACTCAAATTTATTCCTCTTATTATTATCCACCCATTTTTCTATTTATCTCCCTCCCATTCCTACTCACTCTTCCACTCCACTCTCACTTCCACTTCAATGGGATGGATGGCAATCCACGATCTCACTTCCTCTCTCGCTCCAACTCTCAATCCTACTCTAACAATCCTACCTCTGATTTGGAAAGTTATTTGGAATGCGGGCATAAGTCTAGGCCGTTCTTTACCATAGGAACCATCAACACAGTAACTTACACGAATTGGTATCTTCAGAAACGTCTTCCGCCATTAATACGTCGTCATTACGGTCCACCTATGTTTTGCGGGACTTGGCTCCAGCACGTTACGCTTGTGTAAGCCAAAAATTGTTTCGAAGTTAACAATAGCCGTGTTTTTCTTTTACACTTATATACGACTACATTCGCGGGTAACCAAAATGCTTATCCTCACTTAGATAATGTTTAGGAGACCCATCTAGCGGCAGTGATTAAATAACTAGGATTGTACCGAAAAGCGGAGACACTCACCTCTGTTGGCCATAGTGTATAACATATAGCTGAATCAGTTGCGGTGAATAGTGGACACACACCATTTGCAGAGGTCATACATAGAAGTAGTGTAGAGGTAAAACATAGACAAACATTTCAGTTGCATCTGAGTATAATGCGTAAAATTTAGGAGTACTAATTTTCTGCGCAGCAATTTCAGAAGTGTAGATAAAGTATAATGGTTAGCAGTCAATATAACGTTTAAGTGTATATGTATAAACAAATAAATGTAAGGCGCGATAAGCTCCGAAGAGATTTTAGGCCGAGCTTCTCTTCCAATTTGCGTCGTGCTCCTTTTTAAATTTTCCTACAAATTGGCGGGAGGGGACTTACTTGTTTTATGCCGACTCCGAACGGCATCTGCAAGGAAGATGAGTTTCATTGAGAGCTTTTCATGGCAGAAATACACTCAGAGTGCTTTCCAAACACTGCCGAGGGGCGACGCCGCTTAGAAAATTTTCTTTTAATTGAAAGACCTTATTTCTAAAATTTTGATGATGCTTTGCCCGGGGCGTGAACCCAGGATCCTCGGTGTGGTAGGCGGAGTACGCTACCATTACACCACGGTGTGTGTGTGTATGTATATGTATATAGATGTAAAAAACATAGCTAATGAATAACATTTTATAGTTATTCGAAATATTCTGATTGATGATTTTTTGTAAATTTTGAGTAAGGGGTTAAGTTATTATTCTAAAGCTTCTTAGAGTAATATTGAGAAAATTTTGAGTAATATTCCCAGGTCCTCCCAGGGTCATTTAGGGATCACTTCGGGGTCGTTTTGGGATGATTTTGCGGACTCCTGTGGGATAGTCCCGTGGCCAGTTTGGGTCATTTCGCGAAGCTTTTGGGGACTTCTTCGGAATCCTCCCGGAGACTTTTGGGAGTCCGCCGATAACTTCGGGATTGTTTGAAGGTCATTTCGGGATGATTTTGGGGACTCTATTGAGAAATTACCTTCCCTACAGGGCGCCTACGTTTCCGAAAAAAAATTTTCTAAATATGAACTTTAATGAACGAAGCAAAAAAATATCAAAATCAGTCAAGCAGTTTTTAAGGGCTTGCGGAACCAACGTACAGCAAACAATTTTTATATACATATGTATGTATATAGATAACCAGCCCAATTCTAAATATTCCCTCAGAATTTTGTTCTCGCGGATTTATTTATTCCCGCGGAAAAATTCTTCCAATTCTGTTCTCCTAGGGAGAACTATAGCCATGTTTTTTTTTTGTATCTATAGACGTTTACGCTTAAACTTTATATGGATTGCTAAGCGTCAAGCTTTAAATACACCTCTGAAATTGCTGCGCATAAAATTTGTATTACTAAATTTCAATACGCATTATACTCAAATGTAACTTAAATATGTGTCTATGTTTCACCATCTACACTAATTCTATGTATTCTATGCGTGCCCACTATTCATCGCCACTGATTCAGCTACATATATGTTATACATTATGGAAACCAGAGGCCAGAGGTTTGTGTCTACGATTTTAGGTATACCCTGCTCTGTAGCTAGTTATTTAACCACTGCCGCTAGATAGGTGTCCGAAGCATTATCTAAGCGAGGATAAGCGTTTTTTTACGCGCAAATGTAAACGTATACGCGTGTAAAAAAAACACGGCTAGTAATTGGGGAACAGGAATTTCGAATTTTCGAAGTCAGCTGTTTTGTCAATTCAAATTTCGTTGCGCATTTATTATTTTGTTTAAAAAATCAAACCAACTCGCAGCGGTTCAATGGTTCATTCAATCAACTTTCGATCGATAAAATTATACTTGTTTTTATACCATTTGGCACTATGAATCTCGTCAAGATTCAGTACCTTTGAGGACATTAATAAAATTTTAAAAGAAATAGGAAAGAATGCGTCCAAGTAAAAACAAAATGTTTGCTAATACAATTCGGTTTCAAAAATTAGGATATTGCGCTAAAACCAGCACTATAATAATTAAAAAATTCAGCTGTTTTGCAGAAAATATAAGAGTGCAACATGAGGATAACATTTTTCACAGAAAATCAAACGCCAAGACAGAAGAATAAGCATTAAATTGAGAAAGTTTACTGATTATAGCTCCGACAATAAGCAGTTTTTCATATAGATGAGTTCAACACAAGCTTATGCATTCTAAGTAGATTGCGCGTACTTTTATGGAGAACGGTAGAATGAGCGACACTGGCGCCATCTGATATTGAAAAGTAGCCATCTCCCAAATTTTGTTCCAAGCAAATTATAAGAAGAAGAATTTGACATTTTTAGCTAAGGGTGTTGGCACACCTTGTAAGTGAAATTATTTGTCCCACTGGTTGGTAAATATTCAAACATTTTTCGCAATTAAAAACTGCAATATTACAGTAGAATATGACACAATATATGTTAGCGAGTACTTTCTTGTATAGGTAGAATGTTTATAACAGTGCTTCGCGAAATGTTGTATTCGAATGGGTAAGGCGTAATAAACTTCAATTGCAAAGTCTGAAGTTCCTTCATATTTACAAACGCAACATCTTGGTTGATTGTGGCGATGTTATTGGAATGCATAAGCTTGTGTTAAACGCATCTATATGAAAAATATTATTGTGCCGCGGCCTTTAGGGGACCATTCTTTGCATAAAGAGTTCTAACAACTCCCACACAAAACAGCTTGTTTTACAGCGAAGAACACAGGAGGTTACATTAAAGCGAATTCTCATGAAAAGGTACGAACAATTAATTGAGTAATTATATCAAAGACCACGTACACCTCGACAACAGAATTCGCCTCGACACCAATGACATGAGATTAGCATAGCACGAAATCTTTTAGACGGTATAGGATCCTCAAAGTTCAACGATCGCAAGGAAAAGCGTGCAAAGTGTCTCTGAACAGATTCCAGGCTCTTCACACGAACTACATGCAAATGCCTCCAAACAAATACCGTATACTCAAACCTAGACCGAACTAAAGACTAGTAAAATAGTTTGAGAGTATAGGGATCACAAAATGACGAACAGTTAAGACGAATAAAAGCTAACATCGCGTACGCTTGGGAAACAACAAAATTTATGTGAGTAATGAAATTTAGCTTGGAATCAAAAAAAAAACACCCCCTTTAAATTCACCTAACTTTTTCAATGCAATTACTGATAGACAATGTAAAGTAAAGGTGATACCAGAAACTTTAACATAAGAGGTATAAGACACTTACCAGTTTTCAGAAATAAGCGATTACGGAAACACCAATTGTATAATTTGTCCAGCTCACTCTGCAATATTAAAGAATCTTCTACACATTTGATTCCACGGTCGATTTTTAAGTCATCCGCATATTTGTATGTACCTAGAAGAAATTTCCATTTAGAAAGAATAAGACGACATAATATCAAGACGAAAAACGCTACGTCTACATATTGCCTAGGTAGGATGTTATCCAATTTTAAATTTTACTTAATTGGCGCTTACCGTTAAAACGGTTATGGCCGTCCAATAAGGCTTCAAGGCAACAATTCGCTTCTTCGCCAGCCAGCGTAGCCCGTGAGTTTAAATTCGCTGGACTATGTTGATGTCTGCTTAAAGCTCGTACAGCTCATCATTAAATCTTCTTCAGTACTCGCCATCGCCAACGCGTAGAGGTCCATAAATCTTTCGAAGAACTTTTCTCTCGAACACTCCCACAGCCGCTTCATCTGAAGTTGTCATGCCATTTTAAAAACTTGAATAAAAGCCCAAGCTTCCAATTTTAGCTAACAGTATACGATGGGATGCCCTGTAAAAAGCCTTAAAAATTTCAGTATGGACCGCATAAATTTGGAAAGCTTTTTGAAAGGTTTTCAAACAGTCTTCCGTAAATACAGCTAAATTTGTTGTGGTTGATCTACCCGGAACAAACCCGTGCTGTTGAGGGCCAAGTAAGTGTTTCACAGCAGAAACAATATTTTCTTTAACTATGCACCTAAATAGTTTTGAAATAGTAGAAAATTTGGAAATTGGTCTGTAATTCTCTACATCATTTTTGTAACCACTTTTAAATATGGGCGTAGTAAAAGTAAATTTCCACGCATCAAGAAACACTCTGGCAGACAGTGATATGTTAAATATTTGCCTCAAAGGAACTATCAGAACAACTTTTTAACAGAACAGCTGAGATTACATCAGCGTCAGTTGTAGGGGACATCATTAGCTGATCAATATCCAAACCCGTCAACTTTCCAAAATTGATGGAAGTTTTCAAATTTGAAGCAACATCCTTGGATTAATCCGAAATGATATTGGAGGACAGAAAAATCAGCAAATAGATTAGCAGCTTCAGATATTGAGTTGGCTGACACCCCCCTAAGCTGAATATACGAAGGTATGTCTGAACAATTCTTCTTAGACTTAATTGTAGCTCCAAACAAATTCGATTAACATTCAACATTGTGAATGTAACGCATTATCAAAAGCTTTCATGAAGTATCCGTAACCATATACGATTAATATATAAATACATTCGAAATATACCCGGGTCATATACTAGGTCTCAAGATCCTAGGCGCCTAGAAGTGCAAAATGTATCCTCTACTGTTAGTATACGAGTACAAACATGCAGACAGCCAAACATTTTAAAAACTGTTGATTTGGGTGCAATAATACCCCTTCTATAAATTTTTCTTAAATATCTTCGAGGTAGAGCCATGTACATATGTATGCATGTGTTTTCATTTCCTTGCAAAAAATAGTGCGACTAATAACTAAAGAGAGCGGTCTCCGATTGATCTCTTTTGTCTACATTGGGGCATAATTGACCCCCTCTAGTCCCTTTTGAGTACAGTTGGGATTATTCAGGTTGAAATCTATGTGTATTTTAAGAAATATAAAAAAGCGGTAATAAAGTGAGTTAAATAAAAAAGAGGTGATTGATTCGAATTATTTCAGAAAATTGCGGAGCCCTATACCGAAACTAAAGGACTTGGACCATATGTTCCATTATTTTCGACCCACATCTCTTGGAATAAGTTAGCGACTTAATAATTTTTTACTTATGGCCTATTTAACAACCTTTTGCAAGTTTTAATATTGCGTATAAAATGTACATGTGTAACCTCGTACCATACGAAAACTAAAATCCTTTGATGAGAAGAGATTAGTATTCATTCGTTACAAAGGGTATTGGTCCTATCGAGCCATTTTGGGTATAATTCGGTACAATTAGTCTCTTCATAGGACATGCTCAAACAAAAGGGAACAGTTCAACACATACAAAGAGATAAAAACTGGCATCAGTGTTGGAGAGCAGAACCCCAGAAACTTTAATAACAACATTGTTGACGAATTTCTCGTACCTAGTTAAATGTGATCAAAATTACGTTACTACACAGTTGAAACTTTTAAGGCCTTTCAGTGGTCAATCTGAGGACTGTGGCTGGATTCAATAAATGTGTGTTTTAAAATGTAAATTTTTGTCTAAAATAAGTTATATGGAAAAAAGTTTTCATTTCAAAACTCACACTTACTGAATCTAAGCCATAGATGGGTAAAGTGAAGCGTAATGGTGTATTGGTTACCGGAAGAGTAAAGAAGTAAATTTGTGTATCGTTAAAAAAATTGGAGCAGCTATTCGAAGCAATTTTTTTTACCTTAAAATAAATAAATGTAAGGCGCGATATCCTCCGAACAGATCTAAGGCCGAGCTTCTCTTCCAATTTGCGTCGTGCTCCTCTTGATTTTTCCCTACAAATTGGACGGACGGGACCTACATGTTTTATGCCGACTCCGAACGGCATCTGCAAGGCAGATGAGTTTTCACTGAGAGCTTTTCATGGCAGAAATACAATCGGAGCGCTTGCCAGACACTGCCGAGGGGCGACCCCGCTTAGAAAAATTTTCTTCTAATTGAAAAATCTTATTTCTAAAATTTTGATGTTGCTTTGCCCGGGAGTTGAACCCAGGGCATACGGTGTGATAGGCGGAGCACGCCACCATCACACCACGGTGGCCGACAACATACAACCGAGCTCTGGAGAAATTTAGTTTAAAAACAAGTAAGGAAGGCTAAGTTCGGGTGTAACCGAACATTACATACTCAGTTGGGAGCTGCGGAGACAAAGTAAGGGAAAATCACCATGTTGTAAAAAGAACCTAGGGTAACCCTGGAATGTGTTTGTATGACATTTGTATCAAATGGAAGGTATTAAAGAGTATTTTAAGAGGAAGTGGGCCATAGTTCTATAGATGGAAGCCATTTAGGGATATCGCCATAAAGGTGGACCAGGCCTGACTCTAGAATTTATTTGTACGATATGGGTATCAAAAGAAATGTGTTAATGATAATTTTAAAAGGGAGTGGGCCTAAGTTCTATAGGTGGACGCCTTTTCGAGATATCGCCATAAAGGTGGACCAGGGGTGACTCTAGAATTTATTTTGTACGATATGGGTATCAAATGAAAGGTATTAATGAGTATTTTAAAAGGGCGTGGGCCTAAGTTCTATATATGGACGCCTTTTCGAGATATCGCCATAAAGATGGACCAGGGTGACTCTAGAATTTGTTTGTACGATATGAGTATCAAATGAAAGGTGTTAATGAGTATTTTAAGAGGGCGTGGGCCTTAGTTCTATATGTGTACGCCTTTTCGAGATATCGCCATAAAGGTGGACCAGGCCTGACTCTAGAATTTATTTGTACGATATGGGTATCAAAAGAAATGTGTTAATGATAATTTTAAAAGGGAGTGGGCCTAAGTTCTATAGGTGGACGCCTTTTCGAGATATCGCCATAAAGGTGGACCAGGGGTGACTCTAGAATTTATTTTGTACGATATGGGTATCAAATGAAAGGTATTAATGAGTATTTTAAAAGGGCGTGGGCCTAAGTTCTATATATGGACGCCTTTTCGAGATATCGCCATAAAGATGGACCAGGGTGACTCTAGAATTTGTTTGTACGATATGAGTATCAAATGAAAGGTGTTAATGAGTATTTTAAAAGGGCGTGGGCCTTAGTTCTAAAGGCGGACGCCTTTTCAAGATATCGCCATAAAGGTGGACCAGGGGTGACTATAGAATTTGTTTGTACGATATGGGTATCAAATGAAAGGTGTTAATGAGTATTTTAAAATGGAGTGGGCCTTAGTTCTATAGGTGGATGCCTTTTCGAGATATCGCCATAAAGGTGGGCCAGGGGTGACTCTAGAATTTTTTTGTACGATATGGGTATCAAATGAAAGGTGTTAATGAGTATTTTAAAAAAGAGTGGGCCTTAGTTCTATATGTGGACGCCTTTTCGAGATATCGCCATAAAAGTGGACCAGGGGTGACTCTAGAATGTGTTTGTACGATATGGGTATCAAATTAAAGGTACTAATGAGGGTTTTAAAATGGAGTGGCCCTTAGTTGTATATGTGAAGGTGTTTTCGAAATATCGACCAAAATGTGGACCAGGGTGATCCAGAACATCATTTGTCGGGTACCGCGAACAGTATTCCTTCCAAGATTCCAAGGGCTTTTGATTTCCCCCTGCAAAACTTTTTCATTTTCTTCTACTTAATATGGTAGGTGTCACACCCATTTTACCAAATTTTTTTCTAAAGTTATATTTTGCGTCAATAGAACAATACAATTACCATGTTTCATCCCTTTTTTCGTATTTGGTATATAATTATGGCATTTTTTTCATTTTTCGTAATTTTCGATATCGAAAAAGTGGGCGTGGTCATAGTCGGATTTCGGCCATTTTGTACACCAATACAAATTGAGTTCAGATAAGTACGTGAACTGAGTTTAGTAAAGATATATCGATTTTTGCTCAAGTTATCGTGTTAACGGCCGAGCGGAAGGACAGACGGACGACTGTGTATAAAAACTGGGTGTGGCTTCAACCGATTTCGCCCTTTTTCGCAGAAAACAGGACCGGAGCCACGCCCATTTTAAAATTTTCTTTTATTTTTGTATTTTGTTGCAACATATCATTACTGGAGTTGAATGTTGACATAATTTAAATATATACTGTAAAGATATTAACTTATCTTTTAAAATTTGAATTTAAAAAAAAAATTTTTTAAAAAGTGGGCGTGGTCGTTCTCAGATTTTGCTAATTTTTATTAAGCAGACATATAGTAATAAGAGTAACGTTCCTGCCAAATTTCATCATGATGTCTTCAACGACTGCCAAATTACAGCTTGCAAAACTTCTAAATTACCTTCTTTTAAAAGTGGGCGGTGCCACGCCCATTGTCCAAACTTTTACTAGTTTTCTATTCTGCGTCATAACTTCAACTCACGTACCAAGTTTCATCGCTTAATCCCTATTTGGTAATGAATTATCGCACTTTTTCAATTTTTCGAAATTTTCGATATCGAAAAAGTGGGCGTGGTTAAGGTCCGATATCGTTCATTTTAAATAGCGATCTGAGATGAGTGCCCAGGAACCTACATACCAAATTTCATCAAGATACCTCAAAATTTACTCAAGTTATCGTGTTAACGGACAGACGGACGGACGGACGGACGGACATGGCTCAATCGAATTTTTTTTCGATACTAATGATTTTGATATATGGAAGTCTATATCTATCTCGATTCCTTTATACCTGTACAACCAACCGTTATCCAATCAAAGTTAATATACTCTGTGAGCTCTGCTCAACTGAGTATAAAAATAAGACTTTTATGTAAATAAAACTGAACTAGTTTAGTTTGTCCGTATGCCCCGGGCAAAGCAACATCAAAATTTTAGAAATAAGGTTTTCCAATTAGAAGAACATTTTTCTAAGCGGGGTCGCCCCTCGGCAGTTGTTGTTGTTGTTGTAGCGATTAGGATACTCCCCGAAGCCTTTGGGGAGTGTTATCGATGTGATGGTCCTTTGTCGGATACAGATCCGATACGCTTCGGTAACACAGCACCATTAAGGTGCTGACCCGACCATCTCGGGAACGATTTATATGGCCCCATTGAACCTTTAGGCCATCCCTCCCTCCCCACCCCCAAGTTCCATGAGGAGCTTGGGGTCGCCAGAGCCTCGTCTGTTAGTGAAACGGGATTCGCCGCTCGAAGGTGAGGTTGACAATTGGGTTGAAGAAGCTATATGTTGCGCTACACAACCCCTTGAATCCCGCCCCTCGGCAGTGTTTGGCAAGCGCTCCGGTTGTATTTCTGCATGAAAAGCTCTCAGTGAAAACTCATCTGCCTTGCAGATGCCGTTCGGAGTCGACATAAAACATGTAGGTTCCGTCCGGCCAACTTGTAGGGAAAATCAAGAGGAGCACGACGCAAATTGGAAGAGAAGCCCGGCCTTATATCTCTTCGGAGGTTATCGCGCCTTACATTTATTTTTTTATTTTTTAGTTTAGCTTGTCACACGGGCTTGTCCCTAAGGGTTTTCGTTAAAACATATATTTATATAAGGATTTTTGTTAAAATGAAAGTGTGTGTGACATTGAACTTTACCACAAGCAGAAATTAAAGTTTTACAAGAAATTCGACACATTTGTGAATTGCCGAATTGTGTGTAAACGTATTAAAGAATACAAAAATTGGGTCAATTTCTTTGAGATTTGGTCCTTTTTTCGATGAATTTCAGTCCCAAATGAAAACATGGTGTGGCAACCGTGAATGGCCGAGCCACAATGAAGTTTTTGATATATGTAGATGATTTCAACGCAATCTTATGCATGTCATAGCTCCGTCACATAAGCTGTTTTTCATATAGATGAGTTTAACACAAGCTTATGCATTATGAGTGATTGCACGTATGTATTTTTATCGAAAACAGTAGATTGAGCGACACTGGCGGCATCTGATATGGAAAAGTAGCCAACTCCCAAATTTTGGTGCAAGCAAATCATAAGAAGAAGAATTTGACATTTGCTTTGGCTAAGGGTGTTGGCACACTTTGCAAGTGAAATTATTTTTCCTCTGGTTGGTAATATTAAACTAACATTTTTCGCAATTAAAAACTGCAATATAACAATCGAATACGACACAAAATATGTTTATGTTTATAAACGGCTACCTCCCTGATCTCTCCAGTTTTTTCGCCTCGCGGAACCTGGCATTATCACCCACAAAATCCTCCGCGACCTTATTTACAACATGGACGTCCCAAATGTCGACCATTTTGAACATCCACATCGATGGCACTATGCTACCGACTGTCCTACACCCCAAAATCTTGGGTGTGACGTTTGATCATGATCTACATTGTGGTGAGCATGCAGCCGCAATTGTACCGAAAATCGAGAGCCGTAATAAAATCCTCAAATCCCTTGCTGGCAGTACTTGGGGAAAAGACAAAGAAATGCTCATTACCATATACAAAGCAATTGGCCAGCCGATTGCATGCTACGCATCCCCTATATGGTCGCCAAGCCTAAAAACTACTCACTGGAAGAAGCTACAGGCCTGCCAAAATACTGTTCTCAGAACCGCCACGGGCTGTCTTCTTATGTCCCCAGAACACCATCTACATAATGAGGCGAGGATACTCCCCATCAGGGAGAGAAATGAGATGCAAACCAAACAGTTCCTGTTAAATACCCAGAAACCTGGGCATCCCAACAGACATCTGATTGATGAGCCAACACCGCCTAGGGGTTTAAGGAGTCATCCCCGTAAGAATTATGAGGAAATACGGCACCTGAGAACTCAGCCGTATGAAGCAAAAAAACACTAGCAGGTCCTCAGTGAACTCCACAAACAGGCGTCGGACCTCTATGCCAGGAATTGCCCAGTTAATCCAGTATTCAAAGAACGCATACTCCCCAGGGAAACGCGAGTCACTTGAGCTCAACTTCGTTCTGGATACTGTAACAGGCTAAACTCTTACCTATCCAGAATCAACCCCGACATACAAAATGTATGTCCCGCTTGCAATGTCTCCCACATGACAGCAACCATCTCTTTAATTGTAATGTGGAACCAACGCCTCTAACACCCCTTTCATTATAGTCCACCCCTGTTGAAACAGCAAGTTTCCCTGGACTCCCGTTGGGGGATATTGATGACAATTTCTGATCGGTCGCACCTATTAGGTGGGGCGAAGCACTGCTACAACAACAACAACAACACAAAATATGTTAGCAAGTATTTTTGTTGTATAGGGGGAATGTTTATAACAGTGCTACGCGAAATGTTGTATGTGAATGGGCAAGGCGAAATAAACTTAAATTGCCAAGTATGAATTTCCTTTATATTTACAAACGCAAAATCTTGGTTGATTGTGGCGATGTTATTGCAATGCATAAGCTTGTGTTAAACGCATCTATATATAAATGTCATTGTGCCACCGCCTTTAGTAACATCGCCACAATCACGCAAGATGTTGCGTTTGTAAATATAAAGCAACTTCAGACTTGGCAATTGAGGTTTATTTCGCCTTGCCCATTCACATAAAAAATTTCGCATAGAACTGTTAAAAACATTCTGACTAAATAAGAAAAAATACTTGCTTACATATTTTGTGTCGTATTTATATGCTAAACTTCAAATTTTAAGGCCGAGTTTTTCAGTGCTAGTTTAAACTCCAGTTAAAGTTTACTAGAGTTCAACCCTGCCACTTCAGCCGCAGCTAAGATTATCAGCAAAATATAATAGGGGGACTCATGTAACCTTATAAATGCCTTATAAAGTGTGTAAACGTATAAATTTATCTAGTGCGTAAACGAGCTGTCAAATTTTGTATGAAAAATCATTTACACAATTTGTATAAATTTACGCGCACATTTCATTGTGTAAACGCGGTAAACTCAGAGGAATGCAACCTTGCAGACATTACAGCAGGCATTTTCATCAGAAATCTCCGGAAATCTAAAGACGTTTTAGTTTTGTTTTTCACTTAATCTTGGCATTTTTTAATTTGTATAACAATCAAAAAAATTTTGTTTGGCAATAATACAGCTAATAAACAATCAAGTTTATCAAGAATATTACTAGGTGCGTTCATATAACAGTGTGTGTAAATGGATATAATTTTACACCTTATAAGTTTATATGCTTTCATGAGTCCCCCTAATGTTATAGAACAAAGTGGCAAGGTTAAACTCTAGTCAACATCAACTGGAATTTAAACTCACACTGAAAATGTTCCATTAAAATTATTAAACAAAAGTTTTATTGTTGGTATGTTTGTATGTACATGCATGCAAATGTTTTTCTACTAAGGAGATTTAACTTATCTATATATATATATATATATGCATGTGTATACAGAAGGATGTGTATACAGAAGGATGTGCATATGTTTGTATGGAGTTTATGAACTCCGAAACCACTCCGCCAATTTTATTCAAATTTTCAGGACTGCTTCAAAGCAACCCGCAGAGTGTTCCTGTGTAGTTTCCGGGTAGTGGACTAGGGACCGATCTATTCGGACAAACTCTATTCACGGTGCGATTTGCCTGAAATTTGGTATATGCTCTTTTTACCATAAGTCACTGATAACTGATGTTCCGATTCAGTCATTACCGGAAGATGCTATGGATTCGATGAAGATCCTGGGCTCATGTCCCCGGCGAAGATACATAAAAAATGTATAAACAAGTTTTTTCGATTAGAAAGAAGTTTTTCTAGGCGGGGTCGCCCCTCGGCAGTGACTCGTAAAATACTCCGAGTGTATTTCTGCTATGAAAAGCTTCTCAGTTAGGAGGCGGCGTAAAATATATAGCCCCGTCCTGCCAATTTTTAGTAAAAATAAGAGGAGCACGTCACAAATTGGAAGTGAAGCTCAGCCGGAATCTCTTTGGAGTTGTATCGCGCCTTGCATTTTTTTTTATTAATGTAAGAGAATAAATGTTTATTAATTAAATTTTTCAAAAATTAAACTGAGCTTCTATAACTTTGTTGACTATCTTTTTCCGTACATAAGTACACGCACCCATTTTTTTAAATGAAAGTCAGTCATACGCGTGTTTTTAATCAATATCTTCAGGCTAAAGATCAAGCCGTCCCGAAAAATTATGATGAATACAGTTGCAACCGAAAGAAAGGACGCGGCCTGCAGCGCTGCTACGTTAAAAACGATTGAAAAAAGATGAATGTCTGAACGCTATCCCGAGTTAAAAGGGAAATTGAGACGGCTTTACAGAAAGAAAAAACCGAGTGGAAAGGCGTGAATGTGCGGTGCTTGACCAAGAATAACGGCCGCAAATTTTACCAAAAAATTCGGCGATAGACGGAAGGTTTTAAGTCCGGGGCAAACTCCTGTTAGAATGAAAACTGCGACTTCGTAACCGACGTCCAGAGAGTACTAAGATTATCTGCGATGTACCACTTAGGAAAGATGGTGAGCCCGAGCCCACAATCGATGATGATCGAATTAATGTTCTCCCAGCCGATAATATAATGTTTTTGTTCCGTATCGCTGCGTGTTTAACGTAGTGGCATTCACTAGGGGGACTCATGATAACATATAAACTTATAAGGTGTAAAATTATATCCATTTACACACGCGGTTATATGAACGCACCTAGTAATACTCTTGATAAACTTGATTGTTTTTCAGCTGTATTATTTCCAAAAAAATTTTTTTGATTGTTATACAAATTAAAAAATACCAAGATTAAGTGAAAAATCAAAACTAAAACGCCTTTACTTGCTGATGTTGGAGATTTTTGATGAAAATGCCGTCTGTAATGTCTGCAAGGTTGCATTCCTTTGAGTTTACCGCGTTTACACAATGAAATGTGCGCGTAAATTTATACAAATTGTGTAAATGATTTTTCATACAAAATTTGACAGCTCGTGCGTAAATTAGATAAATTTATACGTTTACACACTTTATAAGGCATTTATACGGTTACATGAGTCCCCCTACTAAGGAGTAGAGTATTTCGTATTAAGTATGTATGTATGTACATACAAAGTATGCTGATACACACAAAAATATATTTATTATTATTGTAAACACGAAGATTATAACTGTTCATAGTCCAGAGTAGAAAAATTATTTTTAAAACGTATAACAGTATTTTAATGATCCATTTAATGACACATTTATATGCATAATTACTTATATAAGTATGTGTGTAGATATGTATATGCAAATTCACCAGAAAATTGTAACCTTATATATGGCTTATTTGATATGGGCTTATGGCATTAGGCCTTAATTCTATTGGGAATATTAGTTGTATGGCGTATTCCTTACAATACTGCTTATTTCTCTGTACTCATATCATCCGGCATAAGGTTTATCTGAAAGATAACGTTATTTATGAGGCTAGTAGTTCTTGTTGTTCTATTAACAGTGCTTCGCCCCATTGAATGGCGAATGGAAACTAACAGTTTCAACATTGGTAGACCATATTGAAGTTGGTGTTATAGGCGTAGGTTCCACATACAATTGAAAAGATGTTTGGTTTCATGTGAGGACTAGTGATAGAACTTTTAGAAAAAGTATCGATACCGGTACTCATTTAAAATACTCCGATCAAAGTATCGATACTAGTACTCATACTCAGTAAAAGGTATCGAGTATACTCGATCCAAGTGAGTACTTCGGAATTTTTTATTTGTTTTGTATGGTTCGAATTTAATAGAAAACAAGTAAGGAAGTTTAAGTTTGGACGAAGCCGAACATTATATACCCATTTGCGTGCTCTTACATATATTTTAAGGATATATTTAAAAAGAGACGTCACGAAAATTGAATGAATTGAAAGATTTTTGATCGACTTATGGCGTTTAAAAAAGAAAATTTTTTTCCATTAGAAAAAAGTTTTCTTAAACAGGGTCGCCCCTCGGCAGTGGTTTGGCAAGTACTACCAGTGTATTTTTCTCATGAAAAGCTTACTAGTAAAAATTCTTCTGCCTTGCAGATGCCGCTCGGATGCATCATAAAGCACGACGCAAATTGGAAGAGAAGCAGACCCAGCCTCGAAGGTAAATATTATTTTTTTATTGCATTAAAGGTTTTGTGCTTCGTCCCAACCAATAGACGCCCTCGCAAAATTGCATCAATATCCGATAACGGGAGTCCAAGAAAAACCTCCAGTTTCAGCAGGTGTGGATCATAGAGAAAGGGGTGTTAGAGGCGTTGCACGGTGGGGTATTTGATCAATCTAGCTGACCAAAATTAAAACAGCAGTTATTTCTGTTCAAGTGGTTGTCTCACTTCATTGTTATGAAAGGAAATATTTTACTGTAAATTCACGGTGTTCCGCGCAGAATTACTATGGATCGGGCTCCCGGTTTCAGATGGACCCGGGGTCATTTTTTGGCATTACATGTGATAAGTCAATATGGGTATCAAACGAAAAGTATTTACTCCGCATTTCTATTGACACTTTTAAGAAGGGTTGCCACTTAGGGTTGCCACTTCACCTTCTTTTTTATATTTTTTTGTATATCCACTATCATCTCGGAAACGGCTTAACCGATTTGAATCATATTTGGTACATTGATATATGATTGCATTTTAAGACTTTTCACCACTGAGGATGTTTTCACAAGGTTGCCACCTTTTGCCAATAGGGGTATCAGTCTTTTACAAAATTTATACCAGGTGAAGTAAGCCGTCAATCGGCTGGCTCTAAATTCTTCTTTGTTCTGCTGTTGTTGTTGTTGTTGTATTGTATGCTTTGGGGAGTGTTATCAGTATTGATGGTCCTTTGCCAGATATAGATCTGGTACGTTCCGGGAACGATTAATATGACTACATTAAACCTTCTAGCCCATCCCACCCTCCCCACCTCTAGTTATGTGAGGAACTTGGGGCCGCCAGAGCCTCGCCTGCTAAATATGTGTATGATACACTCACATTTATAACCGGGTTCCCCTCGCGTAGGTGAAGTTGACAATTGGGTTGCGGATGATTTGAAGCTATAAAGCTCTGTATTGCGCTTATCAACCCCTTGACTCGCCTTCTTTGTTCTGTCATTCGGCTATCTGGAAATTGCTAAAAAATTTTCAGATGAAAAATGAAAAAGGCTATCTGAAAATTTTTTACTAACCAAAGTGTTGATTTTTGCATTTTTCAGGAGTGAAATATGCTACTTTTAGTACTTTTTTCATATAAACTATTAGGTAAATACCGATGGACCTTCACTATATTTAATTACAGAGATTCATCATCACTATTTCGTTCAGAGCTTTGTAAAAACCTAATACATATTTGTATTCACAACATATCCAATCAAGGAATTTCCCCTGTTCAACGCTACCGAAGAATTTCGAGGATTTTTTTTGTTTATGTAAAAACTTCGCTAAAATAATGGTATTGTAACGAATTTGCTGTAAATCCTCTTATTTGCAATCCTCTGCTAAGTTCGAATCACTAAACTGTTGAATAAATAACTCCAATATTCAATAATGTAAAAATGGCCTTTATTAAAGTACTTCACAATGACACTTATACTTTGCTACTCGCTGGCTTAATAACCAAACTGATTGATAACTCAAATTGAACTCTACTATTGGCCGCCAGATCGCGTGCTTAATCAATAACTGATTGATTGCTCAACTCAAACTGAATTACAGCGCCTCTTCATCTGTTGCCTTTTATACCCTTTGGTTTCCTCGTTCGCATTTTTCCAGAATGTACTAGCATTGTCCATGAGCTCTCAACTTCTCAGATATATGCATGTGTTTGCGCATTGACTCTCCGCTGCTCGTATTCGTACATGGTACATATGTGTAGACCCAATTATTTATTCGTTTATTTAGATACATAAAGATTGAATTATTGATGTGAATGTTCGTAGTTTACAGTCTCTCGCGCGCACATAGGCGTATAAGTAAATGCATCTGTGTGTGACATCTCTCTGGGCTGCCTTATATATGTGTATACTTGATTTGATTATTAACGTAAATACTGCTTGGCATGGCCTTAGCATCGCCTTAGTGATGGGATAACTTAGTGATGCTAATATCCGTGACACTGCCCTCCACCTAAATCTCTCGATCTAAACGTTGCCAGCCTTTCCAAATGGACCACTTTCATTTTGGTTCGTGGTTTACCGATGGTTTGTATGCGGTACACTACATCGTTGATCCGTTTTACAACTTTGTATGGGCCTTCCCAATTACACTGCAATTTCGGGGACAAACCTTTTTTACGTTGTGGGTTGTATAACAGCACCAAATCTCCTTCCTGAAAACCTTCTGAATTAATTGCTTTATCATATCTGGCTTTCATCTTGTCACTCATAATCTTTGTTCGTTGCCTTATCAGATCATGTATTTCTCTTAGCTCTTCTTCCAAATCACTAGTGGATTTCCTGACATTTCTCTCCGCATTGGCATCTATCCCAAACTTCAAATCAGCTGGCAGTCTAAGGTCATTGCCAAAAATTACTTTTGCAGGGGTTTGGCCCGTTGTCTCATGCACTGCTGATCGGTAAGCCATCAAGAATAATGGTATGCGGGTATCCCATTCTTTATGGTACTTTTCTACTACTTTCCTTAAGTGCTCCTTCAATGTTCTATTGAATCGTTCTACCATACCATCGGATTGAGGATGCAATGCAGTTGTCCGTGTTTTTCGAATGCCCAATGACTTACACATTTCCTGGAACACAGCTGATTCGAAATTCCTGCCTTAGTCAGAATGTAACTCCATTGGTACACCATACCTTGCAACCCATTCGTTTTTAACCACTTCTGCTACTGTTTCTGCTTCTTGGTTTGAGATTGGGTATACCTCTGGCCATTTACTGAAATAATCCAGAACCACCAGTACGTATTTGTTTCCGCGGTTGCTAGTAGGAAATGGACCTGCGACATCCATGGCGATCCTTTCAAATGGCGCACCTGAGTTATATTGCTTCATCTGGCCATGACTTCGTGTTCTGGGCCCTTTCGCTCTGCTGCAAACCTCGCAGTTCGCAATCCACTCAGTGACCGACTGACGGCAACCAACCCAATAGAATCTCTGTTTAATCTTCTCGAGCGTCTTCGTGATTCCAAGACGACCTCCGCTTGGACCATTATGCAGCTCGCTCAGCACGTCAGGAATCCTCTTTCTGGGAACAACTATCAGTTTCTTCTTGCATTTACCATCCTCACTCTCCCATACTCGATGAAGGCAACCGGATATCAATTCTAAACTGTTCCACTGTGCCCAATATGACTTCGAAATGGGACTCTCTGCTTACATCTCTTCTCTGTTTGGTCTTTCATTTCGTTCGAGCCCTTGCATAACACGTGACAGGTCTGCATCTTCTAGCTGGCACTTTCTTAGCTGTTCCTTGTCCCATTCATCTGTACATGTTATATTCATTAGCCATGTTATATTCATCTATAATGTCTTCTTTAGCCTCGGCTTTTGAAGAGTGCTTGCATTCCAAACTACATGGTCTTCGTGACATTGCATCAGCATTTCCATGGGTACTACCTTTTCGATGCTCAATGGAAAAGTCGTAGCTTTGTAGTCGCTCGATCCACCGTGCCAATTGTCCTTCCGGATTACGGAACTGCAGAAGCCATTTCAACGCTGCGTGATCTGTCCTGACACGGAATCGCTGGCCGTAGAGGTATTTGTGAAAATGTTTAATGCACTCTACAAATGCCAACAGCTCTCTCCGCGTATCACAGTAGTTCCTCTCTGGTTTTCCAATCGAACGGCTGTAATATGCAACTACCTTCTCCTGTCCATCGACCAGTTGTGATAAAACGCCTCCTATAGCATATCCACTCGCATCTGTATCTAGAATAAATGTTGCTCCTGGAATCGGATATGTTAACATTGGGGCAGTGCATAAACGCTCCTTCAATGTTTGGAAAGCCACTTCTTGCTCCTTCTTTCATTCAAAAGCTTTATTTTTTCTTGTAAGCTCATGGAGGCTATGGGCTACGCTGGAAAAATTTGGTACAATTCATGTAGGTTCTGTGGTCTTGGCCAATCCTTTACTGCCTCTATCTTTTCATTCGCTGTACAGACACCTTCTGTAGTTACCTTGTAGCCCAAATAATTTACTTCCTTTTTAAACAGCGTACACTTTTTGGGACTTAACTTCAGACCAGCGCCAGCTATTCTCTCGAAAACTTCTTCCAAGTTCTTAAGATGTTCATCAAAACTCTTGCCCAATACGATGATGTCGTCCAGGTACACCAAGCATGTTTTCCAATGTAGTCCTTTCAGTACCTGGTCCATGAGTCTCTCAAAAGTAGCTGGTGCATTACAAAGTCCAAAAGGCATCACTGTAAATTGCCAAAGACCATCACCGACACTGAAGGCTGTTTTCTCTTTATCTTCCTCCTTCACCTCAACTTGCCAGTAGCCGCTTTTCAAGTCCAGTGTGGAAAACCATTTCGTACCAGATAGCGAGTCCAGAGTGTCGTCAATTCTTGGCAACGGGTAGCTATCCTTTTTCGTAACGTCATTCAACTTCCGGTAGTCCACGCAAAACCTCATTTTTCCATCCTTCTTCTTTACAAGTACTACCGGTGAGCTCCATGGACTAGCAGATGGTTCGATGACGCCGCTGTCACTCATTTCTGGTATGATTTGACTCACAACTTCCCGCTTCGCTAGTGGAACACTACGTGGAGCTTGACGGATCGGCCTCGCATCTCCAGTGTCAATTTGCTGTTTCACAACATTGGAGCGGCCTGGTTTGGAACCATCCTGGTCAAATATGTTCGCGTATTTTATGAGCAGTTGTTTTGCCTTACTCTGATAGGCTTCCTCTAGCCCATGCGTCCATGCCGTGATATCATTTGAAAGATCAGTATTACTAGATGAAACGTGTTCCTGGAGCTGTTCACAGTTAATAACTACTTCGGCCTCTTGGCATCTTCCCAAAATAGCTCCTTTGGTCAAATTGAATGGTGACTTCAACTCATTGAGTACTCTTACCGGAATGCGTCCATCTTGTTTTGTCATAGCCATGGTTTTTCCTACAAGTATGTTTAGTGCTGATTTGTTTGCTGCTTCGACAACCCACAATTTGTTTGTCCCACAATCTCCATCAACCTTTGCCCAGATGACTGCTTCGGATTTTGGTGGTATTTGCTGACTCTCTTCCACCAGCACTCGTTTACTGCTGTAGCCTCTCTCGTAGCCGAAATTTAGTGGTACATCCATGTTTTTATATCGCATCGTCTTGCTTTGCATGTCCATCTTGATGCCCTGGTCGATTAAGAAGTCCACTCCAATTATGATTTCATCAACAATTTCTGCCACTATAAAATTGTGTACTACCGTGACGTTGCCAATTGCGACTTCACATTCTACTTCTCCAATTACCTGGGTGTCCTCTCCCGTGGCTGTACGTAATCTTGCTCCAAGCAATGGTCTTATCTTTTTGTTTACTAAATCCGCTCGAATGATGGAATGAGATGCACCCGTATCTAAAGTCAGTAAACGTTCCTTTCCGTCCACATGTCCTCCAACAGTAAGATTGCTCGATCCTCTTCCAATCTGCGAGATAGAGATTATGGGGCATTCAATTGCGGGAGCCAGCTGTCGCCCCTTGCGGCTGACTCGATTTAGTTTAACGATTGAGTGATCTTGGATATTTGCTCATCACCTTCTGCTCTGCGTTTACGACCACCCACATTGTTGGAGCTATTGGGACCGCTGCTGCAATGTCGTGCAATATGACCTGGGTTGCCGCACTTGAAACATTTAATAACTCCGGCATTTTTCTGTTGTGATCCCTTCAGTGCTTCCAAAATTGTGTCTACCCACTCTGGTCTTTCCACTTCCACACGATGAGCTTTGTATGCTGGTTTACTCAATAGTGAGGCCGTTTCCTGAGTCAATGCATGTGATACCGTTTCAGCAAATTTCAGCTTTGGGTTTGCGTATGTAGCTCGCTTCGTTTCCACGTCCCGTATGCCATTTATGAACCTCTGCATTTTTACCCTCTCGGTGTATTCCACGGGTGCGTCCGCATTTGCGAGATGAGCTAACCTTTCAACATCCGAGGCAAACTCCTGCAAAGTCTCATTCGCTCTTTGGTGACGGTTTTGCAACTCAATTTGGAATATCTATTTCCTATGCTCGCTTCCATAACGTCGTTCTACAGCAGCCATCAATGTTTCATAACTGTTCCGTTCGTACTCTGGAATCGTCTGTAAGATTTCCGCTGCAGGCCCTTTCAATGCCACGAACAGTGCAGCAACTTTATCTTCTGCATTCCAGTTGTTCACTGCTGCGGTCTTCTCAAACTGTAGCTTAAAGGCCTGGAAAGGAACAGAACCGTCAAAGGATGGTGTTTTTACCTTTGGATTACTCGCTGAAACTGCTGGACGATTTAATTGTAACTGCTCCATACGACCCTTCAAATCTTCGACTTCTGCCTGAAATTGAGCGATTTTTGCATCCTGCGCTTCCAGCTTTGATGTTACCCTTGCTTCCTGTGCTTCTAACTGTGAAGACATTTGTGCCACCTACAATGATAAGCGCTCCTCTTGTTCTTCCATCTTTGATGTTATGCGTGTCTCCTGAGATTTCAGTTGGGATGCCATATATGTCTTCTGTTCTTCCAATTGTGATGTCATGTTGGTAGATATTTGTGATGACATTTCGGAAATACGTGTTTCTTGTGCTTCGATCTTTGATGTTATTCGTGTCTCTTGGGATTCCATCTTGGATGTTATACGGTTCTCCTGGGATTCTAGTTGAGAAGCCACTGTCGATGTTTGAGCAGATATTGCAGCCAAAATCATGTTCAAGTCTGTGCTCGTAACTGTCTGCGTAACTGTCTCTTCCATTTTTGTTGTTTCCTCGCCATCAAGATGAAAGTCATACTCTTCCACGTCGATTCCTTCTAATTCCATTGCCTCTCGTAGTCGTGCCTGAAGTTCGAGTTTAATGCCGGTTGTATTCAATCCACGGCTCTCCAACTCCTTCTTCAGTTGCTGGATCTTCAGTTCACTGAACTTTGCCATGTCCTTGTTGTCCTCTGGAATTTATTCAACAATTCCTCTTCTGACACCAATTGTAACGAATTTGCTGCAAATCCTCTTATTTGCAATCCTCTGCTAAGTTCGAATCACTAAACTGTTGAATAAATAACTCCAATATTGAATAATGTAAAAATGGCCTTTATTAAAGTACTTCACAATGACACTTATACTTTGCTAACCTGCAAAAATCGTTGGACCATGTGGTCCACTGGAGTACTTACCATTCTACTCCACTGTAATGCAGCGATGGACCAACTCATATTTCTACACGAACATGTTGTAAGCCGATCATTGCTCTTTTTTAACGATTGTAATCACTACACGATGTTTATTGGACTGTGGGTACTCCATGGATTACTCTGATGTAATGCGGAGCTGGAGTATATGGTCCGGTCCTAGGACATCGCAATGTTAATTGGACCATATTTTTTGTATGAACTGTGGTTAATTTTGGAGCACTCGCTTGGTCCATAGCGAGTACTCCATACATGCATGCATGGAGTACTCGCGATTTTTGCAGGGTACTCGCTGGCTTAATAACCAAACTGATTGATAACTCAAATTGAACTCTACTATTGGCCGCCAGATCGCGTGCTTAATCAATAACTGATTGATTGCTCAACTCAAACTGAATTACAGCGCCTCTTCATCTGTTGCCTTTTATACCCTTTGGTTTCCTCGTTCGCATTTTTCCAGAATGTACTAGCATTGTCCATGAGCTCTCAACTTCTCAGATATATGCATGTGTTTGCGCATTGACTCTCCGCTGCTCGTATTCGTACATGGTACATATGTGTAGACGCACTTATTTATTCGTTTATGTAGATACATAAAGATTGAATTATTGATGTGAATGTTCATAGTTTACAGTCTCTCGCGCGCACATAGGCGTAGAAGTAAATGCATCTGTGTGTGACATCTCTCTGGGCTGCCTTATATATGTGTATACTTGATTTGATTATTAACGTAAATACTGCTTGGCATGGCCTTAGCATCGCCTTAGTGATGGGATAACTTAGTGATGCTAATATCCGTGACAGTATAATACCATAAAAATAAAAAATTAATCCATATATACCATGGCGGCCACCGTGGTGTGATGGTAGCGTGCTCCGCTGCCACACCGTATGCCCTGGGTTCGCACCCCGGGCAAAGCAACATCAAACTTTTAGAAATAAGGTTTTTCAATTAGAAGAAAATTTCTCTAAGCGGGGTCGCCCCTCGGCAGTGTTTGGCAAGTGCTCCGAGTATATTTCTGCAATGAAAAGCTCTCAGTGAAAACTCATCTGCCTGGCAGATGCCGTTCGGAGTCGGCATAAAACATGTAGGTCTCGTCCGGCCAATTTGTAGGGAAAATCAAGAGGAGCACGACGCAAATTGGAAGAAAATCTCGGCCTTAGATCTCTTCGGAGGTTATCGCGCCTTACATTTATTTTTTTTTTTATATACCATATATACAAAAAAAATTTGATCACAGTAGATGTTTAACCCCTAAGATTTAGAGGAATGATACACTAATGGATTATCATTTGCAATATTTGAGGCAGGCTCGCTTCTTATCAGCATCTTCCACTACTGGACCGTTTGCAGCGGGGACCGTCCATCACCTGACATGCTTTGGTAAATAATAATTTGATAAGATTAGTAAGACATCATGAGTTCATCTGTCAAGTTTTTTTGGGTATCTTCTGATTAAGTTTGTATAATATGTTAGAGCGGCATAATATTTCACTTCCGACTTCCAAAGACAAATCAACAACATGAACCAATAAACAGATCCCGCATTAAAAAATGAGAGAGCAAAAAAATCATAGTTGGCTGGGAAATAAATTTCCCGGCGTGACGTCACGCTTTTGACAACATGTTTTATTGCTGGCGCAGTGTTCAGACTTTATTCCAATGGGAGTATTTTGCTCCGCTCTTACCTTCTACTACATTTTTTATCTTAAAGGTTTATTTGAGTCGAGTTGAAAACTAAATAGTATTACTACCTAATATCTTTTGGTTGAAGTTTTCAATACATGTGTACGTATGAAAAACTGATTGTTTACAAGTGACGATTGGACAAAATGATTGTTCGTGTCTTAAGACATGTTTGTTCACATTTCGTATGGAATCAGAAAAGAAGGAGTAAAATGCAAGCAAAAAATGTGTCCGGACGCGATCTGTTAATCCTGCCTAAATTCAGCATACTGCTCTTCTTGAAGTTTTATATAAAAATGAAATACGTTGAGTCAATGAGGTCAGCTAACCCTGTTTTGCGATAACAGTCGCCAATGGGGAGCACCAAGCGAGGTCAAAGCTTCCTCCAACTGTCTTTCCAAACTCGGTGAAGGTCTTCTCTTTCCTATGTTTACAAATTGCCGGAGCGTATTCGTTCATCCGCATAACATGACCTTGTTAGCGAAGCTTTCTGTTTTTATTGGCTGCACCATCGTCATATCTGCGAAAAGTTCATATAGCTCATCATTATACCTCCTTCGATACTCGCCGTCGACATCACGGATATGACTATAAATCTTCCGGTTAACTTTTCTCTCGAATACTCCAAGAGCCATCTCATCTTCTCTCTACACCTTCCATCATTCCGAGCCATACATCAGGACAGTTATGATGAGTGACTTATAGAGCTGGAATTTTGTTCGTCGAGACAGCAAGTACTTCGTCTTGTCCACATTTACTGCAAGACCAACTTTTTTGCTTCTTTATATTATACCAGCTCTTCGCCTCCATGTTTGAACAGCCCGGCGGGTATCCCGTCATTACTTGGCACCTTGTGATTTTTTAGCAGTAATATTGCCATTCTCACTTCGCCAAAGTTGGATGCCGGAGCGTGTTTTTCATCATCGGCAATGGGGGTATCGGGTTCGTCTTCCCCCACACTCGGTACGTCAGTTACCAGGTCGCCATTATCATTCATACAGAAATCTGCCCCGGTCTTAAAACGTTTTGTCAGTAAAAGAGTATGAAAAATGTATGATAAACCAAAAATAATAATATTTTTCGCGATATGTATCCGGGGAGATAGAGCCCACTTTTCTTCCAGAATGTTGTGTGCTAATGGGAGCATGATAATCCTACACGTTTTAGGCCGACTCCATGTGCATCTGATAAGGCAGATAACTTCTTTGCTGAGAAACTTTTCATGACGAAAACCAATCGAAGGGATTTCCAATCCACCAAATCAATTTGATGTAAGTTGTTCGCCCGCTTTCAAAAAGGAAAAAATATATACTCCGAAAATTTTATTTTTACTCCGCCGTAGTCGTTTACTCAGGTAACAGTTTTAAATACTCCGAACACTGGTAACGAAATATGAGAGAAATGTAATAAATCGAAAAACTTCAAAAGCGCTATGTCATCAAACTTTTTTTTCAAATTCGATTACAAATACAACAATTCCGGAATGCGAGATCTTTGCTGATTTGTTTATAAATCAACAAAGCAGTTGGAAATTTGTGCGGATTTCAGGGGGGAAAACAACTTTGAGGGTATTAAGCTTTTCATCATTACAGCAACAGGCAATAAAGTTCAACTAAATAACTGACGTTTTACCGGTCATCACAGTTTAAGTGACCAAATTTAATTTTTTATTTTTAGTCAATGCCAACAGTAATGTAAACTCGCACTGCTAAAAAACAAATAGTTATTTAGTAGCCAGTTTATTTTCCTACTGTAGTTTTTTTCATACCGGGGACAAATTTTAACATCTTATGACCTTTGAAAATACACCCGTACCGTTTCAGATAGTGTACATCTTCTGTCTTTTCTGATTTGATTGTTAACAGATGCAAATCAAAATTTTCATATTAAGAGGTTTTTAGATACCACAAACAGAATCCTAAAAGGGACAAAAACAACCGCCATAGCTGACTTTAAATCTCATTTTTATAATGGTAATTGTATGAAGAAATAAAACTTTGTTTGCGTTTTCCCAAAAAATAACAAATAAGGAAGGCTAAGTTCGGGTGTAACCACACATTACATAGGTACTCAGCTGAGAGCTTTGGAGACAAAATTGTCTTTTTCATGGATACATACAAATGGTAATACTAAAAAGTGGAGCAAATTGCCTTTGCTATCTTTCCTCAGCTATCAATTCGTTTTATTTGAATATTTTTTTTATATGAAGATTTGGTTAAATTTGAACGCATTTCTTTATCATTTTTGTTTTTTAAATCACCCCTGAAATATTTTCGAAGCGCTCTTAATTATGAGTCCGATAAGAGTCCTAGATATGTGAGAAATATGTGCCTCGAGAAAATCTTAACCTATAATCATAAAAGACTCATATAT
Organism: Eurosta solidaginis; assembly: GCF_040869045.1. Taxonomy (NCBI): domain Eukaryota; kingdom Metazoa; phylum Arthropoda; class Insecta; order Diptera; family Tephritidae; genus Eurosta; species Eurosta solidaginis. The sequence continues at coordinate 78,964,347 of NC_090320.1, forward strand.
GACTCCTATAAGGTGGAAATTATTAGCCGTATGCCAAGAATATATTTTTAATTTTGATATATGGAAGTCTAAATTTATCTCGATTAGTATATACCGTTACGGAATACCGTTATACGAACAAAATTAATATACTCTGTGAGATCTGCTCATTTGAGTTTCGCAGATGGTTTATAAGTGGTTTTTAATTTCATATCACATACGTTTGGGAATTATCGACCAAATTGTAGGCCAAGGGTGACGTTTTTTGGAACGATTTTCCTTCATTCTTTGTCAAATAAGGGAAAACCACCATGTAGGAAAATAAACCTAGGGTAACCCTGGAATGTGTTTGTATGACATGGGTATAAAATGCAAGGTATTAAAGAATATTTCAAAAGGGAGGGGGCCTATAGGCGGACGGTTTTTCGAGATATCGCCATAAAGGTGAACCGGGGTGATTCCAGAATGTTCTTTGTACGATATGGGTATCAAATTAAAGGTATTAATTAGGATTTTAAAAGGGAGTGGCCCTTAGTTGTATATGTGAAGGCGTTTTCGAGATATCGACCAAAATGTGGACTACGGTGATCCAGAATATCATCTGTCGGGTACCACTAATTTTTTATATTATTAATACCACGATCAGTATTCCTGCCGTGATTCCAAGGGATTTTGATTTCGCCCTGCAGAACTTTTTCATTTTCTTCTACTTAATATGGTAGGTGTCACACCCATTTTATAAAGTTTTTTCTAAAGTTATATTTTGCGTTAAAATCCCAATCCAATCATCATGTTTCATCCCTGTTTGGTATAGAATTATGGCATTTTTTTCATTTTTCGAAATTTTCGACATGGAAAAAGGGGGCGTGGTCATAGGCGGATTTCGCCCATTTTTAATACCAAGATAAAGTGAGTTCAGATAAGTACGTGAACTGAGTTTGGTAAAGATATATCGATTTTTGTTCAAGTTATCGTGTCAACGGCCGAGCGGAAAGACAGACGCTCGACTGTGTGTAAAAACTGGCGTGGATTCAACCGATTTCGCCCAGAAAACAGTTATCGTCATAGAAGCCATGCCCTTACCAAATTTCACAAGGATTAGTAAATTTTTGTTCGACTTATGGCATTAAAAGTATTCTAGACAAATTAAATGAAAAAGGGCGGAGCCACGCCCATTTTGAAATTTTCTTTTATTTTTGTATTTTGTTGCACCATATCATTACTGGAGTTGAATGTTGACATAATTTACTTACATACTGTAAAGATATTAATTTTTTTGTTACAATTTGACTTAAATTTTTTTTTTAAAGTGGGCGTGTTTGTCATCCGATTTTGTGTTTTTTGTTTAGAACACATATAGTAATAGGAGTAACGTTTCATTATGATATCTTCAACGACTACCAAATTACAGCTTGCAAAACTTTTAATTTACTAATTTTCTATTCTGCGTCATAAGGTCAACCAACCTACCAAGTTGCATCGCTTTATCCGTCTTTAGTAATGAATTATCGCACTTGTTCAGTTTTTAGAAATTTTCGATATCGAAAAAGTGGGCGTGGTTATAGTCCGATTTCGTTCATTTTAAATAGCGATCAAGTAATCCTGTTCACGGACAGAAGGACGCACGGACAGACGGACGGACATGGCTAAATGAATTTCTTTTTTCGCCCAGATAATTTTGATATATACAAGTCTATATATATTTATCTCCAGGCCCGGCGAGAACGAGGGGGGGGGGTATGGGGTGATTCCCCCGGGCCCTGGGTTTCTCAGGAGGCCCGCGATTTAGAGGTACCAAGATTTTTTTTTTTTAATTCAGGGGAGTCTTTAGTTGTTCCATGTGCAAATTTTAAGCCGAATTTCAAAAGCAACGAATATTGATAATGATTTTTTGCGTGGGCCTGAGGAGATAATAAAAACATCAAACAAAAATGTGTTTCTCAGGGGGCCCGCGATTAGAGGTACTAAGACATTTTTTTTAGTTCAGGAGAAGCTTTAGTTGTTCCATGTGCAAATTTTAAGTCGAATTTCAAACGCAACGAATATTGATAATGACTTTTTGCCTGGACCTGAGGAGACAATAAAAACATCGAACAAAAATGTATGTTTATATGACTCCGAAATCGTAAAGTTTTCGTCGTGACGCTGATGAAGGTTCATCTTCAGAAAGTCTTCGAACAATACCACCAACTCTCTATCAAAATCCAGATTATTTAAACGACCTCGATATCGGTACCGTGAATAATGAGTTTTTCCGATCTGAAGAAGTCAACAAAATAATTCGTCGAGGTCATCAAAAGGGTCCTGTTATTTTTCCACGTGATTGTCGTGACGAGGCATTTCCTACCTCGTTGTTAAACAGAATCTTGCCAAATGGAGAGAAAGTGGAGCGTGATTGGTTAGTGTGGAGTGCCAGTAGCAATGCTTTTATTGCCTACCATGTCGTCTATTAAGCACCAATACTTTAAATCGACCTAAAATTTGTTCTGCGGATATTCGAAATTCCAGGTATGGAAGAAGCTATAGGATAAACTGCCATCACACGAAAATACTCAAGATCACATTAAATGTTATATTCAATGGCGATCTTTACAAAATCTAATTCAAAAGGAGACTAAAATTGATACACTTATCAATGAACAGCTTATCACTGAAACTCAAAAGTGGAAAGAAATTTTATATAGAATTTTGGACGCTATTTTATTTTTGGGTGAAAGAGGCCTAGCTTTCAAAGGCGAAAGTTTATATCTAGGTGAACGAAACGATGGACATTTTTTGTGCATCTAAGATCCCATAAGCCAATATGATCCGATACTTAGAGATCATTTGGAGAAAGTTAGGATTTCACAAAAGCAGCACAAACATTTACAAGTTCACTATCTTTCCCCAGACATTCAGAACGAGTTTATAGAAATTTGTGCAACGCATGTGAGGGAAACTATATTAGATCAAGGCAAGAAAGCCAAGTATTTAGCTATTGCCTGATGCTAGTCATGTTGACTACGTTCATTTTGCGCTAGCTCCATTTCAATTCGAAAGCAACAAATTTTACAATCCAAGAAAGGCTTTTGACTTTCGTGAATTGTAACCAAAAAACTGGTCAGAAAATCGCTGATCTAATTTGCCATACTTGATTGAAGATTGTCGTTCACAAGGGTACGATAACAGCGCCAATATGAAAGGAGCTTGCAACGGAGCACTACGTCATAATCTCGACAAAAACTCGAATGCTGATTACTCGCCTTGTGCAACCCACAGTCTCAATTTATGTGGTGTTGATGCTGCAGAATGTTGTACGGCTGCAATTACTTTCTTCGGAGTTGTACAAAAATGTTTTACTATTTTCAGCAGCACTCCACAACGGTGGGACATCCTCAAAAAAAATGTACCGAGCTCTCTTCATAGTCTTTCAGCCAAAACCCAAATTTGACTGCGCAAGCATTCGAGTACGGAGATGTTACCGACATTCTCAAGTACATCAACAAGTTCGAATGTATCTTGCTGTCCTCAATTTGGTTCAAAATACTGACTACCATTAATGAAAGAAACGTGGTCCTCCAGGCTAGAGACGCCACCATAGATGTTGAGGTCCGACATTTAGATGCCTTATTAGCTGATTTGAAGTTGATCAGGAAGCGATGGGAAACAATTTTAAACGAATGCAAAACAGTTGCTATTCAATTGAACATCTCGCCAAAGTTTCCGGACATTCGAAAAAGAAAACCCAAAAGACGTTCTTAAGATAATTTAAATGAGATGATTACGGATGATTCAGAGTCTGATTTTAAAAACAACACATTCTTGGTGACCGTTGATTCGGTAATCACTGGCATTACTGAACGATTCGCAGCTATGAGAAATTCGAGCTAGAGGTTTTCCTTTTTGTGGCAATTTGAAGACTTGGATGAAACTACGATTCGGGCGAGCGCAGCAAAATTTGTCGAAAAATACAAGTCGGACATTTCTCAAAGCTTAGAATACGAAATAATTCACTTGAAACACATTTACGAAGCAAGTTTTGATAAAGGTCTGTCACCATTGGAATTGCTAAATGCTTTACGTATCTTTTGCACTATACCTGTCACTGTAGCTAGTGCAGAACGTTCCTTCAGCGTCCTTTCAAGAATCAAAAACTTTCATAGATCGTGTTCATCTGAAGAGCGAGTTTCAGGACTTGCCACGCTTTGTGTTGAATCCGTTTTGCAAGACAGTTAAATTTTGATATTATTATAAAAAATTTTGCAGCGAAAAATGCGAGTAAAGCCACTCTTTGATATCCAAACTTTCTATATTGAATAATTAAAATGTATAATCATCATTAAATTTATCAGAAATGTACTATAATGTTACCAAATAACTAGAAAAGATTATTTTAAACAATATGTGGCTGTTAAAAGAGAATTTTATTTCTACGTTACAATAAAATAGTATAAATAGTAAATATTCTGTGTTAATTTTATTGTCAGCTCTTAGTCCAAAAATCATTTAGTTGATGTGGCAAAAAATTTTTTTTTGATGTAATCCATCAATAATTATTTATGAATGAGACGCCATTAATTCAAGTTAATCAAATGTATTAGTGGATTTTTTATAGGGGCCCGTAAATTGTTTAGTCCCGGGTCCGGATTTTCTCCCTACGGCCCTGTCTATCTCGATTAGTTTATGCCGTTACGGGGTACAGTTATGCGAACAAAATTAATATACTCTGTGAGCTATGCTCAGCTGATTATAAATATTTTGAATTATATCTATTTACAATAAAATGTACGACATATATCAATAAGATATTTGAATATTTTTTTATCGAAATTTTCAAAAAGTACTGGTTGGATTCGCTGTTGTGTTTTTATTTACTAGCAGCATAGTGACTTATCGAAACTGCTAATCTTCGTCACAATATATTAATTTGAGAACTAACAAGGTCAATGAGGAGACAGTGGACGACAGGTATTAATTTAAACAAAAGCCTCTCTATTAAGTTTTGGTATCTTAACTGAGTGTATATAGATCCAAAATCCATCTGTCTCGCATATGCCATTCGGAGTGGGTTTAAAATATGGATGTAGATATATACAGAGCCATTCTGTAGAAAAAAGTATCAAAGTAAAGAAGCTCATCTTAATCTTCTCGGAGCTATAAGCGTCAAATTTTTTTGTTATTAAGCGTATATCAATTATTTGTACGACCATTGACACTTCGGATATCTATTTGGAATAGATAGACATAGCGAATTTAAAAAGTGGAAAGTGCTCAATGGGGACAAAAATCTTCCTGAAGCCTTATAAGGCATTTTTTGTTGTGCCTTTGACTTTTTGATGAATTTAAATTATTTGTACTAAAGATTTCTCCTTTAAAAACTTCGTGGAGTCCCTCACTATAGAATGTACCCACCCTGCTAAAATGCACTACGCTGAAATGACTCAATGCTATGTACTTATTGCACCTATTAAGCAGTCTCTGGAGAGAATCGGGACAGGGAGAAGCATACATCTATATTAGGTCCCAGGGTATATGGGAATAGATGGGAATGAAAAAGCGTACGAACTAGCTAAAAAGGGCATATCCCTTGAAGCTTGCTCCGTAGACGTCCCAATTAGACTGGGCGAGATTAAGCGAAGGCGAAAGGTGCACATGATCGACCAAGCGGGAAAGGCGTGGGTTCAAGCGCGGGGCTGTAAAGTGTCGAAGATTATGTGCAGGTCTTACAATATTAGACTAGCAAAGTTGCTTCTATTATTAAAAAGAGAGGACTGTAGACTCATGACGGGTATTTTGACTGGGCACTGCCTTCTGGCGTCACATGCCTTTAAATTAGGCTTGGTCAGTGATAGCAGATGTAGGAAGTGCGGGTTGAAGGAGGAAACGATCGAGCACGTTCTGTGCTCGTGCCGTGCACTTGCCAGGCTAAGACTCCAACTATTAGGAGTGATACAGCTGTTGCCAAGAGCACGGAGTTATTTTATAACGTAGGTCCTGGTTTTTGATAGGGTTTTTTCAGTTTGGTCGTTAAAATAAACTTCTGGTAACACTACGGACTCAATCAGTCTATGTGGGATCCTCATGGAGCGGCCAGTTCAACCTTAACTAACCTATTGCACCTATTTGTGTAGAAAAGCAAAGAAATACTAAAATGATCCAAGAAGATTATGGGTCTGCTATAGAACTTTTCATATATTTAAATATTTCGTTTCAATAACATTACATTTTTTAATTTTATTGTACTATCTACATGTAGTCTTGTGTTTTACGCATTTTTAATTTTTCCATATCCCATTGTAGATGAAAGGGTGACCCACTCTCTTTAGGGATTAGTCTTGCTATTTGTTGGAACGTACATATGCTTTTAGGTACGTATCTATCCAGTGCACGGAGTTTACCACTTAATTGGTAGATATATAGATATACCAACTTTTTAGCCCATTTTCATTTTCTACCACTTCTACCACCAAAGCCCAAAAATCTACCAACATTTCAATATATTCACATTGCCAAATAACATTAAGAGATGACACTAACCAAACTAACCAGTTTTGAAAAATTTGTGCACAAATTCAAACAAGAAATTATGTATATTGGAACGATTCGACACTGATGATGGCACAACGCCGAAACAGATTTGTCTCGAAACCAAATTTGACAAGAGATGACGGAAAATCGTTGCAATATACATCAATTATCCACCCTGTCGGAAAATCAACAAAACAAAATAAGGCAAACAAGAAATAAATTTGTTTATGAAATAATTTTAGTAAATGAGCTCGCAAATATTTTCCTGCGATATTTTCATAACTTTTTGTGAATAATTGTGAACGAATATAAAAAAAGCTTTAAGTAAACGATAATATGCCGAAGTCGTTATTTTGTGGCAGTATGTTTGGTACATTGGAAAATTGTTGTTGTAATTAGACGTTTCGGTAAAATTTCATCAGTATTTCAAGCTCGAAATACAGGAAAAAAGCAAGTATCATATAGACATAAGCTATGTATATACAAATTTACATGTATTTTCTTGTTTTGTTTACATGTTTTTTTAAATTGTTATTTCCGTGAAATGTGCTTTATTTGTTTTACAATAAATTATGAATTGTTTTGTACAAATATAAACTGTAGCTATTGTTGTCTTGGAAAAAAATCTACCAACTTCTACCACTATTTTAACTTTTCGTCTCCCAACATTCTCTTTTTAAAAGTCCGTGCACTGTATCTATCTTACGAATTAATTATTCTTCCTAATATCTCTTAAGGGCCCATTACTGATACTTAGCATTGACTTGGCTTGGCGTAAACTTGGCAACTTAGCCACGATTATACTCTACTTAGCGCATACAATCTGGCATCATAATCAATAAATGTCAATAAACGTCAATTTGTATAACAAAATGTCAAAATGAAATGGAAACAAACAAATGGCATCTCAAAATGTAAACGTCACTTAGAACTTACATAGCAAATCAAAATTCAACAGACTTCTAAGTCAAGTTAAGTGTTGCTAAGTTTTGAGTAATCAGTAACATGCAATGTTCATTTAACAGAACTGTAAGTGGCAGTTCTCAAGTCAAGTCAAGTCTATGCTAAGTATCAGTAATGGGCCCTTTAAAGTATGAAAAACGTGTTCGTAACTGTATATTTGAACGATTTTCCGTCATACCTTGTCAAATTTGGTTTCGAGACAAACCGGGGTCGGCGTTGTGCCATCAACTTTCTTCTACTTACAAATAGGACCCTGAGAATATAAATAATTAAACATGCCAGTTTACGATCAAAATGTACAGTCGCGCGATTCACTATCTTTAGCCGATGTTTAAAATCGAGATTTTTACCGTAACCAACTATTAGTTCAATTGTCGATTGAGTGATTCACTATCTTGGTTTTACCAACACTTGTCAAAATTGATGAAAAGGTCATAGGGGAGTTGAGAAAAATACCTAATAATTTGTTCGCAGCAAAGTTAATTTTTTTACCAACTATCGTGATAGCTTAACCAAATCAACAAAAAAACACTAAAATTTCCAGTTGTCAAAATCGACAACGAAAATATTTGTCTTTATTTGTCGTGTTTTAGGTTTAGTAAAAGTTTGTGAAAATTATTGCAAAGCTAAGTTACCGCTGTCAAAAGCTGCAATTATTGCGGAACCTATGCAAAACAAGAATGTTTTGTATCATTTCTTTCCATCACAAATGTATGAATAAAATTTTTCACGCACAAAAATGACAACCGATGCGCATGAAAAAGAGTTGTCATGCAAAAATGAACACACTACATCATCAATAATCAAAGCTGTGTTGAAAACGAACATTATGCTTTATCATACTGCATTGCAATATGCATTTACGAAGTCAGCCAAACTCTCACCTTGTCCTTGGTGTGAGGGCTTAGCCGAACTCCGAAGCATCCGACTATGAAACTGAGCGGTTTAGGGTCGGAATCTTCTGTTTCGCCTCATAGGAGGGGAGCGGTATGTCGGTGGCCAAGAACTACCAACCCCCCTAATCCTGAGTGTTATGCGGACCACGTCTATTGCACGATTTGCAGCCAGGGGATATATTCGGCTGTATTCCAACGGAGCCAAATGGTGCTGTGAGTCGCATAGAGGAACACCAAGTATAGAATTCAGGCCCTGGAAAAAAAATCCCGAAGTTAACAATCGTAGTTTGAAAGAAGCGGGAGCAATAGGAGGTGGTAGACGTCAAGATGAAGGAAGTTGGAGGGGTACAAGCAGCCCAATGGTGCTGCGAGTATTACAGATAAACCTCCAACGCAGTAAAATGGCGTCGAGCGAACTCATCCTAACCCTTGATGAGGGTTCGTTTGACGTGGCCTGATCCAGGAGACATGGCGCTCATCGGAAGGAAAGGTTTCGCAAACAGAAGGAAGGGTGCGAACTCCGGTCATGGTAAGGAAACAGCTGCAAGTATGCATTAATTCTGGTGTCCAGCTATATGACCCATACTACGGAGGGACCACCGGTGGAGTGCAATAGGCTAGTACATGAGGAAGGGCGCAAAGGAGGATATACGAACGAGTGAGGCGAATCTATATTTTGTTTCATCCTGCAAACCAATTTGCTGATAGCCAACAGGGGAAGTGTCCCTATATATGTTGGTCCAACGTCCACAAATGTTCGTGATATTATAATGAGCTTTGAACGTGATATATCACGGTATGTTTGGATGGTGCTTGCTATATCATCCTTCTCCGACCATGCGTATATCACCTTCAGCATCCCCTTAAAGAGATAAGAGAAGGGAGGAACCCTTGGAACCTCTAGGTCAACGAACTGGACGAAATTCAAAAACATGTAGAACCAAAACTGGGACAACCCAAAGAGTTTGCCAATGTGGAGGAACTGGAAGAGCCCAACGACTTCCTAACAAACACGCTTAGGAACGCATATAAAAGAGCTTGCCTTATAAGAGAAGATGGATATCGTCTTGTTTACTTAGAAGTACCAGGCCTAGGCTAGGAAGAGTGACCATGTAGGAGAAACCATACACAAAATATCTATAAATCGTGGAGGATATAAAATAAAATAATGCTGGGGTGTACGTGGGGTGTATCGCCCTCTCCTCTCTCTATTGGGATTACACACTACCTGATTCTGTATCGGCGCGTCAAATGGGCTCTTAGAGCCACAAAGGCCAAATGGCTGACGAAGCGATACACGTGTACACTGATGGTTGCAAAGTAGTGTCAGGAGTATGACCTGCGATATACTGTGCTGATCCGGTAATAAACAGATCCTACAAGCTGCCATATCACTGTAGCGTTTTTCAGGTGGATGTAGCAGCCGTAACCAAAGTAGTAGCAACACTGGAAGAAAATAGCTTAGACTGCAGCCGCGTCAACTTTTATTTGACATTGAAGCTGACATTAAGACAATAATCTCGCATAGCACAGCATTTTAAAGCGTGTTAGAGTGTAAGCAATGCCTGGAAAGAATCGGGACAGGGAGAAGCATACATCTATATTTGGTCCCAGGGCATATGGGAATAAAAAAGCGGATAAACTAGCTAAAAATGGCGAATCCCTGGAAGCTATCTTCGTAGACGTCCCAATTAGATTGGGCGAGATTATGAAAAGGCGAGAGGTGCACATGATCGACCAAGCGGAAAAGGCGTGGACCCAAGCGCGGGGCTGCATGATGAAGATCATGTGGAGGTCCTACAACCTTGGACTGACAAAGTTACTTCTATCATTAAAAAGAGAGGACTATAGACTCTCTAGACATTGCCTTCTGGTTCACATGCCTTTAAATTAGGCTTGGACAGTGATAGCAGATGTAGGAAGTGCGGGTTGGGGGAGGAAACGATTGAGCACGTTTTGTGCTTATGCCCAGTACTGTGGCATACGTCCTGGAAAGCTTCAAGTGTTTGCCAAGAGGGCGAAGTTATTTTATAACATACATCCTAGTTTTTGATAAGGGTTTTCAGTATGGTCGTTAAACAAACTTCTGGTAACACTACGGACTCATTCAGTCTTTATGAAGTCCTAACGGAGCAGCCAGTTCAACCTAACCTAACCGAACCTAACCTTGGCTCTTCCTATTGGCATCAATTACCGCGAAGCAGAAGTGACTGGCGAGACTTGTTGCACAACGCTCAAACTCATCTATGCTGCTCAACGTCAATTAATGAATGAAATATTATTGAATTGTCTATTCAACCAGTCCTAATAATGTGTCCCGGACAAATCACATCTAAAATTAAAAAAAAAAAAAAACAGTTTTTCCAATAGAAAAAAGTTTTTCTAAGCGGAGTCGCTCCTCGGCAGTAATTTGGCAACCACTGCGAGTGAATAACCGCCATAAAAATATTATCAATGAAAATTTATCTGCCTTGCAGATACCGTTCGGAACAGTGTTGCCAGAACTTTTTCAGAAAAAAGGCCAAATTGACAAAAATAAAGGCTAAAAAGACAAAAATAAAAATGTTTAAGGCTAAAAAAAAAGCTAAAAGTTTAAGGCAACTTTCTATGCGTTGTATTAATATTTTTTTGTTTTATTGTCAAAAAAGACATAACAGAATAAAAAAATTTAATTAATTTTTACTCCAATTTCATAAAAAAAATTAGCAGATTCTATCAGTGTTTTAATTTAAGGGATACATGATAAATAAAACTGCATTATAGTCTATAAGTTGCCGTAATATGTTTGAGGGAAATAGTTTTTTATTTGCAAAATAAAAACGCCTATAAAACTATTTTCAATAAGAAAATGCACTTTTTGCCTTTTAAAAACCCATGAAATATGTAAACTCTACTTTCCACAATGTCTGAGAACCTCTTTTGCAAGTTTTTGGTATGTGTTTTACACCGACTCCAAACAATATCTGGCATATGAATTTTTGGAGGGAATATTTTTATGGCACTTTCTGGGCTGGCCGAACTACTGAGTGACCCCCAGTTAAATAAAGTTTTGATATAGGTTATTATGAATAGGTTATTATGAAAGTTTTGATATACGTTATTATGAATATGAAAAAAGTAATTTGAAGTCGGATGGAGTCTTATTATAAGGCCAAGTTATTTTATATGTGCAACAAAACTTATAATAAGGTTATACTATGGTGTACTAATCCTTATTCAACCTCATTATTATAACAGCTTATGTAAGCTTGATTTTTTGTGGGCTATATATAAGCCTTATATAAAAGGTCCTAATACAGCAAGCCCTTATGTAAGTGGGCCTTATTTTTGTTGATCCACAAGCCTTATAATAAAGTTGTTATCTTCTACCTTACGGATTATAATAATTTCTTACGTAAGTTTTACATTATATGAGCTATAAGCCTTACACACAACGATATCTTTCAAATAAACACTATGCCTGTTGACATAAAGTTGATGTTGCCTTAATAAAGATACTACGCCTCCATTTCTACCTTCCATAATGCCAACATTATCTGTTTCTTAGCCCCTCAATTTTTTTAAACTCAGCCTAAATCTCCTTGGAGGTAAGTCGCGCAAAGTCTTAATTTTATTAGCTTTTATTTTAAGTCCTTGTCGGACTGTTTGACCATTCATAAGATTTTTATGGTAAAAGTTACTTTCATATTGTTTTAACTTTATAACTTTTAAGCTAAAGGGTTTACGGAGAATTGAACTATTCTCTGATGCACAAAGCAATTTTTGACTAAGCTAAGCTGGAGGTAGAAAACTAACATAACTAACAACTAACAAAATGCTTTGGAAAATTGTTTAAAACGGAGTCGCCCCTTGACTTGACAAGTAATTCGACGGTAATTGCAGATGTCATTCGGAGTTAGCACAAAACGTGAACATCCGCCAATTCATAGAAAAATAAAAAAACCGTGCGCCAAACATTGGAAGAGAAGCTCGGTCTTAGTCCCCTTGAAGGTATACAGCGCCAAATATCATTATTACAAATCCCATGAAAAATATAAAAATACGATGCGGACGTGTTTAGTATTTATATATATTAGAGCTCTCACGTTAACCGTATACCAAAAATTAAGCAGTACATGCAAAAATCTCACTTTATTTTGCTATAAATTATTAACTAAAATACAGTTTATGAAATCTCACGAAACGTTATCTTTAACACTACATAAGTAAATTTACATGCAGGTTAACGTCATTTAGTTGAACAAGACAAGTTTCTCACACACCTGAAATTTTGCTCAACCGAGAACAAACATTGGAACGGTTCAGCAAGATACAGGCGCGAATGAAAAATGTCGACGTCAACATTAATAACTCACACACTCACTTATTTATTTAAAAATTATCATAGTGCAATTGAATTAAAGGATATATGTATAACATATGATGTTCTGAACAATATTATTTGGTCACCACTGCACAAGTCAACGATTTCCAATTAACTGATGGTCACAATTTTACATCGTTTGAAAGCGTTGTGCTAACGCATGCTCATCTGGCCAACAACCTGGTCTACTGAATTATTGAAAATAGGAATTAGAAGAATTAGATTTAACAAATAAAAGAACAGACGACCCACCCACCTTTATAAAACAAAAACAATGTTGGATAACAACTGAAATAAGTGCACACATAATATAACCATTATATGTCGCAAACGAAGCGTTAAAGGCGAGGCTGATGATGAGAACATTATTAGATAGTTATTCTAAAGGACAGATATCTATGTAAATGTTCATATGTACCTGAAATATACATACATATGTACTTATATAAAAGTAAGCATATTAACGTATACGGTATCGACGGCGCATGCCTTATGGCAACAATATACTTTTACATAGCTCATACCATTTCCTTTTTACACTAGCAAACTATGGGCTTACGCACAGTCGGGAACGGTGCACTGAACTTTTAGTGCACAGAGCATTTCACTACCACAAAACCCTTGAGCGATAATGGAAGATTTGTTCACTGCCACTAATTTTTAAGTGAATGTGAAATACAGTAAAAAAAAGGCGTGAACACTGGGTTCGGTCGATTTGTATGGACGATTTTTCACGCCATCGATTTTTCAATTGGATTTGGGCTCAGGAAAAAAAGTTCCACTACGCATACCCAAAAAAATAATTTTCGAGCCTGCGAAAAAAAATTCTTCTAAATCTCCATAAAAGAAATTTTTTTTTTTTCAAAAAACTGCATTTACCAATTTTGCATTTGCCAATTGAAATATACTTGAATTATTGTATATTGAAAAATACATAAAAAACTACTTGGAGGCTTGAAAATGAAAAAAATCGATGAAATTTCGCAGTCTCGAGTGGAACTTTTTTCCTGAGCCCTAAATCCTATCGAAAAATCGAGGGTGCGATATGGTGCGGTTAATAAATCGTCCCAATCTACTGAACACTAAGTACTCGCGAATTTCGACATATGAAGGTCTACCTGGAAACTAATTTTTTAAGTTAAGCGAGCTCTACGCAGGGGTTGAAGTTAACCCCAGTTACCAGAAACAGTAGTTTCGGATTTTTTGAGAAGAATTTTGTCGGCTTCGTATTGGTACCATGTCAACAACGAATAATTATCGTCGACTCTTCGGCTTATTATTGCCGAGTCATCGAGCTTTTATTGGTTTCTTATCGGCTAGTCATAGAAGGGTTACACATTTGTCATTGGTTTTATATTAAAGTGTTATATCATTAGCTTAATGTGAAAATGTGCTAAGTAACTTTTTACGAATTTTAGAGGAGACGAAGAAAACCGAATAATTTTTTAAATACCCTTTTTTTCAAAACTGTGATTGAGGATACCTTAGTTGCAATGCTTTTGAGTGTAGAAGCTTTGAAAAAGATAAATAACAAGTAAGGAAGGCTAAGTTCGGGTGTAACCGAACATTACATACTCAGTTGAGAGCTATGGAGACAAAATAAGGAAAATCACCATGTAGGAAAATGAACCTAGGGTAACCCTGGAATGTGGTTGTATGACATGTGTATCAAATGGAAGGTATTAAAGAGTATTTTAAGAGAGAGTAGGCCATGGTTCTATGGATGGACGCCATTTAGGGATATCGCCATAAAGGTGGACCAGGGCTGACTCTAGAATGTGTTTGTACGATATGGGTATGAAATGAAAGGTGGTAATGAGTATTTTAAAAGGGAGTAATCCTCAGTTCTGTAGGTGGACGCCTTTTCGAGATATCGCCATAAAGGTTGACCAAGGGTGACTCTAGAATGTTTGTACGATATGGGTATCAAACGAAAGGTGTTACTGAGCATTTTAAGAGGGAGTGGGCATTAGGTCTATAGGTGGACGCCTTTTCGAGATATCGCCATTAGGGTGGGCCAGGGGTGACTCTAGAATGTTTGTACGATATGGGTATCAACGAAAGGTGTTACTGAGCATTTTAAGAGGGAGTGGGCATTAGGTCTATAGGTGGACGCCTTTTCGAGATATCGCCATTTGGGTGAGCCAGGGGTGACTCTAGAGTGTTTGTACGATATGGGTATCAAAGGACAGGTGTTACTGAGCATTTTAAGAGGGAGTGGACATTAGGTCTATAGGTGGACGCCTTTTCGAGATATCGCCATTAGGGTGGGCCAGGGGTGACTCTAGAATGTTTTTACGATATGGGTATCAAACGAAAGGTGCTACTGAGCATTTTAAGAGGGAGTGGGCATTAGGTCTATAGGTGCACGCCTTTTCGAGATATCGCCATTAGGGTGGGCCAGGGTTGACTCTAGAATGTGTTTGTACGATATGGATATCAAATTAAAGGTATTAATGAGGGTTTTAAACGCGAGTGGCCCTTAGATGTATATGTGAAGGCGTTCTCGCGATATCGACCAAATGTGGATCAGGTGATCCAGAAAATCATCTGTCGGGTACTGCTAATTTATTTATATATTCAATAACACTAACAGTATTCCTGCCAAGATTCCAAGGGCTGTTGATTTCGCCTTGTAGAATTTTTCATTTTCTTCTACTTAATATGGTAGGTGTCACATCCATTTTACAAAGTTTTTTTCCAAAGTTATATTTTGCGTCAATAAACCAAGCCAGTTACCATGTTTCATCCCTTTTTTCGTATTTGGTATAGAATTATGGCATTTTTTTAATTTTTCGTAATTTTCGATATCGATAAAGTGGGCGTGGTTATGGTCGGATTTCGGCCATTTTTTATACCAAGATAAAGCAAGTTCAGATAAGTACGTGGGCTAAGTTTAGTAAAGATATATCGGTTTTTGCTCAAGTTATTGTGTTAACGGCCGAGCGGAAGGACAGACGGTGGACTGTGTATAAAAACTGGGCGTGGCTTCCACCGATTTCGCCCATTTTCACAGAGAACAGTTAACGTCATAGAGTCTATGCTCCTACCAAAAGGATTGGTAAATTTTTGTTCGACTTATGGCATTAAAAGTATTCTAGACACACTAAATGAAAATGGGCGGAGCCACGCCCATTTTGAAATTTTCTTTTATTTTTGTATTTTGTTGCATCATATCATTACTGGAGTTGAATTTTGACTTAATTTACTTATATACAGTAAAGATATTAAATTTTTTGTTAAAATTTGAATTTAAAAAAAAAAATTTTCAAAAAGTGGGCGTGTTCTTCATACAATTTTGCTAATTTTTATTTAGCACATATATAGTAATAGTAGTAACGTTCCTGCCAAATTTCATCATGATATCTTCAACGACTGCCAAATTACATCTTGCAAAACTTTTAAATTACCTTCTTGTAAAAGTGGGCGGTGCCACGCCCATTGTCCAAAATCTTACTAATTTTCTATTCTGCGTCATAGCGTCAACCCATCTACCAAGTTTCATCGCTTTAACCGCCTTTGGCAATGAATTATCGCATTTTTTCGGTTTTTCGAAATTTTCGATATCGAAAAAGTGGGCGTGGTTATTGTCCGATATCGTTCATTTTAAATAGCGATCTGAGATGAGTGCTCAGGAACCTACATACCAAATTTCATCAAGATACCTCAAAATTTACTCAAGTTATCGTGTTAAAGGACGGACGGACGGACGGACGGACATGGCTCAATCAAATTTTTTTTGGATCCTGATTATTTTGATATATGGAAGTCTATATCTATCTCCTTTATATATGTACAACCAACCGTTATCCAATCAAACTTAATATACTCTGTGAGCTCTGCTCAACTGAGTATAAAAATCATGTATGCCAACCCAGCAGCTATTTTATGACTTAGCACAATTTCCTCGCTCAAAACAAATTTTTTCTCCTGTCTTAGCACTTTTTACTCAATATGTTTCCCCGTCACTCCTCCCTTTTAATGATTGAAATATAACACTAAAACTATATATTTCACAAAAAATACTATTTATTTTCCAAACTATTTCTAACTATTGGCGACCACCGTGGTGTGATAGTTGCGTACTCCGCCTACCACACCGAATGCCCTGCGTTCACACCCCGGGCAAAGTAACATCAAAATTTTAGAAATAAGGTTTTTCAATTAGAAGAAATTTTTTCTAAGCGGGGTAGCCCCTCGGCAGTGTTTGGCAAGCACTCCGAGTGTACTTTCTGCCATGAAAAGCTCTCAGTGAAAACTCAGCATTCGTTCGGAGTCGGCATAAAACAAGTAGGTCCCGTCCCGCCAATTTGTAGGAAAAATTAAAAAAAAGGAGCACGACGTAAATTAGAAGAAAAGCTCGGCCTAAAATCTCTTCGGAGGTTATCGCGTCTTACATTTATTTATTTATTTTATTTTTAACGGTTCTGATCTGGACTCTTTTGCCGAATGGTGGCAGACAATAACTTATTTTTAAATTCAAACAAATTCTGTGTTGTGTCTTATTCAATAAAGACAACTGCCACATACTTTATTTACAAACTAAATGCTAAATCTCTTAATCGTTGTCAAGAGAGTAAAGAATTGGTTTTAATTTTTAACTGCAAACTCTTTTTTTCTAGTACCATTGACTTCATTGTTTCAAAATTTGTTGCAATGGTTGGGTTCAGTAGACGTAACACCAGTGACTTTAAGGACCCTATGACGTTGAAGGCACTTTATATATCCTTGGTCAGAAGTGGTATTGAATATTGCTCAATAATATGGAATCCTTTCTATGAATCTAACCCCTATAAAATTGAGAAAGTTCCAAAAATGTTTACAAAGTTGCTTTACGTATACTTCACTGGCCACACGGCCTCTCATCATATACCGGCAGTTACAAATTGTTTGGTCTTCTGGTTTTGCATGGCAGAAGAACTTTTATCTCACTCATGCTTGTCTATAATGTAATTACCTTTAGGACGAATTGCTCTGATTTATTTACTTTGTTCATTCCATATATTCCACTGCGTGATCTTCGGCATAATAGATTAGTTATCGAAATAACTCATAAAACGAATTATTCTATAAATGAACCTATAACTAGGACTATACATCTAGCAAATCGATTCAGTAGTGTTATTAATTTTAATAACAGATTATAAAAGTTTAAGCTTGAATTGTTTTCTGTTTTTAACTAGTCTGTAAGAAAGCATGTAGTTATCGACATGTAAGAATTGAAGTAGATTATAGTCAGCGCAAAGCATTTATCATACACCAAAGGCATGTCTCAATTGGGTAAATCCAATTTCAAAAGTGCTTTGTTACCGGAACGTACCGAATGTATATCCGGCAAAGGGCCATCAACATCGGTAACACTCCCCAAAGCCTTCGGGGAGTGTCTTTATCGTTAATACAACAACAACAACAAAGCATGTACTTTTAGACTGAATGAATATTTAATTCATAAAATAAATAAAATGCGCGCACAAAGAAATGACTAGTAATTCAGATTGATATTATTGACAGGTTGACTTAGCAAATTTTTTTAACAGCTGACGACTTAGCACATTTACACATCATTTCCCACAGCACGTAAAAATGAAAAATTTAAATATTTTTTTTTTTTGTGATCAATGTATTTTGAATTCAGTTTTAAAACTGCATTAAAATACAATTTTTCAAAAAAAGTGACTTAGCACATTTTCACATTAAGCTAACGATATGTATCTGTTACATAACACGCCTATGAGTAATCGCAAACAAATCGATTACATACCGATAACAAACTGGTAACACTCCAAAAAGCAATCGATAGCTTTTCGATAAAAAAAATCGATATATTTTTGATAATCAAATTTTTAACTTTTTCATAATACACCGATAACAAACTGGTAGCATTCCGATAACAAATCTATAAGTTTCTAAAACAAATTGGTATCCTTTTTATAATAGATCTATAGCTTTTCCTTGAGTAATCGAAAACTCCGGTAAGAAACTGATAACAATCCGATAACAAATCGATAACATATTAATAACATACCGATAATTTTTCGACAACTAATCGATTAAAAATCGATTTTACTCTATTTTAATTCTGTATTAATTTCATGCCCAGATAGAGCAATTTTGAATAAAATTCTGAGGAAGGGCGTTCTAGAAAAAAGTTTTATGGGACAGCGTGTTTTCAAACCGGCTGCGAAGGTAACTAAGGTGACATTCCAGACAGCAGTCGGTGTTCACATATACATACGGCGACCTACCAAACCGAAGGTCCTGAGTTCAAGTTCCAGGAAAAATGGCACCAAACATTTAGAGAAAATTTATTTCAACTAAAAATTGGTTTTCTAATTGGGGTCGTCCCTCGGTGGTTTGGCAAATACTCCGTCCCATTGGAAAGAAAACTGATCACTAGATTCTCCCTTTCACACAATTTTTAAGTACATACCTCTATGAGTGAGTCCCCTAAGGAAACTTTTTGTAACAGGAATTTTACTCCCTTTGGTCTCAGAAAAACGTTCAAAATTTCAAGCACCTACACATATTTCTAGGAAATTTGATGTTTTCTTTTTATATCCACCCGTGCCTGTTGTTGATGTTGTAGCGATAAGGTTTCTCCCCGAAGGCTTGGGCGAGTGCTATCGCTCCTTTGCCGGATACAGATCCGGTACGCTCCGGTAACACAGCACCATTAAGGTGCTAGCCCGATCATCTCGGGAACGATTTATATGGCCAAATTAAACCTTCAGGCCAACCTTCCCTCCCCACCCCCAAGTTCCATGAGGAGCTTGGGTTGCCAGAGCCTCGTCTGTTAGTGAAACAGGATTCGCCGCGGATAGGTGAGGTTGACAATTGGGTTTGGAGAAGTTATATATTGACTGGCAACCTGAAAGGGTTACGTTACACAGCCCCTTGAATCTGGCATTTTAGTCACCTCTTACGACAGGCATACCTACCGCAGGTATATTCTTACCCCCTAACCCACTGGGGGGTCCACCCGTGCCTCACCTATTGGAATTGTTTCTCCTTTTGTTGCATTGCCGAACCATCTCAGGAACGGTTTGATATGCCCACATTGAATCTTCTATGCCATCCCGTCCACACCCCCTAGTTCCATGAGGAACTTGGGATCGTCATAGCCTCAGCTCATCAGAAGCAGGATTTTCCACGGGTAGGTGAGTTTGACAATTGGGTTGGAGAAGTTATTAATTGCGCTAGAAGCCCTTGAAAGGGTTGCGGTAAACAACCATTTGAAACATTTGGAATGAATTGAGACATCGTATGTCGCATATTAATTCTTCTGACGACGAGTAATGTTTCCACAAAAAAGGGCCTAGTCGGATTATAATTACGCCCACTTTTTATGTACCAAATACTTCCTATATAAATAAACCTTCGATATTTCAATATCAAATATGGCTATTCTCTTCTCTTTTTTGAAAATTTACTCTCTTTGTAGAGCTAAGAGCTGCACAAAAACTTAAAAGGTGGGCGTGACTTGCGGTATCATTTCCTTCAAAACGGTTAAAGATACAGTGATGAAATTTGGTATGCATGTTTTTAATCCAAATATGATTTATTCAGGATTAAATTAAGAACAAAAGGTTGACGAACACGCCCACTTTCTATATAAAAATGCAAAACATGTTTAGTGGGCACATATAACGTAATAACGCAATAAATAATAAAGCTACAATGCTAAAATTTTAAAGAAACTTTCTCGTAAAAACAGCTTTAAATACGAACTTAACAAATTAACAAGTAACGAATGCTAAGTTCGGGTGTAACCGAACATTACACACTCAGCTGAGAGCTTTGGAGTCAAAATAAGGGAAAATCACCATGTAGGAAAATTAACCTAGGGTAACCCTGGAATGTGTTTGTATGACATGGGTATCAAATAGAAGGTATTAAAGAAAATTGTAAAAGAGGGTAGGCCATAATTCTATACGTGGACGCCATTTCGGGATATCGCCATAAAGGTGGACCAGGGATGACTCTAGAATGTGTTTGTCCGATATGGGTATGAAATGAATGGTGTTAATGAGTATTTTAAAAGGGAGTGAGCCTTAGTTCTATAGGTGGACGCCTTTTCGAGATATCTATTTTACAAAGTTTTTTATAAAGATATATTTTGCGTCAATAAACCAATACAATTACCATGTTTCATCCCTTTTTTCGTATTTGGTATAGAATTGTGGCATTTTTTTTTTTCATTTTTCGTAATTTTCGATATCGAAAAAGTTTACGTGGTCATAGTCGGATTTCGGCAATTTTTTTTACCAAGATAAAGTGAGTTCAGATACATACTCAGCTGAGAGCTTTGGAGTCAAAATAAGGGAAAATCACCATGTAGGAAAATGAACCTAGGGTAACCCTGGAATGTGTTTGCATGACATGGGTATCAAATAGAAGGTATTAAAGAAAATTTTAAAAGAGGGTAGGCCATAGTTCTATAGATGGACGCCATTTCGGGATATCGCCATAAAGGTGGACCAGTGATGACTCTAGAATGTGTTTGTCCGATATGGGTATGAAATGAATGGTGTTAATGAGTATTTTAAAAGGGAGTGAGCCTTGGTTCTATAGGTGGACGCCTTTTCGAGATATCTATTTTACAAAGTTTTTTATAAAGTTATATTTTGCGTCAATAAACCAATACAATTACCATGTTTCATCCCATTTTTCGTATTTGGTATAGAATTATGGCATTTTTTTTCATTTTTCGTAATTTTCGATATCGAAAAAGTTTACGTGGTCATAGTCGGATTTCGGCAATTTTTTTTACCAATTAAAGTGAGTTTAGATAAGTACGTGAACTAAGTTTAGTAATGATATATCGATTTTTGCTCAAGTTATCGTGTTAACGGCCGAGCGGAAGGACAGACGGCCGATTGTGTATAAAAACTGGGCGTAGCTTCAACCGATTTCGCTCATTTTCACAGAAAACAGTTACCGTCATAGAATATATTACTCTACCAAATTTCACAAGGATTGGTAAATTTTTGTTCGACTTATGGCATTAAAGGTATTCTAGATACACTAAATGAAAAAGGGCGGAGCCACGCCCATTTTGAAATTTTCTTTTATTTTTGTATTTTGTTGTACCATATCTTTACTGGAGTTGAATGTTGACATAATTTACTTATATACTCTAAAGGTATCCAATTTTTTGTTAAAATTTTACTTTAAAAAAATTGTTTTTAAAAAGTGGGCGTGTTCGTAATCCGATTTGGATAATTTTTATTTAGAACACATATAGTATAGGAGTAACGTCCAGCCAAATTCCATCATGATATCTTCAACGACTGCCAAATTACAGCTTGCAAAACTTTTAAATTACCTTCTTTTAAAAGTGGGCGGTGCCACACCCATTGTCCAAAATTTTACTAATCTTCTATTCTGCGTCATAACGTCAACCAACATACCAAGTTGCATCGCTTTATCCGTCTTTGGTAATGAATTATCACATTTTTTCGGTTTTTAGAAATTTTCGATATCGAAAAAGTGAGCGTGGTTATAGTCCCATATCGTTCATTTTAAATAGCGATCTGAGATGAGTGCCCAGGAACCTACATACCATCATCATCATCAAGATACCTCAAAATTTACTCAAGTTATCGTGTTAACGGACAGACGGACAGACGTACGGACGGACGGACATGGCTCAATCAAATTTTTTTTCGTTGTTGATGACTTTGATATATGGAACCGTTATCCAATCAAAGTGTGCATAGCACGCTCCTCCTTAGGCAGATCAGATCTTTCGGTAGCAATTTATCGAGAACGGTTCTTTTAGTCGTCCTTTCGTGATAGTTTCTTTAAAATGTTGGTATTGTAGCTTCATAATTTACGGAGATATCACTAAATAACTTTTTATACGGAAATCGGGCGTAGCCATCAACCAGTTTTTGTAATTTTATTCTGAGCATATCATCTTTAAATTAGGAAGCCTCATAAAAGATGTTGATTGCTGTATCTTTAACCGTTTTCAAAATATCGCTACCGCAAGCCGATCAAAAACTCGTTTGATAGTTTCGATGCAAATCTCGTCAGTTCTAAACCAGGAACTAATTTACCAAATTGGAAAAGAATTACCCGGATATGCGGGTATTATCCATCAGCTCTACTTCAGATCTCTAGGTTATCGGGATGTTCCTTAAAACTCGAAAGCAAAGTTTCTAAGTGCGGAAGACTGGTTGAATTTTCACGATATCTGGGCCACTTAGGCGAAATTTTCTTTCCTTCGTGTTGCATTGTCATCGGGTTCTGAAGTATTTCCAATTTTGAAGAATCTACCTCTAAGCTAACTTACTCAAAAATCGATCGCAAGATGCTAAATACTCTCAATGGGTTTTCTAAATATTTAGATCCCTGCGTCGTCTAAACATTTTTTGTTGTCCTAAGTATTACAGCTTGCAGATGCCGTTCGGAGTCGGAATAAAACATGTAGTCCGGCCAATTTATAGGGAAAATCAAGAGGAGCACGACGGAAATTGGAAGAGAAGCTCAGCCTTAGATCTCTCCGGAGGTTATCGCGACCTTACATTTTTTTTTTTTTTTTTTTACAGCTTAATATGGCCCCAAGCTATGATCAAAGTTTAAGATCTCTATGTTATCTTTAAGGTACTTCCCTTAAAACTGGAAAGCAAAATTTCCAAGCTCGGGCGACTTTTTAAATTTCCCTGTTTGCCAAATATTTTATGCATGATATCTCTTGACAGAAATAAAAATTTTAATTTTCGTTTTCGTGTTTTTAATACCGAGCTGATTCCGTGTCTTTCCATATACCTGCCGACATTTTTTGACGTGTTTTAGCTGTCGAAGAAAACTGGGAAACATGGAGTTTGAGTTTGGTGGAAACGTAGTATGATATTCTGAATACCAACACAGTGTATGGTAAAGTGCTATGTATGTCAAATTTTCTTTAAACATATACTAATGTCCATCATGAATCTATTCCTATAGCTCGTGGAATATAGCCGGGCTGAGTCGTCGCCATATTAATCTAGATATCTATTGAAAACAATATATTACTATTCAAGAGGTGGGATAGTCCCAGCTTTTTTCATGGAACTTTTACCCTTGGAAATATAGGGTATTACCTTGAAAACCTTTTCCCGTAAATTTTTTTGTTAGTTACACTAAAGTTGCAGTTAGGGCCCGATATGTACACATGTAATTTTAAAATTTAGACCATTTTATTGAAACAACATGAATTCCGCACTGTGTTACGGTCACAGATCTATAATTTTATGGAGTAAAAGTTTATAATGCCTAAAATAAACTTTGAGTATCATAATGCATATTTGTGTCGATCTGAGTTGCTAAGGAATGCATTCCATTTCGAATAATTATTCCCTTGATTGCAGCGCCAGAGGATTGCAATACATTTTTATTTGTCCGGAATAATGAATATACATTTTAAATCGGTATTCGTTTTTGCATTTCGGACTAATTTATCATTTGTTATTAATTTTTTTATTTTTTTATTCCATGGATTGCATTCATTGGAAAGGTGCCCATGTCCAAGAATAGCTTCAAAAGTGAGGTTATCGTATTAGTTGGTTTTTGCAGTGTGAGCAAGTTAAAAATAAAGTGCAAGTTTAAGCTATTTAAAAATACATAAAATATCATTGTATCGAAATAAATAAAAATGAATATTGAAGTCAAAAGCATTTACTTCATTTTGAAATAATTTTAGTGTCTTTAGCTTGTTGTGTTTATTATTATTTTTTTTTTTTTGTTATTTAAAATGTCACCAGTGCCTTTATTCGTGTTTATTTGCACAAATATTTCAATTTCAACTGAAGTTTTAGGTGAGTTTCTCACCGATCCTCACGTTGGGACTTGTATCTTATTATTAGCCAAAGTTTTAAGATTCTATAGTATTAATATCAGCTGCCACTTTCTGCCACTAACTATTGGTGATTTCTTTTCTACACGAAAATGTTGCCACTTACAGGGGCAAACATTTTTAAGATTCTCACTTCGCCCTGTTAAATTGTAGCCACTTAAAATATGCAGTGCCACCCTGCATGACTTGAAAAGAACAAAAATTGTAACCCTGTCACTTAATCAGCTGTTTCTTCGCGCCAAATAAGCAAAAACGTTCGCAAATTATATTTATTCAAATAAAATTCATTTTAGTATACTGTTTTTAGTATACTGTGTTTATTTGTCAATGTGATTCATCAGCTGATTGACAGAGCTGTTCTCTGCACCGTCAAAGGCAGCGAGGGCAAGTTTACTTTTTGGCCATTTTTTGGGGTAGGTTGTTGAGGAAAGATAATGATGCCCTCTATTGAGGCTACACTGATTTTACAACAGAACACAACTTTTTGGAGAGTTGGCGTGAAGGCGACATTTTCGTGTAGAAATCACCATATGTTTTGCGACAATTTTCTGATAGCGACACCTTTTTTTAACTTTATAATAATTTTCCAATTGTAGGAAATTAAAACAAAAAAAAAAAAAACAATATAAAAAAAAGTTACCTAAATAATGCCAATAAGATGAAAAACGCGGATATAATCATCGCCCTTTTTAAAAGTTGACTATGTCCTACTGTAGTTAGTGTTACAGCCCTATGCTGTGCACTTGACAAATTCACCATCTTGCTTATTTGTCAAGTTTGACAATTTATCAAGTAATTGCTATTCTATGTAAAAAATAAAAAGCTTTTTCGCTGACGGGCGGCCACCGTGGTGTGATGGTAGCGTGCTCCGCCTATCACACCGTATGCCCTGGATTCAACTCCCCGGCAAAGCAACATCAAAATTTTAGAAATAAGGTTTTTCAATAAGAAGAAAATTTTTTTAAGCGGGGTCGTCCCTCGGCAGTGTTTGGCAAGCGCTCCGGGTGTATTTCTGCCATGAAAAGCTCTCAGTGAAAACTCATCTGCCTTGCAGATGCCGTTCGGAGTCGACATAAAACATGTAGGTTCCGTCCGGCCAACTTGTAGGGAAAATCAAGAGGAGCACGACGCAAATTGGAAGAGAAGCTCGGCCTTAGATCTCTTCGGAGGTTATCGCGCCTTATATTTATTTTTTTATTTATTTTTTTTTCGCTGACAAATTGTCAATAAGTCAAACGCTCGTGATAATTTAATTTATGCGGATAAATTTAAATTAGAATTCTGTTATTGTGCGATCGAGAGAAAATGAAAGAACATTTATTACTTTTGCTATTATTGTGGGAAGGTCCTCCTGTGGATTTTGAGGGTAATTTCGGGATGGTGTTTGAGACTCCCTCGGGGTCTTCCCGGGGTCATTTAGGGGTCGTTACGGGATCTTTTTGGGGACTCCCTCGGGGTCATTTGGGGGACATTCTGGGTGGTTTTGGAGCCCCATCGGCTCGTCCCGCCGTCATTTAGTGGTCATCCCAACCATCCCCAAATTACCCCCAAAATGACCCCGAGGGAGTCCCCAAAAAGATCCCGGAATTACCCTAAATGATCCCGAGGGAGTCCCCAAAGCCATCCCAGAATGTCCTCCAAATGACCCCGGGAGGACCCGATGTATTCCCCAAAACCATTCCGGAATGTCGCCCAAATGACCCCGAGGGAGTCCCCAAAAAGATCCCGGAACGTCCCCTAAATGACCCCGGGAGGACCCGATGGAGTCCCCAAAACCATACAGGAATGACCCCAAATGACCCCGAGGGAGTACCCAAAATGATCCCGGAACTACCCCAAATGACCCCGAGGGAGTCCCCAAAACCATCCCAGAATTCCTCCAAATGACCCCGGGAGGACCCGATGGAGTCCCCAAAACCATTCCGGAATGTCCCCCAAATGACCCCGAGGGAGTCCCCAAAAAGATCCCGGAACGACCCCTAAATGACCCCGGGAGGACCCGATGGAGTACCCCAAAACCATCCAGGAATGACCCCAAATGACCCCGAGGAAGTCTCCAAAGCCATGCCGAAATGACCCCGAAAAAACCCCGCGGATTATTTTTTCCTATTCCCATTTCGGGGTTAGCAGCATAAAATGAGACATATCGTTCCAATTGCTCTTACGTAGCACGTTCCACTTTTGATTTCCTTGAAAAAACCATGATTTTAAAATATTTGTTACAAAAAATAATGAACAATATTTAATTCTTGCGTTTATTCCATTTCGCGGGTGTTGCACTAAACAGCTGATTTCTGTTTACTTTATTTAGGTCACCACAGTATGGTGAAAAGCACAGGTCGTAGAGCTTTTTAGAGTTGTCAAGTTATGCACAGAATAGAAATATTTGTCAACTTGATAAAAATATTGATTACATGTCAACTTATTGACAATTTGTCAAGTGCACAGAATAGGGCCGTTAGTCACATTGTGACTTCTGTAGGAAGGCAATTAGGTTTTCGAGTTTTATGAACATTTCGATTTTTTGAATTGATCGCTGTTTTTAATCTGTGCGATATGTGGGTAGACTCAACTATCGGGGCTTGTAGCACTTGGCTCCTTTTGTTGCACGCATACATATGTATGTATATGTAAACCGGTAATGTGGATAATATCAACCTTTACCTAATGCCATTGCAAATAATCGCAACATACATAATGGCCTAGCCACAATGAAGTTTTTCATATAGATGCGTTCAACGCAATCTTATGCATACCAGTAACATCGACGCAATCATGAATGATGTTGGCTTTTTATACTCAGTTGAGCAGAGCTCACAGAGTATATTAAGTTTGATTGGATAACGGTTGGTTGTACATATATAAAGGAATCGAGATATATAGACTTCCATATATAAAAATAATCAGGATCGAAAAAAAATTTGATTGAGCCATGTCCGTCCGTCCGTTAACACGATAACTTGAGTAAATTTTGAGGTATCTTGATGAAATTTGGTATGTAGGTTCCTGAGCACTCATCTCAGATCGCTATTTAAAATGAACGAAATCGGACTATAACCACGCCCACTTTTTCGATATCGAAAATTTCTAAAAACCGAAAAAGTGCGATAATTCATTACAAAAGACAGATAAAGCGACGAAACTTGGTAGATGAGTTGAACTTATGACGCAAAATAGAAAATTAGTAAAATTTTGGACAATGGGCGTTGCACCGCCCACTTTTAAAAGAAGGTAATTTAAAACTTTTGCAAGCTGTAATTTGGCAGTCGTTGAAGATATCATAATGAAATTTGGTAGGAACGTTACTCCTATTACTATATGTACGCTTAATAAAAATTAGCAAAATCGGAGAAGGACCACGCCCACTTTTAAAAAAAAAATTTTTTTAAGTAAAATTTTAACAAAAAATTTAATATCTTTACAGTATATAAGTAAATTATGTCAACATTCAACTCCAGTAATGATGTGGTACAACAAAATACAAAAATAAAAGAAAATTTCAAAATGGGCGAGGCTCCGCCCTTTTTCATTTAATTTGTCTAGGATACTTTTAACGCTATAAGTCGAACAAAAATTAACCAATCCTTTTGAAATTTGGTAGGGGCATAGATTTTATGACGTTAACTGTTTTCTGTGAAAATGGGCGGAATCGGTTGATGCCACGCCCAGTTTTTATACACAGTCGTCCGTCTGTCCTTCCGCATGGCCGTTAACACGATAACTTCAGCAAAAATCGACATATCTTTAATGAACTTAGTTCACGTGCTTACTTGAACTCACTTTATCTTGGTATGAAAAATGAACGAAATCCGACTATGACCACGCCCACTTTTTCGATATCGAAAATTACGAAAAATGAAAAAAATGCCATAATTCTACATCAAATACGAAAAAAGGGATGAAACATGGTAAGGTAATTGGATTGTTTTATTGACGCGAAATATAACTTTAGAAAAAACTTTATAAAATGGTTGTGACACCTACCATATTAAGTAGAAGAAAATGAAAAAGTTCTGCAGGGCGAAATAAAAAAACCCTTAAAATCTTGGCAGGTATTACATATATAAATAAATTAGCGGTATCCAACAGACGACGTTCTGGGTCACCCTGGTCCACATTTTGGTCGATATCTGGAAAACGCCTTCACATATACAACTACCACCACTCCCTTTTAAAACTCTCATTAATACCTTTAATTTGATACCCATGTCGTACAAACTCATTCTAGAGTCACCCCTGGTCCACCTTTATGGCGATATCTCGAAAAGGCGTCCACCTATAGAACTAAGCCCCACGCCCTTTTAAAATACTCATTAGCACCTTTCATTTGATACCCATATCGTACAAACATATTCTAAAGTCAGCCATGGTCCACCTTTATGGCGATATCTCGAAAAGGCGAACACCTATAGAACGAAGGCCCACTCCCTTTTAAAAATACTCATTAACACCTTTCATTTGATACCCATATTGCACAAACAAAGTCTAGAGTCACCCCTGGTCCACCTTTATTGCGATACCTCGAAAAGGCGTCCACCTATAGAACTAAGGCCCACTCCCTTTTAAAATACTCATTAACTCCTTTCGTTTGATACCCATATTGCACAAACGAATTCTAGAGTCACCCCTGGCCCACCTTTATGGCGATATCTCGAAACGGCGTCCACCTATGGAACTAAGGATTACTCCCTTTTAAAAAACTCATTAACACCTTTCTTTTGATACCCATATTGTACAAACAAATTCTAGGGTCCCCCCTGCTCCACCTTTATGGCGATATCTTGAAACGGCGTCCACCTATGGAACTAAGGATTACTACCTTTTAAAATACTCATTAACACCTTTCTTTTGATACCCATATTGTACAAACAAATTCTAGGGTCACCCCTGGTCCACCTTTATGGCGATATCTCGAAAATGCGACCACCTATACATCAACCACCACTCCCTTTTAAAACCCTCATTAATACCTTTAATTTGATACCCATATCGTACAAACACATTCTAGAGTCACCCCTGGTCCACCTTTGTGGCGATATTTCGAAACGGCGTCCACCTATAGAACTAAGGCCCATTCCCTTTTAAAATACTCATTAACACCTTTCGTTTGATGCTCATATTGTACAAACAAATTCTAGGGTCACCCCTGGTCCACCTTTATGGCGATATCTCGAAACGGCGTCCACCTATGGAACTAAGGATTACTCCCTTTTAAAATACTCATTAACACCTTTCTTTTGATACCCATATTGTACAAACAAATTCTAGGGTCACCCCTGCTCCACCTTTATGGCGATATCTCGAAACGGCGTCCACCTATGGAACTAAGGATTACTACCTTTTAAAATACTCATTAACACCTTTCTTTTGATACCCATAATGTACAAACAAATTCTAGGGTCACCCCTGGTCCACCTTTATGGCGATATCTCGAAAATGCGACCACCTATACATCAACCACCACTCCCTTTTAAAACCCTCATTAATACCTTTAATTTGATACCCATATCTTACAAACACATTCTAGAGTCACCCCTGGTCCACCTTTGTGGCGATATTTCGAAACGGCGTCCCCCTATAGAACTAAGGCCCACTCCCTTTTAAAACACTCATTAACACCTTTCGTTTAATGCCCATATTGTACAAACAAATTCTAGGGTCACCCCTGGTCCACCTTTATGGCGATATCTCGAAACGGCGTCCACCTATGGAACTAAGGATTACTCCCTTTTAAAATACTCATTAATACCTTTCTTTTGATACCCATATTGTACAAACACATTCTAGGGTCACCCCTGCTCCACCTTTATGGCGATATCTCCAAACGGCGTCCACCTATGGAACTAAGGATTACTACCTTTTAAAATACTCATTAACACCTTTCTTTTGATACCCATAATGTACAAACAAATTCTAGGGTCACCCCTGGTCCACCTTTATGGCGATATTTCGAAAAGGCGACCACCTATACAACAACCACCGCTCCCTTTTAAACCCCTCATTAATAACTTTAATTTGATACCCATATCGTACAAAAACATTCTAGAGTCACCCCTGGCCCACTTTTATGGCGATATTTCGAAACGGCATCCACCTATAGAACTAAGGCCCACTCCCTTTTAAGATACTCATTAACACCATTCGTTTGATGCCCATATTGTACAAACAAATTCTAGGGTCACCCCTGGCCCACCTTTATGGCGATATCTCGAAACGGCGTCCACCTATGGAACTAAGGATTACTCCCTTTTAAAATACTCATTAACATATTGCATTTGATACCCATATCGTACAAACGCATTCTAGAGTCAACCCTGATCCACCTTTATGGCTATATCCCTAAATGGCGTCCACCTGTAGAACTATGCCCCACTCCCTCATAAAATACTCTTTAATGCCTTTCATTTGATGCGCATGTCATACAAGCACATTCCAGGGTTTCCCTCGGTTCATTTTCCTACATGGTTATTTTCCCTTATGTTGTCACCATAGCTCTCAACTGAGTATGTAATGTTCGGTTACACCCGAACTTAACCTTCCTTACTTGTTGTAAATAGAAAGGAATTTCAGACTTAGCAGTTGAAGCTTGTTTCTTCTTTCCCACTCGCATATGAAATTTCGCGAGGCATTGTTATAAACATTCTCAATATACAAGGAATATACTTACATATTTTGTGTCCTATATATTTGCTAAATTGCAGTTTTTAATTGTGAAAAATGTTAGAAAAGTACCATAGAGAGGGGAAAATAATTTCACTCCCAAATTCTTCTTATGCTTTGCTTGCAATAAAAGTTGGAAGATGGCGCTAGTGTTGCTCGACCTGCCGTTCTCCATAAAAATACGAACAATCTACTCACAATTCATAAGATTGCGTTAAACGCATCTATGTGAAAAACTTGTTATGTGACGGGACTTAAACAGGACCATATATACAAAGTGTAAATATATTTGCGAGATAATAGATTCTTCTAAATAGAGTTGACGTCAGTTTTTATATTTTAAACGGGGTTACCAAACGTTAACTTTGTGCTGAAGTTAAATAGCAGAACCAACCCATAAATTTCCCTTTGGATTTCTCTTGCCTGCATCTATTTACCTATGTATGTTTATTATATATGTGCATACATATATTGTAATTAATGTGTAAACATCAACATATATGCTCATACAATATGTACGGTCTTACGACTTTTGGCATTTGACCATATATTCGCCAAACTATCCCCTAACTTACTTTGCATTTACAACAAAAGGACGACGTTGAAATGTTATTAGAGTAATAACACACCTTGTTAAAGGCAATCCCTAAAATATAGTTTAACTGACTTCATGTATATACTATGATGCAATAGCCAGCAGTTATGTCAGTGGAAAACGAAATAAAATGTGTCTTGGCACACCTCAACGCGTGCGTCGCTCCTGATATACACTTATATGCATGTCCTTCCATGAGCGCTGCTAAGCAAACGAAATAGACGCCGCTGCTTTCCACACCTTCATTGAATACATATCAAGTCATTTGGATTTCACATTTCGATTTAGCAGACTAATTGAAAGCGACAGACGATATCATTATACCCCACTAGCAGGCCCGTGGGATTCCCCCGAGCCTGAGGTTTCTGAGGGGGTCCGCGATTTAGAAATACTAAGACATATTTTTTTATTCAGGATAGTCTTTAGTTGTTCCATGTGCAATTTTTAAGCCGATTTTCAAAAGCAACGAATATCTGCACTTCGTTTTAATATTATAGTGAAGTATGAAAAATATTTTGAAAAGTCCTTTTCCTTAAAATTTAAGAATAAATATTTCATTTGGCAGCAGACTCTAAACGCTGTTTATAAATTTGTACAAAAAACGTGAGGGAAACTATATTAGATAAACGCAAGAAAGCCAAATAGTTTGCTATTATCGTTGATGCTACGCCTGATGCTAGTCACGTTGAACAGAATACGTTCATTTTGCGCTACCTACATTTCAATTCGAAAGCAACAAATTTTAAAATTCAAGAACGGTTTTTAGCTTTCGTGGATTGTAACTAGAGCTTGCGATTTCTTCTCGAACACAAGCGTGATTTTCGACACCCGAGAAATCGAGAACTCGACTTCTCGCGAGATTCTCATGTCTTGAAGTACTCGTAAATCTCGCGAGTTTCTCGACATAAACTTATTCGCTGTATGGCCAGTTTTTATACACTTGGTTTTTTTTTTACTTGTGACCTCTTACTTGCTTTTATTGCTTTCCAATGACACTTAACTCAAAACATATTTATTATACATATAATCATGGTATAAAAAAGAAGGTAGCTCCACTCAAATTTGGGGATTTTTGAAGTTTCATAATCTTTGTTATTTTGCTATAAGCGTTGCTATACCGTTACTGTTTAAGCCGAAATTGTGCGTTCAGGATGAAAACATAATTATCAATAATAATATTCTTTAGCACGATTTATGTGCATACATATCGATTTAAAATACAGTAAGACATGCAATTTATTGAAAAATAGTGGACAATGTCTCATACATTGGTTAACGACTCATACCTTTATGGCAGCTTGATCCCTAGACAGAAAAAAATACACGAAAAATCCTGCTGTCCTAGCATGGCGCAATTATCATAGGCGGAGCTTGCCCCGAGGTGACCCCTGGTACAACGGGCAAAATGACTCTCATAACTACTGCTAATCTGCAGAGCTACAGGGCAAAGTTCTCCTTAAAAAATTATTACACAATTCCCTCCTCAAGCGCTACGCTTGAATTATACATTAAATAAAAAATGTGGACTTGTAGCCAATTTATCACAATTAAATTTGATAAATATTGCGTTCAAGTATGCTAAACTCTTTAGAAATTTCGGTGTCGTTTTATAAGGACCTCCTTTGGGCATGTACGCACACTTAAGAAAGCTATATTCCTTTGCTTTGTATACTTCTATCCATGTTTCTTCCACCAAAGCAATTTTCGGGAGCTCGAAAAACTTATTAAAAACATTCTTTTCTAGGCTGATATTTCGTATTAAAATATTTCCAACGCATGCGGCTCATTTTTTTTTTTCTTTTTTATTTGAAATAACTATGGAAGTCATTTAGTCGTATCCGTTAATCCATCAAAATTAGAAAAGTTCGTAACATTTTTCAATCTGGTAGTTTGTTTTTGGTGAAATTGTCATTTTCCCCGGAAAAGTCTAGTGGTTAATGTCACACTAAATGGAACTACCTCCATTTTTTGTATCATGCATATAATTTTGTTCACAATATTTTATTTTTTTAACGAGACATCGAGAACACGGCTTCTCGCGAGATTCTCGAATCTCGAAATACTTGCGAGCTCTCGACTTTCAATTCAGTCTTGTGGTTTTGTGGACATTTTCGCTTGTGCTCTAGAAGAAATCGTAAGCTCTATATAAATAGCTAATGAATCGATTAAATTGAATGTCGAGAAACTCGCGAGCCTTACGAATAGTTCGAAATTCGAGAATCTCGCGAGAAGGCGACGCTCGTTAAAAATCTCTCTTCGCACAAGTTCGGGAAATCGTAAGCTCTAATTGTAACCAAAAACTGGTCAGGAAATCGCTGATTTAATTTGCCATAGTCTACGTAAACATGAAATTCCATTAAAAGATTGTCGTGCACAAGGGTACGAGAACGGCGCCAATATGAAAGGAGCTTACAACGGAGCACTACATCACTCGAATGCTGATTACTCATCTTGTGCAACCCACAGTCTCCATTTATGCTGTGTTGATGTTGCAGAATTTTGTACGGCTGCAATTACTTTCTTCGGAGTTGTACAAAAGTGTTTTACTATATTCAGCAGCAGTCCACAACGATGGGATATCCTCAAAAAAATATGTACCGAGCTCTCTTCACAGTCTTTCAGACACAAGGTGGTCGGCTAGAATTGAGGCAATCATACCATTCGCAAGCCATGTTCCAGGATTAACACAAGCAATAAACGCATCACTTAAGCTAAATTTGACTGCAGAAGCATAAGGAGATGTTACCGGCATTCTCAAGTGCATCAACAAGTTCGAATATATCTTGCTGTCATCAATTTGGTTCAAAATACTGACTACCATTAATGAAAGAAACGTCGCACTCCAAGCTAGAGACGCCACCATAGATGTTGAGGTCCGACATCTAGATGCCTTATTAGCTGATTTGAAGTTGATCAGAAACCAATGGGAAAAAATTTTAAACGAATGCAAAGCAGTTGCTATTGAATTGAACATCTCGCCAAAGCTTCCGGACATTCGAAAGAGAAAACCCAAAAGACGTTTTAAAGATAATGGAAATGAGATGATTACGGATGATCCAGAGTCTGTTTTTAAAAACAATACATTCTTGGTGATCGTTGATTCGGTAATCACTGGCATTTCTGAATGATTTGCAGCTATGAGAAATTTGAGCGAGGCGTTTTCTTTTTGTGGCAATTTGAAGACATGGATGAAACTACGATTCCGGCGAGTTCAGGAAAATTTGTCGAAAAATACAAGTCGGACGTTTCTCAAAGCTTAGAATGCGAAATAATTCACTTAAAACACATTTACGAAACAAATTTTGATAAAGGTCTGTCACCATTGGAATTGCTATCCATCTATGTTCAAAATCTGTATAAAATGTTCCCCAACATTGGTGTTGCTTTACGTATCTTTTGCTCTATACCTGTCTATGTAGCTAGTGCAGAACGTTCTTTCAGCGTCCTTGCAAGAATCAAAAACTTTCATTGATCGTGTTCATCTCAAGAGCGACTTTCAGGACTTGTCTTGCCAAAACGGATTCAACAAAAAGCGTGGTGTTGAATCCGTTTTGGCAAGACAGTTAAATTTTGATATTATTATAAAAAATGTTGCAGCGAAAAAAGCAAGAAAAGCCACTCTTTGATATCCAAACATTCTATATTGAATAATTAAAATTTATAATCATCATTATATTTATCAAATATGTACTAAAATGATACCAAATAACTAGAAAAGATTATTTTAAACAATATGTGGCTGTTAAAAGAGAATTTTATTTCTACGTTACAATAAAACAGTATAAATAGTAAATATTCTGTGTTAAATTTATTTTCAGCTCCTAGTCCAAAAATCATTTAGTTGATGTTGCAAAAATTTTTTTTATGTAATCCATCAAGCGGATTTTTTATAGGGGGTCCGTAAATTGTTTAGTCCCGGGCCCGGATTTTCTCTCTACGGCCCTGCCCACTAGGACTTTATGTTATGTGCCGATAAGGGATACAAAGGCAAAGCAAGTACCAAATTTCAGTACAAAAAAGATTGTATCAGCGCACTACTAAGCGAAATAATATAAGTAAGATTTTAACTACTGAAGAATAAAAAATTTTAATTAAGCAAATAAAAATAGTTGGTCTACTCACGTTTAAAATTTATTTCTGGCCTGTATATTTATTTTGTAATAGAGTAAAAAATATAGCCACATAAGCAGATAAGCACGCCTGCTTGAACGGCCCAATTATCCAATGAGATTGCTTTCCTCAGTAATTCCGGCGGTAGCCGTGGTGTGGCGGTAGCGTGCTCCGCATACCACACCGAAGATGCTGGGTTTAACGCCCGGGAGGAGCAACATCAAAAATTTAGAAACAAGTTTTTTAAATTAGAAAGAAGTCTTTCTAAGCGGGGTCGCCCCTCCACTGTGATTTGGTAAACACGCCGGGTGTATAGCTGCCATGAAAAGCTTTTCAGTGAAAACTCATCTGCTTTACAGATGCCTTTCGGAATCAGCGTAAAACGGATATCCCAACCACTGTTGACACTTTGGTCCATTTAGATCAAAAATGGTTCCTTCGAACCCCATATGGTCCTTGTTTCTAATTTTGGACCTTTTTGGCAGTACCCGCAGTTTTAGTACTTTTTTTTTCACTGAAGTAAAAATTTACAACACTGCCCACAACATTTGTCACACTTACCGTAACCCACGTACCACAAAAAATTGCTCAGTCAATAAAATGTAGCAGAACCATGACATTTCACCTAGGAGATAGTTTAGGCGAGGCATTAAAAAGAAAAGTGTTGGATCTTAGGACAAAACCTTAGGGCTTATGCAGATGACATTGCAATTGTCATAAGTGGGAAGTGCCTTCCAACATTAGCTTCTTGATGGATCGGGCGCTCCGGGATATTCATGCCTGGGCATCTAATGTCGGGTTGACAGCCAACGCGGAGAAGGCGGATATGGTCTGGTTCACAAAGAGGTCCAAGGTCCCAAATTGGAAGCTAGGAAGGGTGACCCTACAGGAGAAACCTGGTACAAAATATCGAGGAATCATCCTAGACATTAAGTTGTCATGGAAGCTCAACGTGAAGGAGAGGGTGAAGAAGGCCTCAGCGGCACTTTATGCATGTAAAAGAATGCTGGGGTGTACGTTTAGCTTATCTCCCTCTCTTTCTCATTGGGTTTTTACAGCGATTGTAATCCCTATACTATGGAGTTCTTGTTTGGTGGAAAGCCACACAAAAAACAACCTACCTCAAAAAATTAGAGGGGGTAAGCAGATTATCAATGCTTAGCATTACGAGAGCCCTTAAAACAACCCCGACAGCTGCACTATATGCCATTCTGCACTTTCCACCTGTGGATCTGGTAGCAAAGAATATAGCGTTAACAACTGCAACCAGGCTCGGTGCCTCGAGGCAGCTTGAGCGCCGACCATACGGCCATAGTAGTATAGCGTCATCAATCACAAGACGAACAGACTACCTGATTCCCTATCTGCGCTTCGAGGACGATCTTAAAGCCACAATACAGGTGGACGGTTGGAGCAATGGTGCTCAAATGGCGGACGAGGCGATACATGTGCACGCAGATGGTTCCAAAGCAGTGGAAGGAGCAGGGTCTGTGGTATACTTTGCTGATCAGGAAATAAACAGTTCCTGCAAGCTGCCAGAATACTGTAGCGTTTTCCAAGCGGTGTGTTAGAGTGTAACCAGTCCCTGGAAAAATCGGGACTGGGAGCAGCATACATCTAGGGCATATGGGAATAGGTGCGAATGAAAAGGCAGATGAACTAGCAAAAAAGATCGCATCCCTTGAAGCTTGCTTAACGGACGTCCCAATTAGATTGGGCGAGATTAAGAGAAGCAGAGAGGTGCACATGTTCAGCCAAGCGGGAAAGGCGTGGGTTCAAGAGCGGGGCTGTAAAATGTCGAAGATTATGTGTAGGTCTTACAACCTTAGACTAACAAAGTTCCTTCTATCATTAAAAATAGAAGACTGTAGACTCATGACGGGTATTCTGACTGGACATTGCCTTCTGGAATCACAGGCCTTTAAATTAGGCTTGATCAGTGATAGCAGATGTAGGAAGTGCGGGTTGGAGGAGGAAAGGCAGAAATACTTATCGAAAGCTATAACTTTATAAATGCACAAGGAACTGTGTTTAAAAAAGTTAATTTTTATATTCAGCTCTTGAAGAAAATGCAATAGAGATCAGATTTAGAAAGAAATGTTTTGTGCAAAATTATTCCCGCAAGTTCTAGCTGTACCTAATTAAATTTAATCGGGTTGCAGAGATGACACAAGATTTAGTTGGTGAAAGAAATTGACTTATCCTAGAAATGTGAAAATTTAATACCTAAAGGTTCACTTTATTTTTGTTGTGCAGTTTTAATTAAAACAAAGTCTCCTACTCGTTACATACATATGTAGATATAGTAAAGTTGTATATGGGAAACCATGGAAACATCCTAAAATTTTATATTTTACAACAAATTAATTTTGTTCCATAACGGTACCCTGTAACGGCATAAACTATTCGAGATAGATATAGACTTATATATATTAAAGTGATATGGGTGAAAAAAGAAATTCATTTAGCCATGTCCGTCCGTCCGTCCGTAAACACGATAAATTGCGAAAATTTTGAGGTATATTGATGAAATTTGGTATGTAAGTTCCTGGGCACTCATCTCAGATCACTATTTAAAATGAAAATTTCGAAAATCCGAAAAAGTGCGATAATTCATTACCAAGGACGGATAAAGCAATGTAACTTGGTAGGTGGGTTCACCTTATGAAGCAGAATAGAAAAATAGCAAAATTTTGGACAATGGGCGTGGCACCGCCGACTTTTAAAAGAAGGTAATTTAAAAGTTTTGCAAGCTGTAATTTGGGAGTCGTGGAAGATATCATGATGAAATTTGGCAGGAACGTTACTCCTATTACTATATGTGAGCTAAATTAGCAAAATCGGATGACGAACACGCCCACTTTTAAAAAAAAATTTTTTTTTAAGTCAAATTTTAACCAAAATTGAATATCTTTAAAGTATATAAGTAAATTATGTCAAAATTCAAATCCAGTAATGACATGGTACAACAAAATACAAATATAAAAGAAAATTTCAAAATGGGCGTGGCTCCGCCCTTTTTCATTTAATTTGTCTAGAATACTTTTAATGCCATTAGTCGAACAAAAATATACCAATCCTTGTTAAATTTGGGAGGGGTATCGCTTCTATGACGATAACTGTTTTCTGTGAAAATGGGCGAAATCGGTTGAAGACACGCACAGTTTTTATACACAGTCGACCGTCTTGTCTTTCCGCTCCGCCGTTAACACGATAACTTGAGCAAAAATCGACATATCTTTAATAAACTTAGTCCACGTACTTATCTGAACTCACCTTATCTTGGTGTTAAAAATGGGCGTAATCCGACTATGACCACGCCCACTTTTCGATATCGAAAATTTCGAAAAATGAAAAAAAGCCATAATTCTATACCAAATACGAAAAAAGGGATGAAACATGGTAATTGGATTGGTTTATTGAAGCAAAAAATAACTTTAGAAAAAACTTGGTCAAATGGGTGTGACCATATTAAGGAGAAGAAAATTAAAAAGCCCTTGGAATCTTGGCAGGAATACTGTTCGTGGTATTACATATATAAATAAATTAGCGATACCCGACAGATGATGTTCTGGGTCACCCTGGTCCACATTTTGGTCGATATCTCGAAAACGCCTTCACATATACAACTGAGGGCCACTCCCTTTTAAAACCCTCATTAACACCTTTTAGTTGATACCTATATCGTACAAACAATTTTAGAGTCAGCCCTGGTCCACCTTTATGGCGATATCTCGAAAATGCGTCCACCTATAGAACTATGGCCCACTCCCTTTTAAACTACTCTTTAATACCTTCCATTTGATACCCATGCCATACAAACACATTCCAGGGTTACCCTAGGTTCATTTTCCTAAATGGCGGTTTCCCTTATTTTGTCTCCAAAGCTCTCAGCTGAGTATGTAATGTTCGGTTACGCCCGAACTTAGCCTTCCTTACCTGTGTAATTTGGTCCATTTTTATACTCAGGTGAGCAGAGCTCACAGAGTCTATTAATTTTGTTCGCATAACGGTACCCCGTAACGACATAAACTAATCGAGATAGATTCTATATATCAAAATGATCTGGGCGAAAAAAGAAATTCATTTAGCCATGTCCGTCCGTCCGTCCTTCTGTCCGTGAACACGATAACTTGAGTAAATTTTGAGGTGCCTTAATGAAATTTGGTATGTAAGTTCCTGGGCACTCATCTCAGTTCGCTATTTAAAATGAACGAAATGCTACTATAACCACGCCCACTTTTTCGATATCGAAAATTTCGAAAAACCGAAAAAGTGCGATAATTCATTACCAAAGACGGATAAAGCGACGTAGTTTGGTAGGTGGGTTCACCTTATGATGCAGAATAGAAACTTAGTAAAACTTTGGACAATGGGCGTGGCACTGCCCACTTTTAAAAGAAGGTAATTTAAAAGTTGAAGATATCATGATGAAATTTGGCGGGAAAGTTACTCCTATTATTATTATTATTAAAATTAGCAAAATCGGATGACGAACACGCCCAGTTTTTATACACAGTCGACCGTCTGTCTTTCCGCTGGGCCTTTAACACGATAACTTGAGCAAAAATCGATATATCTTTACTAAACTTAGTTCACGTACTTATCTGAACTCACTTTATCTTGGTATTAAAAATGAGCGAAATATGTCTTTGACCACGCCCACTTTTTCGATATCGAAAAATAAAAAAAAATCCATAATTCGATACCAAAGAGGAAAAAAGGGATGAAACATCGTGATTGGATTGGTTTTTTGACGCAAAATATAACTTTAGAAAAACTTTGTACAATGAGTGTGGCACCTACCATATTAAGTAGAAGAAAATGAAAAAGTTTTCAGGGCGAAATCAAAAGCCTTCCAAGGGCAGGAATACTGTTCGTTGTATAATTTTTTGTCGATATCTCGAAAACGCCTTTACATATACAACTAAGGGCCACTCCGTTTTAAAATACTCTTTAACACCTTTCATTTGATACCCATGTCATACAAACACATTCCAGGGTTACCCTAGGTACATTTTCCTACATGGTGATTGTCCCTTATTTGACAAAGGATGAAGGGAAATCGTTCCAAAAAACGTCACCCTTGGTCTACAATTTCGGACTCTTATCGGACTCATAATTAAGAGCGCTGCGAAAATATTTTAGGGGTGATTTGAAAAGAATGATAAAGAAATGCGTTCAAATTTAACAAATTTTTCATATTTAAAAAAATATTCAAACAAAACGAATTGATAGCTGAAGAAAGATAGCAAGGGCAAGTTTACACCCGAACTTAGCCTTCCTTACTTGTTTCGATAAATTTTGGTCGCAAATTATGACATGGTATAGCAACCGTGGTCCCGTCCCGCCAATTTGTAGAAAAAAATAAAAGGAGCACGATGCAAATTGAAAGAGAAGCTCGGCCTAAATCTCTTCGGAGGTAAATCGCGCAATATATATATTTATAGATTTTTCGAAAAGCTTAAGTTTGAGTGCTTGATCACGCTTGATTTCCTCACATATTTACGGCGTATTCATTTTCGAAATTAAGTAAATACTACTAGAACTTAGTTACAACTTTTTGACATTATTTCCTATGGGTAAAAGCAGCTAAATATAAGTACCAATTAAAATCCGACTATAAATATGCACCAATAATGTTTACAAGTTCTGGTTTCGGGCAAAAAGGTGATGATGTCAGATTTCGACGGGACAGCAATAATTCACCATATTTCGTGGTTCCTGTAAGTCAGGCGAAATTTCAGCGAAACTAATAATATGTGAAAAGAAGTAAGGTTGTCTGAATTCGGGTGTAATCGAACATTATATACTCAGCTAAGAGCTTCCATTGTACTGATCAAGTAGTTTAAGTTTTTTGACATTAAGTATGGTAAAAAAAATGAGCGTGAGCGAACTACATTTAGGAGTTGAGTTTGAAAAACAATAATAAATAAAAAGAAGATATTTTAGGCCCCATTCTCTTCCAATTTGCATCGTGCTCCTTTTTTAGTTTTTCCTACAAATTGGCGGTACGGGACCAACATTTTTAACGGCGACTCCGAACGCTATCTGAAAGGCAGATGAGTTTTCACTGAGAAGCTTTCCATGGCAGAAATACACCCGGAGTGCTTGCCAAACACTGCCGAGGGGTCACCCCTTAGAAAAATTGTCTGCTAATTGTTTCTAAAATTTTGATGTTGCTTTGCGCGGGGCGTGAACCCAGGATCTTTGTTGTGCTAGGCGGAGCACATTACAATCACACCACGGCGGCCGCAAAAAAAAAAAAATTGTAATCATACAAATTTTTGAACTCACGACCGTCGCACAGTAATGCCTTTTGAGATCATTACTTATGAACTATTTAAACTGATCCTGAAAGCTGATTGTTTGAGCTTTGAATTTTTGAAAACACATGGTGTCACAATAACAGGGTGCTTCACAATAAGTCCTCAACGTTTAAAAATTTTAGAAAAATGGAAAAACAAACAAGGTACGCTAACAAACTCCACCAAAGTCGTTTGACGTTTCGCTTCTTTTAAAATATAACACTATGATAAAAGTCAAATGTACATGCTTTATAAAGCATATACAGGGTGCTTGAAAGTTCATGGTAAAATTTATATATACATATGTATTTGAAAAATTCAAAAACAATATATAATAATAATTACGGAATAATAAAAAAATAATATGGGCTATCTGACTTCATGCACCCTAGCTTTCTTACCAGGTTCGCCTCTATCCTTAGAGGACGAATTATTGTGTACCGATAGCTGCTCCCTGCCCAACCTTTGCCACAGTCATTCCCCCTAGAGAGGAATGGGCAAGTAAACTCATCTTGGACAGGGGACCAGTTAACTTGTTCGCGGCGGTGTGGTACCATAGGGTGGTGTCCTATCCCCGCATTTGTTTAACTTCTACATATCAAAGCTCCCTCCGCCACCAGAAGTCACTTACGTTTCCTACGCCGATGACTGCTCGATAATGGCTTCAGATCCCGACCCAACCATCGATGAGCTATGTAATAAAATAAACAACTATCTCCCTGATCTCTACAGTTTTATCGCCTCGCAACATGAACATTGAAAATATCAACCATATTTGACATCCCAAAAATACTTGGTGTGACGTTCCCTCATGATCTACATTTTAGCGAACATGCAACCGCAATTGTACCTTAAATCCAGAGCCTTAATAAAATCCTCAAATCTCTTACCGCACGTCGGGTAAACATAAAGAGACGCCCATTATCACTTACAAAGCAAAACTTAACAGTGAGGCTAGTACTCCCCATTAGGGAGAGAAATGAAATATTAAACAAGCATTTTCTAATGAATACCCAGAATCCTGTGCATCCCAACAGGGGCTTAAGAAGTAATTTCCGAACACAGCTGTTTGTAAAAGAAAAACACAAACAGGTTCCAGTGATATCCACAAACGACGTCGGACGTCTATACGAACCCTTTTCTTAAAGATAAATACCCTGAACTCGCAGAAAAGGAAAGCATTCTCCCAAGTGAGACGCGTGTCACTCTAGCTCAGCTTTGATCTGGATATGTACTGTAAAGGATTAAACTCTCACCTATTCAGATTCAACCCCAACATACCTAACGTATGTCCTGCTTGTAATGTGTCCCCACATGACACCAACCATCTCTTTAACTGTATTGTGGAACCAACGCCTCTAACACCCCTCTAATTATGGTACATCCCCTCACGACACCAACCATCTCTTTAATTTTAATATGGAAAAAATACCTCTCACACCCCTCTGGCTCTGGTCCACCCCTGTAGAAACTGCAATTTTCCTTGGACTCCCGTTAGAGGACATTGATGACAAATTGTGATCGGTCGCACCTATTGGATGGGGCGAAGCACTGCTACAACAACAACAATAACAACGGGAACCGGCCCGGCAATAGATGAATTAGTTTCGAGAATAAACAGTATTTTTAGTTTCTTCATCTCACGCGGCCTGGCATTATCACCGACCAAATCCACGGCCACTCTGTTTACAACGTGGAAGGAACTGATGACGCAAATATTGGCCGTTCACGTCGATGGTGTTACGCTACCGACTGTCAGTCCCCCAAAAATTTTAAGGGTAATTGTAATATGGAACCTACACTTCTAACACCAACTGTTGAAACAGCTAGTTGCCTTGGACTCCCGTTAGAAGGTTTTGAGGACAATTTGCAAGTGGTCGCACCCATTAAATTGTGCCGAACACTGTTACACAACAACAAAAACGGCTCGGCGTCGAGAAGATCATAAGGAAGCTCTGAAAACAGTCAGTATAAATACAACACACAGGATGAAAAATGTTTGGTAATGGGAAAATTGTGTAAGCAGCTCATCGTCGCAGCGTCGAGAAACA
Organism: Eurosta solidaginis; assembly: GCF_040869045.1. Lineage (NCBI taxonomy): Eukaryota > Metazoa > Arthropoda > Insecta > Diptera > Tephritidae > Eurosta > Eurosta solidaginis. Next base: position 79,008,618 of record NC_090320.1, read on the forward strand.
TTCAGAAGCACAAGTTGACTTAGGAATGACTTTTAACATTTTATTTCAAATCGTGTTGGTTTCGAGCAACAAAATTAATTATGGGTGTTCCATAATGATTATAGTAGCCAACATTTTTTTGGTTATAAATAAGCATAGCAAAAACCAACATTTTTTTTTCTTGGTCACTGTAACCAAAATCAATATTTTTCGTTTTTTTTTTTAGGTTATTAATAACAAACCAACTTAAATATATTTAGCTTGTACCTACAATTTCAAGATATCCTAACACCTCTTATGTGAAGATTACCAAACGGTTTTACAGGCATATATTTTTTACATTAACAGAGTTCTTTGGAATGCTACTGTATCCTAATGTGCGCTTCAAATGGCAGCCGGTTCTATGTACCGGAGCGATTCGAATTTTTTTTTCCCGACCAAGGGCTGTAATTTCAGTGTAACCCTTTTTAATTTGTTGCGTCCGTCCCACAAATGTTCATACTTGGAGCAGCTCCTTGTAGTTTCACTGCTCCATACCCTTCCCTCCGGAAATGTACTAAACCCTACCCTGGGCCTAGGAAGTGACTCTGCTGCATATGCCGGAAAAGAATTTATCTTAGACGGGCATACTCTTGTCAGTGTGTCACCTGCAAGACATGGTGGTTAATAATCTGCTGTCAAACTGAGAGTTGTTGATGACGTGCTAAGTAGTGCAATTTACAGGAGTGCAATAACGCGTGGCTTAAAATTAGATAAAGCTTTGTGGTGAAACAAAAGCTAAAATATTTTTTATTTAAAATCTACACGTAATTATATTACTATGTTTTTTGGTTGAGTATTTTTTACGAAATTATGTGTTTTTTAATGTGTATAATTTTTGTGCTGAAAATGTATAAAACCGTGAAAAGAAAAGCCTGCCAAAAGTTTCAACCACGCTGTACCACAACAATTTTTGAATTTCTACAATAATTCAATATTATTATATATAATTCAAATGATTTTTCATCCCCGTAGGTCCCCTGTTTGATGTAATGACAATAACAGCGTGGGAGTTGTATGAGGTGTGGGTTGCAGAACGTGGCCAAAAGCAAAAGGATAAAGCCGTTTTAGACCACGAGGGTACTGTTTTAGAGAGGGAGTAAATAGAGACGAGGAATTGTATGATGGATGCTGCCGTAAAGTTCGAATTTTTTGTCAAAGCTTCGTATGAGATGGATTGAAGTGAATTACACCAAAATTAATTCTCTTGGAAAGTTTGCTTCATGGCTTAAAGAAGATAAGAAATTTAAATATAGATATGTTCAATTGTGAACAAAAGAACGAGATAAGGCTGCAAATAAGTTTTTGTTTGGGGTAAATACGAAATTTTTGGAGGGAGATAACAAGAAAAACATCAATATACGTTATCCTAGCTTTGCAGAAGAAGAAAGCAGACTACCAAGGGAGATAAGAGTCACACTGGCCTAATTTCGTTCTGGATACTGTAACACGTTAAACTTCTAACTGTCCAGAATCAACCCAGGCATACGTAATATAGTGTGTCCTGCATGCGATGTGTCTCCACATGACACCAACCATATTTTCGATTGTAATGTGGAACCTATGCCTCTAACAGCAACTTTCCCGTGGCCCACCCGTGTTAAAAATTCTAGTTTTCTTGGTGGACGCACCCATTGAGTGGAGTGAGGTACTCTTAATATAAAAACTTCCGTTTTAGGGTAATTTTAATGCAACCTGTCGCTAAAAAGAACTGTATTCAGCTTTTTTGCCTTTCTGTAAATTACAATAGCAGCTTAGAGAGCAAGAGCCCGTGGCGAATCCTGTTTCTTTAACAGCCGAGTCTCTGACGAACCCAAGTTCCACATGGATCTAGGGGGTGGGAGAGCGGTATGGCCTAGAAGATTTAATGTAGTCATACCAAATCGTTCCCGAGATGGTCGGGCTAGTACCTTAATGGTGCTTGTTACCGGAACGTAGCGTATCTGCATCAGGCAAAGGACCATCAATATCTGTTGATTTGGTGCGAGCGCTACAATGACGTGTATAAATGTATAAGTATCAAATGTTCGCTTCCTGCGTTAAATAGCCTAATACTTTCTAATTTGACCTGATATTTTAAAGTTTGACATTCTCTCTGTGAATCATTTTGAATTGTTAAATACATAGGTTTATTTTTATTTAATTTTAATCTTATAATTTATAAGTTATAATACTTTTTGTAGAAATTTTATACTTAGCCAGTGGATCGTTTTCAACAAGAACAACAGTACCAGCCTTTCGTCATATACACCCTTATCGCGAAGTTCACACGGAAAAGTGTTTGCCCTCACTTTTTTCGTTCGTGTGATTTGTGCATTTCTCTCATGTTTTGCTGCCAGTGTTCGGAGTATTTAAAACTGTTACCTGAGTAGAGGACTATGCCGGAGTAAAAAGAGTGACTTGGCAAACCCATTCATTGAGTTTCTACCATGAAATGTTTCTCGGCAAAAAAGTTATCCGCCCTATCAGATGTAAAACTATCGCCTAAAACGTGTAGGATGACCAATTAGTGTTTCTTTTAATGACGGGAGGTTTGAAGACCGGGGCAGATTCCTGCAGGAACGAAAATGGTAACCTGGTAACTGACGTAAAGAGTGTGGGGGAAGACGAACCCGATACCCTGATCTCCGATGATGAAAAACACGCTCCGGCATCCAACTGTGACGAAGGGAGAATGGCAATATCCCGGCTGAAAAATCACAAGGTTCCAAGTAATGACGGGATACCCGCCGTGTTGTTCAAACATGAAGGCGAAGAGTTTCTATAAGATAGAGAAGCAAAAAGGTGCGTCTTGCGGTAAATGAGGACAAGGCCAAGTACTTGCTGTAATCGTAGCCTTTGTAGCCATGTCACTGTTGACGGATATAAATTCGAGACTGTGAAAGATTTCGTCTATTTCGGAAGCATCATTGAGAGCAAAAACAATGTCGGCCTAGAAATCAAACGGAGAATATCTCTTACCAATAAGTGCTTCTTTAGGCAATTGAAAAGCAAAGTCCTCTCTCGATGAACAAAAATCTTTCTTTACAAGTCTCTCATCATACCTGTCCTGATGTATGGCTCGGGATCATGGAAGGTGTCAAGAGAAGATGACATGGCTCTTGGAGTATTCGAGAGGAAAGTTCGCCGGAAGATTTATCGTCCTGCTTTTCGCAGATATGATGATAGTGCAGCGAATAAAAACAGAAAGCTTCGCCAGCTAGGTCATGTTTGTAGGGTATTAGTAATAGATTAATTGTATTAATTTAATTTAAATTAATAAATTTATTACTTTGAATTTTTATAATTTTCAATATGTATCTAAATGTTACTTTTCAATGTTGAATTTTATAACATCAAAAATTGTCATTCTTTGAAATTTTGTTGAACAAAAGGAATTGAAATAAATTTAAAACCAAAATACGTTTTCTATAAAAAGAATTTCAATCGTAAACTACAACTGGCGATCCCGCCTATACACCTAAAATTGTGCCACAACAAATTAATGTAATTAATTAGTGCGCCTAAAATCAGACAAAAGAACAATTATAAAAACGAAATATTGAATAGTGTTGTGCAAAATATAAGCAGCAATAAAAAACCCATTTTAACAACATATACAATAACAATATAAATCAATATTATCAACAACTCCAAAAACTGCATTCCTACTGTTGTTGTGGAAGCCCTCAAGTCGGTGTTTATTGTCTTGGAATTTGTCAGCAGTATCAATTTTTCGTCCTTGTGGTTGAAGTTAATAATTATTTGAATAGTATTCTATTGAATTATTAATGTGGAATAGCATCGATCAACTTTTGCTGTTGGCTGTTATTTAAAAACTGTGTTTTTACAAGAAAGCTTCATTTATTTTTAAACTACAATTAGCGTCTTCATTTATTCATGATGTATATGACGTCTATGCTATTTATTTAATTATTTGATTAAAAGAGTCAACAGATAATACAGTTTAGTAGAGACAAGGAGCAGCAATATCAGTTTTTCATGACGGCATTCAAGCTTATTGGTCAAAATTGTTATGGATATGTATTTTCATTTATGCCACATTCATTGAGCTCAATTGAAATCATCTTATAATTACCATCTACATACATTATATCCATCTACCCGTTGCAACAAAAGTCATCAACAAAAGCCATTGCACATATCTCATCGCACTATTGGTAACGCAGTGAGTAAAGTTGTAGCATAAGGATAAGAAATTAAAATTGGATATAAACAAGCGATAATCTAATTTAAATTACGGTCATATGCATATTTTCAACAAATCTCGTTATCAATCAGGGGTGGATCCACCTGGAACTTATTAAAATTATAAATGTTTGTTTTAATTACATCGTACATACCAGCTCGTTCGGATATGGATGTTTGTGCTAGTCATAGCTCGGCCATCTGCGATTTCCATTCGCAGTTGGGAGATAATGATCGACTTGTTGTTGTTGGTAACTTTAACTTGCGAACAACAGTTAGTTTGGTTAATATAAGTGATTCAAACTTTTTAACTCCCACTGCTCAACATGAGTTTCTCAATTGCTTGTTAGACTCATCTCTTTTACAGATTAACAATGTTCCAAATAGTGGAAATAAAATGCTGGATTTATTATTTGGGGATGGCTCGGTGGGTACTGCCCTTACGCAAATCCCACCTTTATCCCTTCCAGAAGACCCTCTTCACCCCGTAGGATTCAAGTACAGTCTCGTCCCCGATCTAGATGCTTCTACAAAGCGAATTTCATTATGCTCAATAATCTGTTGGCTTCCCATGATTGGTCGGATCTCTATGTCTGCACTGATGTCGATTCGGCAATCTCTATATTTTACAGTACGCTTGATGGCTTCTTTGATGCCTGCATTCCTACTCGCTATACCCTATGTTCGAATAAGCTCACTTGGTTTTCAAGGCAACTTATCAGACTTAATAATATTAAATCTAGGCTTTATAAGGGATTCAAGAAATCTGGAGCATCTGCAGACCTCTCTAAATATCTAATAGCTCGTTCTAAATTTCACCGTCTTAATCAGCTTTGTTATAAAAATTACTTAAGTTGTTGTAAAGCCCAATTTTCTAAAAATCCAAAAAAGTTTTACAGTTTCGTAAATTCAAAGCGGAAAACTTCTGGGTATACTTCCTCATTTACTTTGAATGTAAAAAAGCTGATGACGATGTTGCAGAGCTATTTTCAGAGTTCTTTAGGTCCACTTATTCCACCAGCGGTTTCATTCCGGTCAATACCCGTATCGCTTAGATAACTCGAATTCCATTATGAATCCTGCTATTGATAATGAAATTGTTCTTCAGAGTCTTCAATCTTTGAAGCCCACCTTTTCGCCGGTACCAGACGGTGTTCCTAGTTGCGCGCTTAGGTACTACGCCGAAAACATGTATGAGCCTATTTTAAAATTATTTGAGCTATCTCTGGGATCTGCGTCATTCCCGCCACTTTGGAAACAGTCTTTTATTATACCCATGCATAAAAAAGGTAGTAGGTCAAAAGTTGAAAACTACAGAGGTATTGCTAAACTTTCAGCCATTCCTAAAGTCTTTGAACAGATTGTTACCAGTCAACTCCAATATCAGTGTTCTAGTCTTTTATCTCCATGCCAACACGGTTTCATTCGTCAAAGGTCAACCACTACAAATTTGCTTGTATTCACCTCTATAGTTATGGAAGGATTTTCAGCGAACAAGCAAACGGATGTCATCTACGCGGACTTCAGCAAAGCATTTGATACCGTCAACCATGAATTACTTATTCATAAGCTTGATTGAATGGGCTTTCTGTTTCACCTATTAATGTGGCTGAAAAGCTATCTTTCTAACCGGACCCAAAACGTCCTGTTCAAGTGCAATCTGTCGGAATCGTTCGGAGTTTCCTCCGGTGTACCCCAGGGAAGCCATCTAGGCCCTTTGCTCTTTACCCTTTTCATTAATGACTTGCCACAGACAATATTATATTCCCATACTATAATGTATGCGGATGATGTATAACTTTGCTACACTTACTGTCCTACCGATTTGATTTCCTTGAAGTTCTTCAAGCCGACTTGGACTCGTTCCAATGTTGGTGCACAACAAATTTACTAGCTTTAAATTGCTCTAAATGTAAGCATATGACATTTCACCGAGTGAAACCAGCATTGAAACCTTATGCAACAGATGGTACGCCTTTGGAGCGTATATCTATTGCAAATGATCTAGGTGTCCTTTTTCATCCGAAATTGAATTTTAACATGCATATTTCATCTATTGCCAAAAAAGCGTTGGGTGTACTTGGATTTGCTAAAAGATGGGCTAATGAGGTCTATGATCCGTACCTCACTAAGGTTCTTTACACATCGCTGGTTCGTCCAATACTCGAGTATTGCTCATGCGTTTGGTGCCCTGTTTGTCAAAAGCATATAAATCGTCTTGAGTCAGTTGCGCGGCCTTAATTGGGACTCAAGTCTCCACCTTCCTCCATACAGAATAGACTTCTGCTAATCAACTTACCCACTCTGGAAAATCGGAGAATTTTACGGGGGGTATTGTTCATCCATAAACTCATTATTGGAGAAATACTACAATGACTTGTATAGCTGTATCAGTCTTGAGTGTACTTTTGCCACTATACGTAATCCAATACTAGCCTATCTAATCTAAAAGATACAAGCTAATTTAATTTGCCGACATTTATTTCTTCCCTAAAAAACAGGCACTATCTCGTATAAGGATGGAGGAACATTTATCAACATGTATCATTAAGAAGGTACAAGACAGTACTGTGTTGATTGGAATCTGGTGCATTCAAACAACGTTAAAAACATGCTTTTTCATGAGTCACTGACCGGAATCGTATGCATTCCGGCAGTATAATCTTATGGGTCAAGCATCGCTAATTGGAATCCAGTGCATTCCAACAACACAAGTCATGTTACTTTTTTATGCCTTGTGATGGCGTATCCTCATTACTCTACTCTTAGCACTGCCGGATTCCCATGACATGACGATTGGAATCTTGTTGCATTCCAACAGCAAGATTGGAATCCACTGCATTCCCAAATCATGCTCAGCGGAATCTGATGCATTCCGCCAGTATAAGATCTCGGTATAAGATCTTATTGCTTAATATTATATTCTGAGATTAAACTGTAATGTTCAATAATATATATTTGTTTGTAATATAACATTGTTGAAATCTCGATATATCTTAAATTTTAAATTTTGAGTTGTATGTTTATATATCTTTTATATTATGCAGTCGACCATAGTTTGTCGTCGACTTTAAATAATAAATAAATAAATATAAAATTTTTAGCTTTTATGTATGTATAATCTATAAGATCGTCCTAATAACCCCCCTCCCAAGATCTGCAATTTATAATACTTCAGTTGAAATATTTTATGAAATGAATAGTTTAGCTATATATTCATTTCCAATTTCCATTTGTTTCGCTGTGGGTAAAATCAGCAGAAAAAATGTACCCTTCTGATATTTGAAGAAAGAATTGCATACTTTTCGCTGAAATTTGGCAGCGTTGATCACTATTTCATAATCACGGTTGCCACACCACATCTTTTTTCTGGACAAAAATTCCTTTTGAAAAAACAAAAGAAAGACCAATATTTTTAAAATGTCACAAAAAATGATTTATATAGGCCTTCGCGAATTTCAGTCCCTACATCGCGTTAGTGTAATACATTCACGCCAGGAAATCTCCATTATTTAGATAAAGATAAAAAAATATGTAAAATTAAGTCAACCTATAGTTCTTTGGGCAGCTCTTAGTAGTTGGTGGAACCTATCTTCCTCAGGTCCGAAATTCGGTTAATGCAGCAGAAATTTTTTGAAATATGAACAATGTGGAGAGTTGCTTAAATGTGGATAAACTTTTAGTATTTATCAGCTAAGATAACTAATAAAATAGTCGTGAATTAGCCTAATTGACACATTTATAATGTCTCAAAACCTGTATAAGAGCTTTCAGTACACGACCCGAAAAAACGGAATAATAAGATATCCTTTCCAACAGGCTGTTACAGGTTTTTACTAAGTTTTGCTTCGACCTAAGTTATTGTCGCTATTTTTATAAAAATACTAGCAGCCCCGGCAGAACTTGTTCTGCCCTAAATTTGGTCTATCTGCATACATTTTAATAAACTTTTTCCGTCTAACTCTGCCCTCGCCCCTCTACACGTTTTCCTAATCTTTGTATTCACTCCTCCCTCCGCATTTTTCGCTTCATTTATCTCCACCTTCGTCTCATTCTACCTCTTTCTCAGTCTCCTTCTTTCTTTTCTCTTCTCTCAAGTTTTTCTCATTCTTCTTCTTATCTTATTGCCAGTCCCAGAGGGTGGTATGTATTTTGTTCTAGTCCCATTCCGAGTCTCAGTCTCAGTCCCAATCCTAGTCCTAAGTCCCAGTCCGTCTATGGTCTACTTCCCGGAAAAAACATCGTAAATACTAATATAGGCAAATTTATATGCCAAATTTTAGGCAAATCGAATAGGACGTATATAAATAGGTATGTGGGTATTATTAACAACTTCCCTGTCCCCATACAAAGCGCTTTGAGAATGCCGCCCATTATTTTTAATTGAATAATATGAATATATATTATAAAATATTACTTTTGTAAATAATTTTACATATATTTACCTTATTTTGGCTATTTTATTTTGTGAGTCAAATGTGACTCCTGAACGTAGCAAAAACAATTTTGTTTTGAGTCACATGTGAACATATATGACCATAAGATATATAAATATCAAAAGCGTGTATTAGTATGCTTTTTTGTTTAATTGAAGTTAGAAGTATATACAAAAAATTTAAGAAAATGAGAAATAGGCATCAGAAATAAAATTTCGAAATTATATAAAATTGAATACTTTTAGGTTGGTTATTAAACGATCCAAATCGATCTAGGGTTTTCCTTGAAAATCAAACACCTTTTTCTTTTCTCGATTAACCGGAAGTCTTTTCCTCTTCTTTTTATTATTTTTTTCTTCTATTCAGGGTTGTATTACATTTATGTTTCGCCACAGGGCTGTTACAATATCAATAACCTGTTTTGTATTACGGGGTTGTTAAAAAGTGGGTATTTTACATTTTCTTTAATTTTCCTAAATTTCAGGTCTTTTATATACGCTCATATAACGACACATACATACCAAGAAAGCGTCTTTAAGTTGTATAAAGAATTGATTCACATGTGACTCGTGAACTTATTTCAATACGCTCTTGCGAGTCAAATATGACTCATTGGACAGGGAAGTTGTTAATTCATGTCTTTCTTTCGGCTAATGCATGGCAATTTATCAGTTATGGCAGGTTGATGCGACTAAATCGAATATCACAATAAAAATTACTTTAAAGCTCTCAGTAACAGCTTTCATTTCATATCCATAATACACACACATTCTAGGGGTATCCGGGTCCATCTTTTGGCCTATATCTCGAGACCCTAGTCACCCAGCGGTGTAAAACTTACTCTGTACTAAAGCACACATCAACAGCTTCAATTTGATACCGATAATGTAAAAACACATTCTAGGTGTATCCGGGTCCATGTTTTGGCCTATATCTCGAGACCCTAGTCACCCAGCGGTGTAAAACTTACTATGTACTAAAGCACACATCAACAGCTTCAATTTGATACCGATCATGTAAAAACACATTCTAGGTGTATCCGAGTGCATGTTTTGGCCTATATCTCGAGACCCTAGTCGCCCAGCGGTGTAAAATTTACTCTGTAGTAAAGCATACAGCAACAGCTTCAATTTTATACCGATAATGTAAAAACACATTCTAGGTGTATCCGGGTCCACGTTTTGGCCTATATCTCGAGACCCTAGTCACCAATAGGTATGAAAATCACCCTACACTAAAGCACTCATTAACATCTTTAATTTGATATCCATAATGTAAAAACACTATCTAGGCGTTCACGGGCCCACGTTTTGGCCTATATCTCGAGACCCTATTCACCCAGTGGTATGAAAATTTCCCTCTCTTAAAGCACTCATCAACAGCTGCCATTTGGTATCCATATTCTATAAACACATTCTAGGGGTACCCGGGTCCACGTTTTGGCATATATCTCGAGACACTGTGCGTCGATCCTGAATTTTTTTCGCTATAAACCTCGCGGAGCGCGAGACCTTTCCAACGAATGCAAAACCATGCGATTCGTGCGTTCTACAGTTATAGCGTCAGGAAGGAAACCCCGACTTATTTTTATATTATAGATGTATTGTTACATAAAACCAAAAATCCAAATAGAAACAATACACTTTTTAGAAAATTCAGGAAAATTCCCCGACGTTTCATGCAAACTTTCAGCTTTCGGTAAGAATTTTTAGAGTTTCCACGAAATTTCAATCAAGAAGAAAACAGCAAATTAGATTTAGAAGTGTGACGAAGTGGACTTTTTATACAATATTAAATATATAGCAAATTTAAAACAACTTGTAAACATAAGTAATAGATATTTTAATTATACACTTAATAATAATATACAGTACAATATTTTATTTTAAAATAATCACATATATATTTACATTTTAAAATTATTAACTCCTTCAGAGATTTTTAATATTCATTAAATATGTATCTTACACGACCACACGAAAGACATTTATCTACACCAGCAAATAATAGAAATTATTCACTTATTGATTTACAAGATCCTAATCTTAAAAATGATCTTGTAAATCCTTATGAGAATCAAAATAACAACGAAATTTTTGAAACTTCAGTGAAGTTGCTTCAGTGTTGGAAAAATTGTCCTGAAGCGTAGTTCATCCACGCTGAAATGCAATTTAATAGAAAAAATATTTGTCAGGAAATAACCAAATATGAGTATGTAATTCCTGCACTTCCACAGGATGTCATTATGACAATTTTAGATTTCCTTCAGAACCCTTCTGAAAATAATAAATTCACTGCATTAAAGAAAGTTTTAATTGAACGACATTCTTTGAGTGAAAATATCCAAATTTGACAAAGTTTTATCTGATTCTGAGATGGGAGTATAGTGTTAAACTATATATTTAAATAAATTTACCATTTATTATTTTCACTTTTAAAATTTTTTTTAAATAACTCACTAGAAAATTTTCATTTTGAAATAAGATTAAAAGTAATATAACATAAAAAAAATTTATAAAATTAAAGTATATTTTACAAAAAAGGTAACTCTACATATACTCCCCCTCCAGTGAAAAGAAAAATTTATTTTTTTTAATGTTAATTTACAGTGTATATTGATTACTGTAAGAGTTTTGTGTTGTAGTTTGAAAAATGTTTGAATTTTGTGTTGTAGATATATGGTATTTTTTTTTTAAATTGTCAGAATTTTATTTTTGTGTTAATTGCGTTAAAAGTTTATGTTGGTATTGATGTAAGTAGTCAATCTTAAGATGATTCGATGTACTTGATAGCTTATTTTTAGGTGTTGTTATTGTTTACTTATTGTATTAATATTTTATGTATATTAATATTTGGTTATGTTATTGCTATGCTGTTGAGGCGAAAAATAATTTAAAGCTGTTTGTTAAATATTATCAATTATAATGATGTGTTGGAAGAACCTAGAATAAGGTTGAATGATAATAGATGGCAACTTTGTGTGCACAATTACTCAAAAATTAAAAACTTGTATTATGCAGAATATATGTTGAATATATAATTGTACTCTGCATAATGCATGTCCAAGTTGTTGATAAGGAATGAAAAGTTGATTCCTTAATTCGTTTGAGGGTGATATGAAATTGTCAATGATTCGTGCCATGTTAATGAGTTTAATATTGAGTTTTTATATGATTGTAATTTCAATATGAAATAATTGATATTTGCAAAATATTTTGATAAAAATTGTTTTAAGAAATCTTTAAAGATTTTTTAAAATTGTAAAAATTTGTTTGATTTTATTTAAAAAATCAAAGTTATTGCTTTTTTTTGTAGTATTTTATGTTACTTTCGAAAGGAAAATGAGGTTATTATTTAAATATGAATCTATTTGTATTGCGGAGTTTGTATGTCGTTGTTGTAAAATGATAATGATTGTGTATAAATATTTTTGAAAATAAACTGGAGAAGGAGTGTACATAATTAAAATGTTCTTAACGAAACTATAATTTAGAAAAATTAATTAAATTTTTGTATATATTTAATAATTTTATCAATAATTTGTATTAAAATATATATTGAATATTTTGTTTATAATTTGGTTCAACAAAAGATTTAAACAACGAACTTTATTAAAAAAAAAATATGTAGAATTTCCAAAATTTTAAATTTTGAACAAAATAGCTCACTAAATGTTGAGGGCAGGTAGATGCTGGAGTTAAAATCATAAATTGATATTGAGATTGAATGTGAAATCCAAATATAACGTGATAATATCGTTGTCCATACATTAGGAGATAAAATTGTAACAGCTAATATAATTAATACGCAGTAAAGGATAAGGTTTTCTTTTGGGGATTTCAGTAGTTGTGAGCAATAAAACACAATAAGCACACGTGAAACAAATAAGTATTCCAAAAAATTTGATTAATTGATTTGAACGCAAGCGAGTCATATACATATATCTGATAATTTTCATCGACATTAAATTCTTTACATTGTTCTCTTAGTCCAGTTTCTTCTATACTGACGTGTTACATCATCAAATATTGTATAGGCGGTGTTAGTGGCACAACCAAGCGCCCCGCATCGATTCGACTCTATGGCCACACATTACAATTCAGGTGCACACCATCGCGATCTTCATTTTGTTGAATGAATTCCTCATATGTTGTAGTCACGGATGGATGAGTTTTAAGGAAAATTAGTTAATAAATAACACCACAAATAGTTTTTATACAATTCCTTTGGTTCGATTGTAGGATCGCCATAAATATATAGTGTTAAACTATATATTTAAATAAATTTATTCCATTTATTATTTTCACTTTTAAAATTTTTTTAAAATAACTAACTAGAAAACTTTCATTTTGAAATAAGATTAAAGTAATATAACATAAAAATAATTTATAAAAGTAAAGTATATTTTACAAAGTAGATAACCCTACAGAGAGATTGTAAACTATTTGAATATTATCGGTCTGTAGTATTACTCTCTGGTACTAACTTTAGGCAAGAAGTTCTTAAGAAACTTTGGATGAGAAAACTGCCAAAGAATTTGAATGTTATTTTAGCTAGTTCAAATTGTAGTGATATAAACGAATTAATAATGAAATTAGCTGATAATATATGGGAGATTATCAATAAAAATGAAATCGCTTCTTTTAATAATTTTCAAAATTCAAAAAGCGAAAATACATTAATATCTAAGAACTATCAGAAATAAATTAATCAAAATTATTCAAGCTCTCGTTCTATAAGTAGAAATCGTTTTAAAAGTCCTTCCAGATACAGGTGCAATTCTCGTGAGAATCTTAATTGGATCTGTAAATATCATTATAAATTCGGGAACAAAGCCCGAAAATGTGAACAACCATGTGCCTTTTCAAAAACTAATAACTCAACAAACTAAATTCTTCTGTTGTTGCAGCGACGAACAATGGAAATTTAGAAGTTTCAACTCGTCGCTTATTTATATTTGACAGGGATAATAGATTAAATTTTCTAATTGAAAATGGTGCAGAACATTCGGTACTTCCAGTTTCAAAATTTGTAAGTAAAAAGAAATCTTCCGATATTATTTTGACAGCGGCTAATTGTACTACTATTTCTACATACAGTAAAAAACTTTTGAATATCAACTTAGGGTTAAGGCGTGAATTTCCATTTATGTTTTTGATAGCCGATATGGCGAAACCAATGATAGGAGCAGATTTTTTTCGAAATATGGCTTGCTAATCGATATAAGAAACATTTAGTTGACCCGTTGACAAGCCTTTCAGTCAACACCATCTCTTGTTTTTGTAATGTTCCTCTTCCAAAAATGTTTTCAGTAGATACTAAATATACAAAATTATTTAAATCTCTTCCATCCTTGATTTCTGATGCAGATTATTCGAAGCCAGTGAAACATACTACGGTCCATAGACTTGTTACTGAAGGAAACCTTCCTTTTTCTAAGCCCAGGCGCCTAGATTCGATTAAATTCAAAGTGGCCAAAGCCGAATTTAATTTTTTGTTAAGAACTGGAATGTGTAGACCATCAAATTTATTCGTTGCATCCCCTCTTCATTTATTGCCCAAAAAAGAAGCTAATGACTGGCGTCTTTGTGGCGATTTTCGTCGACTTAATGTAGCAACAGATCCTGATCGATATCCTTTACCCCATCTCCACGATTTTAATATGAATCTTAGAAACAAAAGCATTTTTTCTAAAACTGACTTAGTGAAAGCGTACCATCAAATACCAATGGCTGAAGAGGATATATACAACACCGCAATAACAACGCCCTTTGGGATGTTTGGAACTTTTGCGAATGCTTTTCGGAATAAGGAACTCAGCCCAAACTTTTCAGAGATTTATAAACGAGGTAATTAGCGCACTAGACTTTGTTTTAGCCTACATAGATGATTTGCTTATTGCAAGTAAAAATGAAGAAGAACACCTACAGGATCTTAGCATACCTTTCAAGCGTTTAGCTGCGTACGGTTTGAATATAAAACCTAATAAATGCATCTTTGGAGTTACCAATATTGATTTCTTAGGACACAATATTTATGGTTTTGGAATTAGACCATCAGATGAGAAAATTGCAGCCATACGTAACTTTGAACTTCCAAAATCATTAAAACAGGCACAAAATTTTATAGGTATGATAAACTACAATCACAGATATATTTCAAATCTTTCTGAGTACACAACCTGTTTATACAATTTAATTTAAAAATGAATAAGAAACGCGAGAAAACATAAATTTGGGACGTCACATCAACTAAGGCTTTTGAATGTATTAAAGAAAAATTTCCATCTACGATATTGTTAAATCATTTTAATAAAGATGCAAAATTTTTTTTAAATGTTGATGCATCAAATACTGCGATAGGTGGTGTCATACAACAACACTTCAGGGGCAAATCAGAGCCACTAAGTTTTTATTCAAAGAAGCTTTCTCCTTCAGAATAAGTACAGTGCATTCGATAGGGAGTTGTTAGCCATATACCTAAACGATAAGCATTTTCGGTATCTTTTGGAAGGACGACAGGTTACGGTTTACACGGACCACAAACCATTGACTTTTGCTTTAAATTCGAAAACAGAACGCATTCCTAGGCAAACGAGACACCTTGAGTTCATTGCACAGTTCACTAACGATATTCAGTACATTAAAGGAAAAGATAACATAGTAGCTGCCACTTTATCAGGAGCTTTTGAGGTAGATGCAATCAAAAATGCTAATCTAAATTTCAAAGTTTTACAAAAAGAGCCACAGCAAGATAACGAACTTAAAGAATTAATATCTAGGCAAACTTTCCGAAATCTTAAATTGATAGAAACTCCTTTGTTAAGTTTTAGCATATGGTGCGATGTTTCAGGAGAAAATCCTAGACCATTTGTACCAAAAAATTTGCGGAAAACAATTTTTGACACATTACATGGAATCAAATATCCTGGCATTGTGGATAAGGCAAGTGTGATACCTTCTGCATAAACGTCAAAATTACAAATAGAATGGATCACCTCATTTTAAATTTAATATCGCTGTCTCATCCTTTATCTCTTTTTATCACCCGCTGAAGATAGCCGACCACGAATTAATTTGTGGTCTATGTTCTCAGAAGTCAAAAATTTATCGTCATACCAAATTACCAATTACAAAAATTTCAATACCTAAAAGTAGATTCGAACACATTCATTTAGATATTGTGGGCCCTCCTCCTCCTGTTTCAAGAGGATATCGTTATATTTTTACTATAATTGATAGATTTACACGTTGGCCAGAGGCATATGCGTTAATGGATATTTCTGCGGCAACGATTGCCATAACATTTTTTAATGAACACATTTCACGTTTCGGGGTTCCGCTGAAAATTACTACAGTTCAAAGCGCTCAATTTACGTCGAATTTATTTTCAGAATTAACTAAACTTCTTGGAAGCCATCAAATAGCAACGTCTTCCTATCATCCTCGAGCTAATGGAATGGTAGAACGTTTTCATAGGCAAATTAAAGGGCTAATTAAACTTCCTTAACCCAAACGCCATAGTCGTAACCATACCTATATCCATATCCATCTCTAATTTGATCGATTAATTGTGCCTTAACCTAAAAATCTTGAAAATTTCTTAAAAATAGAGAAAACGCAAAAAATTACAAACATATTCCACACAAAATTAGTCTCTTAGTCATAGCGTATCCAAAACAGTGAATAAAATGTACAACATTTTATTAAATTCACCAACTCAAATATTTTCAGGTAATGGATATGGCGAGAAACCAAAAACCAATTGGTTGGCTATGATATGGTTATGGCGTTAGCGTTATGGCATGGCACCATTAATCGATTACATTGATTTCCATAAGGTAGGTTCGATCAGCTGTTTTATCTGGTTATGGTTATAAGTCACCATTAATTGGCCCTTAAGTCTTCAATAATGGCTAGGAATGGGATCAGAGATTGGTACCAAGAGTTACCATTAGTATATTAAGGTTTGCCCACAATTTTTAAGAAGATATTTCAGCTAATCCAGCAGAAATGGTTTTTGAGCAAAATTTGATAATGCCTGGTGAACTTGTGAGAGTACAACTTCATCAGAAGTAGTTTACGTGAACATTTTAACAATGTTCAATCAAATCTACGACATCATACAAATTCTATAGGTTTTTTGATCCAAAAGGTTTAAAAGATTGTAAATTTGTCTTTTTCGAGTTTTAAACAAACGCTCCTTACAAGATCCATATGATAGACCATATAGATTTATTGAAAAAAATGTTAAAAATTTTAAAGTAGAAATTAATAATGAAATTAAAAGTTTTCCAATTGATCGATTGAAACCAGCTATGGTTGATATTACACATTTCAATAACACAAAAACAAAAAAGAAAGTTGCTTTTAATATATTTAACAATAAATCTCTGGAAGGAGGAGTATTGTAGAGTATTAGCAATATATTGTGACGAATATTAGTGACACTAAGTGATACTCACATCACTAGTCTGATGCTAAGTAAATGAGGTCACAACAGTAAGGCAGGCAGTCACTTGTATCTACATAAACGAATCAATCATTATGTCTGAGATGCTCCCAAAAGTAGGCAATCATCTTTGGAAGTATCACTCACATATACACGCGCATGGGCTATGCGAGAAGCTATAACAATTTTCATTCTTTGAAATTGTGATAAACAAAAAGAATTGAAATAAACTTAAAACCAAAATACGTTTTCTATAAAAAGAATTTCAATCGTAAACTACAATGTTATGCGGCCAAGAAAGAAAGTAACCGCAGTTTCTAAGCAGAGGAAAAAGAAGACCTTCACTGAGTTGGGAGAGATAGTTGGAGGAAGATTAGACCTCGTTCGGTGCTCCCAATTGGCGACTGTTATCGTAAAACAGCGTTAGCTGACCTCACTGACTCAACGTACTTCATTTTTATATAAAACTTCAAGAAGTGCTGTATGTTGCATTTTGGCAGCATTAACAGATCGCGTCCGATACATTTTTTGCTCTATCCTCATTCCGTACAAAAAAAGTATAACAACTGTAGCATGCCAACCTAATATAAACCCACGCAAGTCATTTTCTGTCAAAAAAGTCTCATGCACATACAACTTATGAGAGCAACCCAAATTGAATTTACTGCGTGAAAACCTAACTCGATTTCCAATTTTTGTTCTGCGTGACATTTAGATTTGACGTTTGCACACATGCTTTACATTGTTGCTTATTTGGGTTAGAGCAAAAAACGCCGGTCGTTTGCGTGCGCTTAAAAAACGCAGTGCGGTTTTATTAGGTTGGCATGTAAGCAAAGTGTGAACAAACATGTCTTAACATACGAACAATGAATTCACGTCATTTCACCAATCATCACTTGTAAATAATCAGATTTTCATACGTATGCAATGAAAACTTCAACTAACACATATTAGGTAGTAATACTATTTAGTTTTCAACTCGACCCAAATAAATCTTTGAGATAAAAAATGTAGTAGGAGGTAGGAGCGGAGCAAAATACTCCCATAGGAATAAAGTCAACAGCTTCAATTTGATACCGATAATGTAAAAACACATTCTAGGTGTATCCGGGTCCAGTTTTATCCTACATCTCGAGACCCTAGTCACCCAGCGGTGTAAAACTTACTATGTACTAAAGCGCACATCAACAGCTTCAATTTGATACCGATAATGTAAAAACACATTCTAGGTGTATCCGGGTCCATGTTTTGGCCTATATCTTGAGACCCTAGTCACCCAGCGGTGTAAAACTTACTCTGTAGTAAAGCATACAGCAACAGCTTCAATTTGATACCGATAATGTAAAAACACATTCTAGGTGTATCCGGGTCCATGTTTTATCCTATATCTCGAGACCCTAGTCACCCAGCGGTGTAAAACTTACTATGTACTAAAGCGCACATCAACAGCTTCAATTTGATACCGATAATGTAAAATCACATTCTAGGTGTATCCGGGTCCATGTTTTGGTCTATATCTTGAGACCCTAGTCACCCAGCGGTGTAAAACTTACTCTGTAGTAAAGCATACAGCAACAGCTTCAATTTGATACCGATAATGTAAAAATACATTCTAGGTGTATTCGGGTCCCTGTTTTGGCCTATATCTCGAGACCCTAGTCACCCAGCGGTGTAAAACTTACTCTATACTAAAGCATACAGCAACAGCTTCAATTTGATACCGATAATGTAAAAACACATTCTAGGTGTATCCGGGTCCATGTTTTATCCTACATCTCGAGACCCTAGTCACCCAGCTGTGTAAAACTTACTATGTACTAAAGCGCACATCAACAGCTTCAATTTGATACCGATAATGTAAAGACACATTCTAGGTGTATCCGGGTACATGTTTTGGCCTATATCTCGAGACCCTAGTCACCCAGCGGTGTAAAACTTACTCTGTACTAAAGCACACATCAACAGCTTCAATTTGATACCGATAATGTAAAAACACATTCTAGGTGTATCCGGGTCCATGTTTTGGCCTATATCTCGAGACCCTAGTCACCCAGCGGTGTAAAACTTACTCTGTAGTAAAGCATACAGCAACAGCTTCAATTTGATACCGATAATGTAAAAACACATTCTAGGTGTATCCGGGTCCATGTTTTGGCCTATATCTCAAGACCCTAGTCACCCAGCGGTGTAAAACTTACTCTGTAGTAAAGCATACAGCAACAGCTTCAATTTGATACCGATAATGTAAGAACACATTCTAGGTGTATCCGGGTCCATGTTTTGGCCTATATCTCGAAACCCTAGACACCCAGCGGTGTAAAACTTACTATGTACTAAAGCACACATCAACAGCTTCAATTTGATACCGATAATGTAAAAACACATTCTAGGTGTATCCGGGTCCATGTTTTGGCCTATATCTCTAGACCCTAGTCACCCAGCGGTGTAAAACTTACTCTGTAGTAAAGCATACATCAACAGCTTCAATTTGATACCGATAATGTAAAGACACATTCTAGGTGTATCCGGGTCCATGTTTTGGCCTATATCTCGAGACCTTAGTCACCCAGCGGTGTAAAACTTACTCTGTAGTAAAGCATACATCAACAGCTTCAATTTGTAACCCATAATGTAAAAACACTATCTAGGCGTTCACGGGCCCACGTTTTGGCCTATATCTCGAGACCCTATTCACCCAGAGGTATGAAAATTTCCCTCTACTAAAGCACTCATCAACAGCTTTCATTTGGTATCCATATTCTATAAACATATTCTAGGGGTACCCGGGTCCACGTTTTGGCCTATATCTCGAGACACTGTGCGTCGATCCTGAATTTTTTTCGCTATAAACCTCGCGGAGCCCGAGACCTTTCCAACGAATGCAAAACCATGGAAATCGATTCGTGCGTTCTGCAGTTATAGCGTCAGGAAGGAAAACCCGACTTATTTTTATATTATAGATGTATTGTTACATAAAACCAAAAATCCAAATAGAAACTTAAAACTTTTTAGAAAATTCAGGAAAATTCCGTAATGTTTCATGCAAACTTTCAGCTTTCGGTAAGAATTTTTAGAATTTCCACGAAATTTCAATCAAGAAGAAAACAGCAAATTAAATTTAGAAGTGTGACGAAGGGGACTTTTTATACAATATTAAAAGGAGCGTGCAAAATTTAAAATATTAAAAAATCAAGCAAATTTAAAACAAGTTGTAAACATAAGTAATAGATATTTTAATTATACACTTAATAATAATATACAGTACAATATTTTATTTTAAAATAATCACATATATATTTACATTTTAAAATTATTAACTCCTTCAGAGATTTTTAATATTCATTAAATATGTATCATACACGACCACACGAAAGACATTCATCTACACCAACACATAATAGAAGTTATTCACTTATTAATTTACAAGATCCTAATCTTAAAAATGATCTTGTAAATCCTTATGAGAATCAAAATAACAACTAAATTTTTGAAACTTCAGTGAAGTTGCTTCAGTGTTGGAAAAATTGTCCTGAAGCAATTTAATAGAAAAAATATTTGTCAGGAAATAACCAAATATGAGTATGTAATTCCTGCACTTCCACAGGATGTCATTATGACAATTTTAGATTTCCTTCAGAACCCTTCTGAAAATAATAAATTCACTGCATTAAAGAAAGTTTTAATTGAACGACATTCTTTGAGTGAAAATGCCAAATTTGACAAAGTTTTATCTGATTCTGAGATGGGAGTATAGTGTTAAACTATATATTTAAATAAATTTATTCCATTTATTATTTATTATTTTCACTTTTAAAATTTTTTTAAATAACTCACTAGAAAATTTTCATTTTGAAATAAGAATAAAAGTAATATAACATAAAAAAAATTTATAAAATTAAAGTATATTTTACAAAAAAGGTAACTCTACATATACTCCCCCTCCAGTGAAAAGAAAAATTTATTTTTTTTAATGTTAATTTACAGTGTATATTGATTACTGTAAGAGTTTTGTGTTGTAGTTTGAAAAATGTTTGAATTTTGTGTTGTAGATATATGGTATTTTTTTTTTTAAATTGTCAGAATTTTATTTTTGTGTTAATTGCGTTAAAAGTTTATGTTGGTATTGATGTAAGTAGTCAATCTTAAGATGATTCGATGTACTTGATAGCTTATTTTTAGGTGTTGTTATTGTTTACTTATTGTATTAATATTTTATGTATATTAATATTTGGTTATGTTATTGCTATGCTGTTGAGGCGAAAAATAATTTAAAGCTGTTTGTTAAATATTATCAATTATAATGATGTGTTGGAAGAACCTAGAATAAGGTTGAATGATAATAGATGGCAACTTTGTGTGCACAATTACTCAAAAATTAAAAACTTGTATTATGCAGAATATATGTTGAATATATAATTGTACTCTGCATAATGTATGTCCAAGTTGTTGATAAGGAATGAAAAGTTGATTCCTTAATTCGTTTGAGGGTGATATGAAATTGTCAATGATTCGTGCCATGTTAATAAGTTTAATATTGAGTTTTTATATGATTGTAATTTCAATATGAAATAATTGATATTTGCAAAATATTTCGATAAAAATTATTTTAAGAAATCTTTAAAGATTTTTTAAAATTGTAAAAATTTGTTTGATTTTATTTAAAAAATCAAAGTTATTGCTTTTTTTGTAGTATTTTATGTTACTTTCGAAAGGAAAATGAGGTTATTATTTAAATATGAATCTATTTGTATTGCGGAGTTTGTATGTCGTTGTTGTAAAATGATAATGATTGTGTATAAATATTTTTGAAAATAAACTGGAGAAGGAGTGTACATAATTAAAATGTTCTTAACGAAACTATAATTTAGAAAAATTAATTAAATTTTTGTATATATTTAATAATTTTATCAATAATTTGTATTAAAATATATATTGAATATTTTGTTTATAATTTGGTTCAACGAAAGATTTAAACAACGAACTTTATTAAAAAAAAAATATATGTAGTATTTTTCAAAAATTTTAAATTTTGAACAAAATAGCTCACCAAATGTTGAGGGCAGGTAGATGCTGGAGTTAAAATCATAAATTGAGATTGAGATTGAATGTGAAATCCAAATATAACGCGATAATATCGTTGTCCATACATTAGGAGATAAAATTGTAACAGCTAATATAATTAATACGCAGTAAATGATAAGGTTTTCTTTTGGCGATTTCAGTAGTTGTAAGCAATAAAGCACAATAAGCACACGTGAAACCAATAAGTATTCCAAAAAAGTTGATTAATTGATTTGAACGCAAGCGAGTCATATACATATATCTGATAATTTTCATCGACATTAAATTCTTTACATTGTTCTCTTAGTCCAGTTTCTTCTATACTGACGTGTTACATCATCAAATATTGTATAGGCGGTGTTAGTGGCACAACCAAGCGCCCCGCATCGATTCGACTCTATGGCCACACATTACAATTCAGGTGCACACCATCGCGATCTTCATTTTGTTGAATGAATTCCTCGTATGTTGTCGTCACGGATGGATGAGTTTTAAGGAAAATTCATTAATAAATAACACGACAAATAGTTTTTATACAATTCCTTTGGTTCGATTATAGGATCGCCATAAATATATACTATATATTTAAATACATTTATTCCATTTATTATTTATTATTTTCACTTTAAAAAATTTTTCAAAATAACTAACTAGAAAACTTTCATTTTGAAATAAGATTAAAAGTAATATAACATAAAAATAATTTATAAAATTAAAGTATATTTTACAAAGTAGATAACCCTACAGGGAGATCGTAAACTATTTGAATATTATCGGTCTTTAGTATTACTCTCTGGTACTAACTTTAGCCAAGAAGTTCTTAAGAAACTTTGGATGAGAAAACTGCCAAAGAATTTTAATGTAATTTTATCTAGTTCAAATTATAGTGATATAAACGAAGTAATAATGAAATTAGCTGATAATTTATGGGAGATTATCAATAAAAATGAAATCTCTTCTTTTAATAATTTTCAAAATTCAAAAAGCAAAATTACATTAATATCTAAGAATTATCAGAAATTAAGAAAGAAATTAATCAAAATTATTCAAGCTCTCGTTCTATAAGTAGAAATCGTTTTAAAAGTCCTTCCAGATACAGGTCCAATTCTCGTGAGAATCTTAATTGGCTCTGTAAATATCATTATAAATTCGGGAACAAAGCTCGAAAATGTGAACAACCATGTGCCTTTTCAAAAACTAATAACTCAACAAACTAAATTCTTCTGCTGTTGCAGCGACGAACAATGGAAATTTAGAAGTTTCAACTCGTCGCTTATTTATATTTGACAGGGATAATAGATTAAATTTTCTAATTGACAGTACGGTACTTCCAGTTTCAAAATTTGTAAGTAAAAATAAATCTTCCGATATTATTTTGACAGCGGCTAATTGTACTACTATTTCTACATACAGGAAAAACTTTTGAATATCAACTTAGGGTTAAGGTGTGAATTTCCATTTATGTTTTTGATACCCGATATGGCGAAACCAATCATAAGAGCTGATTTTTTTTCGAAATATGGCTTGCTAATCGGTATAAGAAACATTTAGTTGACCCGTTGACAACCCTTTCAGTCAACAACATCTCTTGTTTTTGTAATGTTCCTCTTCCAAAAATTTTTTCAGTAGATACTAAATATACAAAATTATTTAAATCTCTTCCATCCTTGATTTCTGATGCAGATTATTCGAAGCCAGTGAAACATACTACGGTCCATAGACTTGTTACTGAAGGAAACCTTCCTTTTTCTAAGCCCAGGCGCCTAGATTCGATTAAATTCAAAGTGGCCAAAACCGAATTTAATTTTTTGTTAAGAACTGGAATGTGTAGACCATCAAATTCATCCGTTGCATCCCCTCTTCATTTAGTGCCCAAAAAAGAAGCTAATGACTGGCGTCCTTGTGGCGATTTTCGTAGACGGTTCCTGATCGATATCCTTTACACCATCTCCACGATTTTAATATGAATCTTAGAAACAAAAGCATTTTTTCTAAAATTGACTTAGTGAAAGCGTACCATCAAATACCAATGGCTGAAGAGGATATATACAACACCGCAATAACAACGCCCTTTGGGATGTCTGGAATTTTTGCGAATGCCTTTCGGACTAAGGAACTCAGCCCAAAATTTTCAGAGATTTATAAACGAGGTAATTAGCGCACTAGACTTTGTTTTCGCTTACATAGATGATTTGCTTATTACAAGTAAAAATGAAGAAGAACATCTACAGGATCTTGGCATACCTTTCAAGCGTTTAGCTGCGTTCGGTTTGAATTTAAAACTAATAAATGCATCTTTTGAGTTACCAATATTGATTTCTTAGGACACAATATTTATGGTTTTGGAATTAGACCATCAGATGAGAAAATTGCAGCCATACGTAACTTTGAACTTCCAAAATCAATAAAACAGGCACAAATTTTATAGATATATATTTTCATTTTAAATCTGAGATGCTCCCAAAAGTAGGCAATCATCTTTGGAAGTATCACTCCAATAAGAAATGAGAAATATATAGCTGGTAGTAAATTCTAGAAATAGAAACGCCTAGAAGTATGCGAACGAGGAAATCACAGAGTATAAAAGGAGGTAAAGCTGAGAATCAGTAACGAGTTTGATTTAAGCACGCTATCTGTCGAGTAGTAGAAGTGTTATTGTGAAGTACCTTAATAAAGGCCATTTTGCGTTGTTGAATAGTGGAGTTATTTATCCAACAGTTTAGTGATTCGAACGTTAGTAGAAAGTTGCAAATAAGAGGAATTGTACTAAGTTCGTTACAATATTAATTGTATTAATTTAATTTAACTTTGTAAATTTATTAATTTGAATTTTTGTAATTTTCAATGTGTATCTAAATGTTATCTTTCAATGTTGAATTTTATAATATCAAAAATTTTCATTCTTTGAAATTTTGTTAAACAAAAAGAATTGAAATAAACTTAAAACCAAAATAAATTTTCTATATAAAGAATTTCAATCGTAAACTACAATGTTATGCGGCCAAGAAAGAAAGTAACCGCAGTTTCTAAGCAGAGGAAAAAGAAGACCTTCACTGAGTTGGGAGAGATAGTTGGAGGAAGATTAGACCTCGCTCGGTGCTCCCAACTGGCGACTGTTATCGCAAAACAGCGTTAGCTGACCTCACTGACTCAACGTACTTAATTTTTGTATAAAACTTCAAGAAGTGCTGTATGTTGCATTTTGGCAGCATTAATAGATCGCGTCCGGACACATTTTTTGCTTAAACTTTACTCCCTCTATCCTCATTCCTTACAAAAAAGTACAACAACTGTAGCATGCCAACCTAATATAAACGCACGCAAGTCATTTCCTGTCAAAAATGTCTCATGCACATACAACTTGTATGAGAGCAACCCAAATTAAATTTGCTGCGTGAAAACCTAACTCGATTTCCAATTTTTGTTCTGCGTGACATTTAGATTTGACGTTTGCACACATGCTTTACATTGTTGCTTATTTGGGTTAGAGCAAAAAACGCCGGTCGTTTGCGTGCGCTAAAAAAACGCAGTGCGAATTTATTAGGTTGGCACCCTGCAAAAACGCTCCACGTCATTTTACTAGTCATTTTGCGGTCATTGTGACTTTCTGCAGCGGTTATATTCATAGCCACGTTTGCATGGGCGTGATTAACTTTTGTGACCAAATTTTCCGTTTCGTTCCTATTAATGTGATCGTGCATTCCGCTCCCACTTATAGGATGTGAGCATAGCACTGTGCTACTCACACACGTCACAATGCTCGTCAAATGGCGGTCATTTTTTCGTCATTTCACTCTACATTTTCGAGCCATTTGACAATCAATTTTACTGCGGTTTTACCATTTATATAACCGCCATATAACGTGAATTTTACCTGCAGATTTACTTTACCTGGAGCAGCCATATGAATAAAATATGAACCAAAAAAATTGAATTTTCAATATTTATTATTTTCAATATTATTATATATGTACATGAAATTGGAACTTATATTAATCCAGTTCATATAAAACAGAAGAACTTTAATAATAAATAAACTCGCTTAATTGGTTTTTGTTTTCCAATGTCTTCTAAGCGAGCAAAATATAATATTAAGCTTTAGAAAAAACTCCAATTATTTGAATAATCTACAACTTAAAGCTTAGTAGAAATCCAGATTAGGTTTACTCTTTTTTCAGATCATGAATATTCAAAGGTGTCGTAGAATCCGATTGCTGTCGTAATTGATGAATTTAAAAATGTACGACTAGTAATTGAGTCAGACTTATTATTGTTCTAAATCTAATCATTCAAGCAATAATTCTGCAACCCTTAGCAGGAGTATTGATTGGTTTCAAATCTAATTCCGACAGCAATCGTATTACGACATCCCTTATTATATATGCACATGAAATTGCAACTTAAATTAATACAGTTGATATAAAGAAAAGTAATTATTTTAATAGTAAACAAACTCGCCTTATTGGTTTTTGTTTTCCAATTGAAATCTTTTCCAAGCGAACAGAAAATAATTTTGAGCTTTAGAAAAAACTCCAATTATTTGAATCAATTTAAATCTACAACTAAAAGCTAATTAGAAATTCAGATTAGATTTACTCTTTTTTTTCAGATCAAGAATATTCAAAGGTGTCGTGGAATCCGATTGCTGTCGTAATTGATGAACTTAAAAATGTTCCACTAGTAATTGAGTCAGACTTATTATTGTTCTAAATCTAATCATTCAAGCAATAATTCTGCAACCCATAGCAGGAGTATTGATTGGTTTCAAATCTAATTCCGTCAGCAATCGTATCACATCCCTTATTTTATATGTACGTGATATTGCAACTTAAATTAATACAATTGATATAAAGAAAAGTAAGTACTTTAATAATAACATAAACTCTCTTAATTGGTTTTTGTTTTCCAATTGAAATCTTTTCTAAGCGAGTAGAAAATAATTTTAAGCTTTAGAAAAAACTCCAATTATTTGAATAATCTACAACTGAAAGCTTAGTAGAAATTCAGATTAGGTATACTCTTTTTTCAGATCAAGAATATTCAGAGGTGTCGTAGAATCCGATTGCTGTCGTAATTGATGAATTTAAAAATGTACGACTTGTAATTAAGTCAGACTTATTATTGTTCTAAATCTAATTATTCAAGCAATAATTCTACAACCCTTAGCAGGAGTATTGATTGGTTTCAAATCTAATTCCGACATCAATCGTATCACATCCCTTATTATATATGTACGTGATATTGCAACTTAAATTAATACTGTTGATATAAAGAAAAGTAAATACTTTAATAATAAATAAACTCTCTTAATTGGTTTTTGTTTTCCAATTGAAATCTTTTCCTGTGCAAGCACATCGCTAACCTGTGTTGGCAAAAGATATGATTATACTGTCTTCGATAGATAGTCGGACGAGCCGTTACTCGGCGAAGTAGAGATGACCGTTGTGTCGGTGGCAGCTGTTCAACAACAGTTTCTAACTTTACACCATCCGTACAGTGTGATGAATGCTTCACTGCCTTTTCCAATTGCTTGGCGCCAGCGATTTTTGCTGTTTGTAAAGCTTTAGCTGTAATGCAAATATATAGATGGGTTAAAGTGGTTTTCGTATGTTATTCAACAACTCACCCTATACCATCATCACAGCCTCCTCATCGATTTTGAATATCTGTACTGTTTCAGTATTCAGACCCAGTTCGTTTGATGCAATATTTTCGATTTGATGAATATGTATACTATCCGTTAGGCAGACAATTAGGTGCGTTCGGTTCATTCATATACTGTGGGTATTTGAGCCGTAGACGCAATTGATATATTGTAACATTTGTAAACAGTTGGGTTTTTCTGCTGTCACCATCACCACTAGAGAGCTATTGAAGAAACGCTCGACCAAGATATGTTGCGATTTACGCGCATAGATTTTTTCCACCTTGTCAGTTATTGATGGAGAAAATGCGAAAGCCATATTTACCATCCAATACGGAAATGGAACTGTGGAGGAAGAAACATTTTATAAAATTTAATAAAATCAATAAATGATAGTTGTGTTAAAATGGGGTAAAGTATCGTATGTTAAAGTATAGCGAAGTTTGAATAGGTCTCATTCTTCATTCTTAGAAACATGTACGAAGGTACCTCGTAAGATATTAAAAATCCTCAACGCTTTTTTGCAATAACTTAAAAAAAACTCATATTCATCAAATTTCTGTTTAACTTCTACATATCAATAGCTACGTTTACCACCAGAAGGAGTCACTATTGCTTCTACACCTATGCTATTGTTTCCTACACCGATGAGCTTTGTAATAAAATAAACAGCTATCTCCCCAATCTCTCCAGTTTTGTCGCCTCGCGAAACCTGATATTGCAACCAACCAAATCATCGGTGATCCTTTTTAAAACATGGCCGCGCCAAATGTCGACCATATGACATTACCCTACCGACTGTCTTACACCTTAAAATTTTGGGTGTGACTTTCATCAGGATCTACATTTTGGTGAGCACGCAGCCGCAATTGTTCCGAGAAATCAGAGCCGTATCAAAATCCTCAAATCCCTCGCTGGCAGTACCTGGGGAAAGGATAAAGAAACGCTCATGACTACACACAAAGCAATTAGCCAGCCGATTAAGTGCTATGCGTCACCCATATGGTCGCCAAGCCTAAAAATTACCCACTGGAAGAAGCTACAGGCCTGCCAAAATACTGCTCTCAGAATTGCCACGGGCTGTCTTCTTATGTCCCCAGAACACCATCTGCATAATGAGGCGAGAATACTCCCCATCAGGGAGAGAAATGAGATGCTGACCAAACAGTTCCTGTTGAATACCCAGAAACCTGAGCATCCCAACAGACATCTGATTGGTCAACCAGCACCGCCTAGGGGCCTAAGGAGTTATCTCCGTAAGCATTTTGAGGAAATACGGCTCCTGAGAACCCAGCCGTATGAAGCGAAAAAACACAAGCAGGTCCTTGGTGAACTCCATAAACAAGCGTCGGACCTTTATGCTAGGAATTGCCCGGTGAATCCAGTACTCAAAGAAAAGTATGCAAACCTCGCGGAAGAGGAACGCATACTCCCCAGAGAAAAGCGAGTCACTCTAGCTCAACTTCGTTCTGGATACTGTAACAGGTTAAACTCTTACCTATCCAGAATCAACCCCGGCATACAAAATGTATGCCCGCTTGCAATGTGTCCCCACATGGCACCAACCATCTCTTTAATTGTAATGTGGAACCAACGCCTCTAACACCCCTTTCATTATGGTCCCCCCTGTCGAAACAGCAAGTTTCCTTGGACTCCCGTTAGAGGATATTGATGATAATTTCTGATCGGTCGCACCTATTGGATGGGGCGAAGCACTGCTACAATAACAACGTGTGAAAGATGGTTGCATCATTCGTTTGTTGCTCCCTGTTGCTTTGCTTATATTTTTTTTCTCAATTTTAAACAAATTCGCAACAATAACTAAACTTTTAATTTGTTAACAAAAATAGAAATGCGCAACAAAATTTCAATTGGCAAATCAGCTGACTTCGAAGATTCGAAATTCCTATTCCCCAATTATTGTTCTCTCTAGGAGAAAAGAATTGGAGGAATTTTTCTGCGGTGCTATTAAGGCAATGACCTTTGACCTCGAGTAATTTTTTTTTTAATAGGATAGATGGGGACTTTTAATTTTAATATTTTTATGGTAAACTAGAGGTCCTCACTAAAATTTGGATTTGTAGTAATTTTTGTTATTTTAATTGTCTAAATTAGCCGTTCTAATATTAAAATCGCCACTCTCAATAAAAATCAAAAAACAAGTATGAAAAAGTTGTTAACGTTACAGTGCTTATGGATTCATTTTAAGAGTGCATTAAAAGAAAAAAGTTTTGTTAAGCACATTTTTAAAAAGGAAAGGAAAGGTCGGTAAAAATGAGACTTACCATATATTCATATCGGCTGCTGAGTGGAATATCACCAAATCTCGGCTGCCATTCCAAAAACTTCCTTTCTCAGAATTCGTTTGAAGAACGCCCTATCTTAGAATTTGTTTCATAAACACTCTAGCTATTGTCAAAATGTGTTGTATTTGAGCTCAGATCGGTCATTTTTGAAGCCAAATCTGAGTTAGGGCATTCTTCAACCGAATTCTGTGATAGGGCTTTTCTAATATACGGGGTTATTCAAATATTTTCTGAGAAAGGTGCTTTTCGAAACGGCACCCGAGACCGGGTGATATTGTTGAGCAGTGTTTCGCCCCACCTAACTGCTACAACAACAACCGGGTGATAATCCAATCAGCAGGCGATATGGATATAAGCTTTCATTTAGTTGTCCCATTTTTACTGAGCTTTTGTTTTTGTGCCTTTCGTTTTACGGATATGTTTAGATATAAGTTTTTTTATTAACTTTTAAAATAAATCCATTTTTAACTGCCGCCCGTTCAAACTCTGAACCCTATTGTATATTCTTACGATTTCAATGAGAATGATTTCCCACACTCTGAGCACGAGTATGGTCGCTCGCCGGTATGCATACGTATATGTCGCTTTTGCTTAGATGAAGTTGTAAAATCTGTGAATTAACGATCAGTAAAATGAATATCATTTACAATCACAGTCTTATAAACCTTTACCCTTGTTGCAGAAATTGCACGTATATTTTCGTTTGGGTTTTGGCGGCTGCTGAATTTTAGTGGCCAAATTTTGCTTTAATTTAGCCTCCTCCTCCTTTAAGGCTGTCATATTTCGCTCCCGCGTTTCTGGATCTTCGTCTTTGTGCGTAGTTAAATGCGTACGTAACTTCGTAAAGTGAGGAAAAGTTGATGGGCAAAACTCACATCTATGAATATTTTTGCCCAGATGTGTACGTAAGTAAATGCGACAGCACTGGATCGCTTACAGCAAAGGTGCATTCGCAGTATTCGCATTTGTATGGTTTTCCACCGGTATGAGTACGTATATGACGGCGTAGATTTAGAGTGTAGGTAAAGCCTTTTTTTTAAAAGCTTGTTGTCGCTGAAGTTTCACTGCCTTTTTGAGCGCTTTGAAAGCTTATGTGTGATGATGCATCATCACCACCCAAAGAACTATTAGACTGATCTTCGCAATTTTCCTCTAGTATAGTAGATGGTCTGAGCAGTTTCACCATTTTCAAAGGTGAAGTTTGTAAAGTGGTATCGCCCACTATTGTGGAGTCCCACATTTTAGATGGCGCTTCAATATCTTCTAGTAGTGTTACATCAATACTTTTTAAAGGAGTTTCATTATCCAATTGATGCTGCTCCTGTACGCATAAGTCATGCAATAGACGTTGCAGTGATTGTGCTTCTTCATCTATTTCTTGTAGTTCTAAGATTATATTATTAAATTTATACCACGCAATCTTATCAACTTTCAATATGTTGTATATTCACTTACCTTGTTTACAAGGGATTTTAAAATAGTTTCCATCGGCGCTGCGCTTTTTAGCATCTTCTTTAACCATATCCTTGTTCTCGCTATATATGTACTTAAATAGTGTGCTGTTAGGATCGGATGCTGTTTTATCACACATTTTTTCCAAAGCCATAAAACTTTCATCAGACGTACGTTGCTGTTGGCATTCAAATATAGTTTCGTCACAAGATGCCTTAGTTGAAAAATTATAAGGAATCCTCTTTATAGTGTTTGCATGGTTGGATTTATTTTCATCCTCCATTTCAAATAGTTTGTTCATTGCATTTCCGCTAACAGCAACGTTACTTTCGTGTTGATCCACATCCTCTACATCCAAGCTAAAGCGTTGGCAAGATACCGGCTCTTTAGCAGGCGTTGTAGCCTTTCTAAATGTGTTCGTGAATCGAGAAAAAAATGTTAAAGATATTGTTTGTATTAATTTTTAATAATAGGTATATATTACCATGCTAAAGTGATTTATCTTTTTAAAAGTAAAGTAATAAAGTTATACAAGCTAGTAGCTACTTTTTAGTCAAAGATTTGGAAAAATTTCGAATTCTTATATAGTAAGCCAATTTACTCTACAGTATTTAAAACATCCATCTCCATGCTCACTCGAATGGCTCATCATAAACAAGCATGCAATTTTAATGATATATTTATAAGCATTTACCGTTGCATGACAAGTAATTTCTTGACTTTTGCACGCCAAGCTTTATTTGCTTGAAATTTTTCCAATCCAGACATTTGTATTCAGGAAAATTGAAAAAGAGCAACAAACATCCAAGTTATATTTTGTTGAACCACAGCAGACAAGGCGCGGTAATCTTCCAGGGTTTTCGTTACGAAATATCTTTTCCAGATAAGCTTATACCACTTGAGCACGCTACGTTGTGTTATTATTTTATCCAATAGTTTCTTAATGGTTGCCCCATCATTTGAAATTGTGGCCTTACCACTGGAATCAACAATATGCTTGTCCATATTACGTGAACCCAATGTAGTGCGTACAGCGTCCACAATTGAATGCGAGGTATTGATGTTGGATATGATGAATATTTTTTACATAAAAACTCATGTACCCAATACAAGTTCAGGCATACCGCCGATAACACACCTTTTAAACGACGTTGTGTCCAAATCACTTAGCGGTTTTTCTTCTATGATTTGTAGCAATTCTTCAACAAACGTTGGATCATGTATGGGATGCGACCAAAGTGGACCGCCCATCTATATTTGGGAATATAAGAAACAATTTGGTGTGAACAATTGGTGCCAGTTAACCCTCTGAAAAAGCGACTGACGCGCCTTTTTGAACGGACATAACCGTTTAAACGGTTAAGCACCAATTAAGTAAGAACGAAAAAATTTGATTTATTCGAGTTTAAATACTTAAGTGGGATAGCTGAAACTTACATGATGTTTATCACCGCAATGCGCACAATTTGTATTAACATTTGGTCCAGTTGGTATACCGAATTTTTCTTCCGCATTGCCTTTATCTGAGATCTTGCTTTTTACAATACCCATAGGCTGTAGCGTATAGGTATCACAACCAGTGCATTGAAATACCATTCATTGTTTGCTGTGTTCATAATATAAAGATATGGTAAGTAATTGGATTGTGGTAAAAGGCCAAAATGCTGTATACCAACCTCATGCTATATTTACACTTCGCTTGACTACTATGCATACGCACAAATACGCGTATATAAAAATTGGCAGAAATGCTCAAAAGTAGCTCAATATATTTTCCATAACGATTAGAGTGCGTTTCAATACAATGCAATAGTATACGCAATCCCATCTCATGGCAGCATTTCATACGCAAAGGCACAGAACTATATTTGGCATTGCAGGCTTCAGGCGTATTGCCTGCCAGCACAGCCATATCATTCGCAGTTACAAGTAATGAACCCCCACTCGTCAGTGATTGTATAGCGCCATCCAGAAATCGATTCGGACAACATTAAGGATCTAGGTCTATAACATCGAAACGCTTCTCATATGAAGTTGAAAGGTACATGAGAGTCCTATTGCGAATTTTATTATTGATTATTACAGTTAAATCACTAGCTATTGATTCGTATATCAAACCTACATTGCATCCCCTTCGCTTGGCACAATTAAATGTTCCACTCCATTGTGTCGCATATTTACGCTAATGGAATCTACTGCCACCTTAGATAGATCATTTGCAACAATTTCACGCACGCCTGCTACTTCTTTTGCATAACTTATGCTACGTAAACCTGTTGCAGCAAGCGCTTCCAATATTCGCAGTCCATCATCGTATTTTACACCACCAGCCGTGTATGGTTTCTTGTCATTAGCATTGTTTCTTTCCTTTGTATTTTGCGGATTTTTATGCGCCGCCGCTTCCCGCTCTCTTATCAACCGCTTTGAGTATACATTAAGTACTGAAATACTTAAATCACGATTAAATTCTTGTACTGGATTGTAGAATACGGCCCCGCCGGCAATAATTTCTGTAGTGCTTTCTTTGATCACACGTTCGGGTGCTTTGTCGTTCGTAGCGATTTGTTAATTCATAAAATTTAGGGCGATTTTGTTAATAACACGAAACATATATTTACCTTATTTTCAGATATTTCCTCAACTTCCATTTTGGCTTTAAACTGCTGTGCATCCAAGTTTTTGTTATCAGCTGTTCGGTGGTGGCATACGCTGGCTGCTGCTTTCGTTGAACAGTGAATCGTGGAAACTGTTTCAACAGAGGAAATATTTAAGCATTAAAGATGCACAACACTGTTTTTTTATAAATCAACGATGATAGCCAGCCTTGGGAGGTTATTGCTGCTGCTATCGTGGCCTTGCATTACCCGGTTGCTGTTGTGGTATATACCTTGGTATAACTGGATGTGGCGTCATTGCCACACCTGGTCCAGTTGATGCGGACCACGAACAACAACCACCACGACCTACACTGTTTGGATTCACTTTGCTGCTGCAAACACACCTCCGTCACAATAATTAATGGAGACCATGGAGGGGTATCTCAACAAGAGAGGCGATTTTATTGCACACATAGCCGTTTTTTTACACCGAATTTTCTAATCTTTTTTTTTTTTCAATTTTGGGATAATAAATCTTAATGGTAACAAGAATTTTTTTCTTGTATGTATGTGGAAATCAAAATTTACTATTCTGCATTAGAATTGCTCACGATTATTTATACTATGCTATTACATATTTCACTTTCTTTCTTTATAAACATGCAGACATTGATATGAGTTTTTTTTTGCTAAAACACACTTTAGTAGACCAAAAAATATTAATTTCTGCAAAATGTAAATCACACAAATTGAAAAAATTTTCCACTTTTCTGCAGAATTAGAAATGGCGGATTTTTCGCACGCAAAAATTACGTATTTTGCTATCCCTTTGAAAATAATAGGTGCGAGAGAGCACGATACATTGTGGGAAAGCAAAATTTGTCAGCATGCTATTTCATTTGCACAATTTTTCATTCCAAATCGTCACCCCTGTCAAAAATTCGTGTGGCTGTGTGCGTTTTTGGTCACTCGATTTTTGCAGGGCATGTAAGCAAAGTGTGAACAAACATGTCTTAACACACGAACAATGAATTCACGTCATTTTACCAATCATCACTTGTAAATAATCAGATTTTCATACGTATGCAATGAAAACTTCAACCAAAACATATTAGGTAGTAATACTATTTAGTTTTCAACTCGACCCAAATAAACCTTTGAGATAAAAAATGTAGTAGGAGGTTGGAGCGGAGCAAAATACTTCCATTGGAATAAATTCAACAGCTTCAATTTGATACCGATAATGTAAAAACACATTCTAGGTGTATCCGGGTCCATGTTTTGGCCTATATCTCGAGGCCCTAGTCACCCAGCGGTGTAAACTTACTCTGTACTAAAGCACACATCAACAGCTTCAATTTGATACCGATAATGTAAAAACACATTCTAGGTGTATCCGGGTCTACGTTTTGGCCTATATCTCGAGACCCTAGTCACCAATAGGTATGAAAATCACTCTACACCAAAGCACTCATTAACAGCTTCAATTTGAAACCCATAATGTAAAAACACTATCTAGGCGTTCACGGGCCCACGTTTTGGCCTATATCTCGAGACCCTATTCACCCAGGGGTATGAAAATTTCCCTCTACTAAAGCACTCATCAACAGCTGTCATTTGTTATCCATATTTTATAAATGCATTCTAGGGGTATCCGGGTCCACGTTTTGTCGTCCTATATCTCGAGACCCTAGTCACCCAGGGGTATGAAAATTACCCTCTACTAAAGCACTCATCAACAGCTTTCATTTCATTTCATTTATTTGTTACGGCAAAAAAGCCTAATTCATAAATTTAATTAGATTACAATTTACTATCGTATTGCTAAGGTTTTACAATATTCGTAAAGCTTTGCTTTAAAAGCTACGATTTCATTACAACTTTTTATATCTATAGGCAGTTCATTGAAACTTTTTAGACCTTCATAAAAAATATTTTGCTGATCTATTTCAGTTCTGAATAAAGGCAGTTTAAAATTATGTTTATTCCTTGTATTAATGTTATGAGTTTGCTTAACTAATACCACGTTTTTACTTAGATATTCAGGTACATTTTCACTTTTAATATTAAATATAAACTTCATAGCGTGAAAAAAAATCTTTTGCTTGACACTTAACCAGTTAAAACTTCTCAGCATATCAGCCGTACGAGTATCTCTAGGTTTTTTAAGAATAAATCTCATACATCTGTTTTGCATCTTTTGAAGTTTATCTATTTCTTTGTCTGACACAATGAATAGAATAGATGAGCAGTATACAAAGTGCGGTTCTATAATGGACTTATATATAATTATTTTGTACATTTTTTGAATATATTTGGATGTTCTCTACATAACCCCAATTTTTTTCGCAACTTTCTCGACTGTGTAGTTTATATGTTCTTCAAACTTGAGTTTGTTATCAATTATAATTCCCAAATATTTTATACTGTCAACTTTTTGTATGCTTTCATCATTTATTTTTAAACCAATTATATCCTCATTAACGTTCCTCCTTGTTATTATCATAAATTTCGTTTTATTTATATTAAGTTTCAGTCTATTTCCGCACAACCATTTATACAGGTTATTCAGTTCATATTGTATTTTAGAAAGTGCAGAATTAATATTATTCTCACTAATCATTATTAATGCATCATCAGCGAATAGTTTAATTTCACAACCTTCAATAGCGTTAACTATATCATTAATATAAATTAAGAACAGTATCGGTGCCAAAACTGAGCCTTGTGGTAACCCTATGGGTACTTCCAATTCATCATACATCACGGTATTTATAACCGTTTTCTGTCTCTTCTGCTTCAGATAGCTGCGAAACCAGTCAAGTTCTATACCAGTTACACCTATACGTTGCATTTTTTATTTAAGATCTCCCTATCCACTGTTTCAAATGCTCGTTTGAGGTCAAGGAAGACTGAAACAACCACTTTTTTATTATTTAACTCTTCTTTCCAGTCATGTATCACCAAATTAAGAGCTGTCTCACATGAATGTTTCTTTCTAAAGCCTGACTGTTGGTGGGCTAGTATATTATTATCTTCAAGGTATTTCATTAACTGGTTCTTAACCTAAGCTTCAAGTATTTTACAATCTCTAGGCAGGGTGTTTATGGGTCTAAGTTCGTCAGGTTTTACTGTTTTTTTAACTTTTTCCACTGGTGTCACCGTTGACGTTTTCCACTTTTCTGGTGCAACAACACCCTCTTCTAGGCTGTTATTGATTATTTGTGCGTAGAAATATCCTGCATACGATATACAATCTTTAAGTACTCCATCAGATAAGAGTTCTCTGCCGCCTATTTTTTATTTGAACTCTTTCAGAATATTAATAACTTCATCTGTTGTTATTTTGGCAAACTTTAATCTAGAATTGACTTGTACATCACTTAGTGCTACACGGCAAGGTTCTATCATGTTATTAATTTCTATTACGCTACCTATTTAGACCATTTGCCAGCTGAGTTTCATTTTCTACCATCATACCATCTATTATCGCCTTTTTAATCCCTTCGTTATCTCTCGTGAAGCAAACCGCTTGCTTGAGATGTTTCCACATTTCTTTAGCGTTATTTTCATTCATTTCAACTTTATTTTCCATATATTTAACTTTCTTTATTTTTACTAGCTTTTTGTAGATACGATTTATATTTTTATATTCGTTCCAATCACCTGTTTGTATCGCAAGCTTATAATTATTGTATTTCCATTTATTCATTTGCGCCAATTCTCTGTCGTACCATTTATTCATTAGCTTGATATGAACTTCCTTTTCATACGTTAAACTCTCCATAGCTTGCATTATTATGTTGTTCACTAATTCGACTAACTCATCAATTAGTAGGTTTTCATTTATGTTGAAGTTACATGATCTCAGGATGCTTATTAAGATTTCCCTATTATATTTATCCGAAGCTGTGATTTTCTTGGTCATTCTCATCTGGTATGATTTAGACGTTTTAATATTGAACATTATTGTTTAATTATCTGAAATTTTGTATGCAGGCAAATTATTGCACTGAATTTCATCTGAATTTGAATATAATAAATCAATTTTAAGTGCACTTGTATCTGTAATTCGAGTATTAAATTCTACTTTTTGGGTCATACCCATCACAAAAACATAATAAATAATTTGTTTAATCTTATTTCTTTCATCTTCATTAACACTATCGATCACCATAATACCATTATGGCCCGCTTTAATGTCTGTTATCTTTAGCTAGTTAGGGTTAATTTTATTGTTTAGATCTTGCCTTGTTCTTTCACTATTTTGTTTTGCCTTCTGTTTAACAATAATAGGAGCCCGTTTCTTAAGCTCTGGAACGGCATTAGCTGTGTTTTTATTTTCACCCGTTCTTGGCATATTTGCATATGTTTGTTGTGGTATCCCATTATTTTTCTCCTTTACTATTGTTTTTATTTCACTACAAAATTTCTCATTCACCCTCCCCACTACTTCACCTTGATTTTTTATTTTCTCTGCTATCTCCCGCACTTTCTTAATTTCAGCTGCATTTTTAATATACATTTCTTGATGCATTTTTAAGGTCGCGAAACGTTCATTGTATTTTTCCTCCATTGTTTTCATTAACGCCCGCATCTTTTTTTGGTTGGTTTTTAAAGCTTCTTCAAATTCGTTTTTGTATTCTTTTAAATAACCACTGTTCCTATTAACACTCTCTTGCATGTCTCGCAATACCAGGTCAATATTATGTATGTATGTAATACACTCTTCGCAAATAAAATTCACCATTGAATGCGTTCCTATTACAGTAGCTTTATAGCTATCCAAGCCGGAACATTTTGCTGCCGAGTGGTATACTTTCGCACACACACACACACATCTAATTCCCGTCTCCCCGCGAATAGCAAGTTTGAACTTGTCACACTTATTTTCGCTTTCAGATATATTGCCTTTGCTATCGTTTTCACTATGCCGTTTTCGTTTTGTGTTAAATTGTAATTATATATGCATGTGTATGCGTTTCTATTCGCTAGACTTTCTCACCGGTATAGAATCTAATCTAATCTAATCTAATCTAATCTAATATCTAATATATATTATATAAATGGCAAAGTTTGGATGTGAAGATGTCTGTCCAGACGTTTATCTTTGTGACTCAATCACGCAAGAACGGCTGGACCGATTTGGACTACAGATCGAGATCTAAACAATTTTGGAAAAACGATCAGTGGTCCTCTCCTTCTCCTCCCGCCATCCGCCATCCTTCAGTTGTTTTTATGAGCACGCTTTTATTAGCTTTACCTGTATGTTTCAATGTAACTCTTCATTCGCTCCAACGCGCCTGCTGCCTTATTAACATGGTTTTATAATTAGCTTCACCTAATTTGTAATCCCGTAAGGGTCATATCGAGACCCTTCCGGGATCCTTTCGGGATGGTTTTCGGGATCGGTCCGGGATCTCGCCGGTGTAATTTCGGGACTTTTTCGGGACTATTTCGGGATCATTTTGGGACCCTTCCGGGATCATTTCTGTATAGTTTTCGGGATCCCGTCGGGGTAATTTCGGAACTTTTTCGGAACTATTCCGGAATCATTTCGGGACTATTTCGCGATCATTTGGGGACCCTTCCGGCATCATTTCTGTATGGTTTTCGGGATCCGTCCGGGATCTCGTCGGGGTAATTTGGGGACTTTTTCGGGATCATTTGCGTACCTTCGAGAGATAAATTCTTGATGGTTTCCGTTTTCATTACGGGACTTTTTCGAGGTTATTTTGGGTCTCTTTAGGCATCATTTCTGGATGGTCTTTGGGATTCGTCCGGCCTCCCGTCGGGGTCATTTCGGAACTTT
This sequence comes from Eurosta solidaginis, assembly GCF_040869045.1. Classification (NCBI taxonomy): domain Eukaryota; kingdom Metazoa; phylum Arthropoda; class Insecta; order Diptera; family Tephritidae; genus Eurosta; species Eurosta solidaginis. The sequence continues at coordinate 79,048,583 of NC_090320.1, forward strand.
TCGCGACTAATACGGGACCATTTGGGGACCCTTTCGGCATCATTTCTGGATGGTTTTCAGGATCCGTTCGGGATCTCGTCGGGGTAATTTGGGGACTATTTCGGGATCATTTGGGGGCTCTTCCGGCAACATTTCTGGATGGTTTTCGGGATCCGTCCGGGATCTCGTCGGGGTCATTTGGGGACTTTTTCGGGATCATTTGGGGGCTCTTCCGGCATCATTTCTGGATGGTTTTCGGGATCCGTCCGGGATCCCGTTGGGGTCATTTCGGGACTTTTTCGCGACTAATACGGGATCATTTGGGAACCCTTTCGGCATCATTTCTGGATGGTTTTCGGGATCCGTCCGGGATCTCGTCGGGGTCATTTGGGGACTTTTTCGGGATCATATGGGGGCTCTTTCGGCATCATTTCTGGATGGGTTTCGGGATCCGTCCGGGATCTCGTCAGGGTCATTTGGGACTTTCTCGGGATCATTTGGGGGCTCTTCCGGCATCATTTCTGGATGGTTTTCGGGATCATCTGAGGACCTTTCCGGCATCATTTATGGATAATTTTCGGGATCCGTCCGGGATGCCGACGAGTTTATTTCGGGACTATTTCGGGATCATTTGGGATACCTACCGGCATCATTTCTGGATGGTTTTTGGGATTCGTCCGGGATCCCGTCGGGGTCATTTCGGGACTTTTTCTCGACTAATACGGGATCATTTGCGGACCCTTTCGGCATCATTTGCGGAACCTTTCGGCATCATTTCTGGATAGTTGTCGGGATCCGTTCGGGATCCCGTCACGGTCATTTCGGGACTATTAGGGGATCATTTGAGTACCTTTCCGGTATAATATCTGGATAGTTTTCGGAATCCTTTCGGGATCCCGTCATGGTGATTTCGGGACTTTTCCGGATCATTTAAGGATGGCTTTCAGGATTCGTCCGGGAACCCGTCAGGGTAATTTCTGGACTTTTCCTAGACTATTTCGGGATCATTTTGGGACCTTCCCAAGATCATTTCTGGATGGATTTCGGGATCTGTCCGGGATGCCGTCAGGGTCATTTTGGGACTATTAGGTGATCATTTCAGGACCTTTCCGGCATCACTTCTGGATGGTTTTCGGTATCCGTTCAGGATCCCGTCGGAATAATTGCGGGACTTTTTCCGGATCATTTGGGGTCCCTTCCGGCATCATTTCTGGATGTTTTTTGGGATTCGTCCGGCATCCCGTCGGGGTCATTTCGGGACTTTTTCTCGACTAATACGGGATCATTTGCGGGCCCTTTCGGCATCATTTCTAGATAGTTGTCGGGATCCGTTCGGGATCCCGTCAGGGTCTTTTCGGAACTATTAGGAGATCATTTGAGGACCTTTCCGGTATCATTTCTGGATAGTTTTCGGAATCCTTTCGGGGTCCCGTCAGGGTCATTTCGGGACTTCTTCGGGTCTATATCGGGATCCTTTCTGGATGGTTTACGGGATCCGTCCAGGACCCCTTAAGGGTCATTTCGGGACTATTAGGTGATCATTTGAGGACCTTTCCGGCATCACTTCTGGATGATTTTCGGTATCCGTTCGGTATCCCGTCGGAATCATTGCGGGACTTTTTCGGAATCATTTGGGATACCTTCCGGTATCATTTCTGGATGGTTTTCGGGATTGTTACTTTTCCGGGATAGTTTTTGGACCCTTCCGGGATCATTTCTGGATCTGTGCGGGATCCCATCTGGGTCATTTCCGGGCTATTTCGGGATCATTTTGGAATCCTTCAGGAAACATTTCTGTATGGTTTTCGCGATCCGTCGTGGATCCCCTTGGAGCCATTTCGGAACTTTTTCTGGAGAATGTATTTGCACTAAATAAGTTATGTATTAGGGCGGCCGTGTTTGCAGTATAAAGATATTTAGGTCCTGACCTAAACATGCCGGCCCCCTTGCGGTAAGCAACATCTTAAAATGAAGGAAAGTCATGCTGAAGCGGTCACGCGCACGTATTACTTAAAACTAGATACAATATGTTTGTATTATTGAATGAAAATTTGTTGGCTGATCACGCCCGGACTTGTTTGCATATAGTAGCCGCTGTAGGAAAAAGAAGCAACATATTAAAGCTGAAAACAAGAACGGGTTATAATTCAACGCACATTATACAGTATACATATTTGGACTGTATTTATTTGTATTTATCTCTTTTGTGTTCCGAGATTTTTCGTAGTCTGGACGTCTCCGTTCCAGATTTCGACTAATGTAAATTAATTTTCCGTCTGGACAAAGAGCCCAAGTCTCTCTTCCAGATTTTACTTTATGAGGTTAAATGTTATATCCAGACGAAGAGGACGCGTCTCCGTGCCAGATTGGATTTATTTTGTTAGATTATGTGACAATTAATTTTCCATCTGGACAAAGAGGCCAAGTCTCTGTTCCAGGTATTAACTTTATGAGGTTAAATGTTATATCCAGACGAAAAGGACGTGTCTCCGTGCCAGATTGGATTTATTTTGTTATATTATATGTGAATTTTAATTTTTGGTTTGGTGGCGAACGCTGAATGGCATACATATTGATATGAAACTCTTTATATTCGTATTGACCCTCTGACAGGCGTTTATAGCAGATTGACCATGTGCATGGACCTGCTTATGGGTTGTCCAAAGTTCGGGCAGTGATGCAAGAATGACCGCGTGAGCGCACAACTGTTTATCAATGGGTTATTGATCACTTTCTAAGTGCTCCCTGAGTACATCCTATCTCTTCTTTGTATTAAATTTCGTGTTTCTGCATTGGATACATAGAAAATGAATAAATTACACTTGCGAGTGATTAATTCATAATTTCTACTGAATACAATAAATAAAAATTTGTATATTCGAATCTGATCGAAAATTTATAATTTGGTTTTTACTTTTGTGATTTAATTTGTCACAAAGTTTCCTGCCACCCAAGAAAGTTTCGCCTTTTCCAGCTAAAGTTGTGGATTTCGGTAAAAATATTGTAGTTGAAAAAATGTTTGTTGCGAAAAAATTCAAGCCTTTCGAGTTTTGAACGATTTTCTTGCAATTTGTACTTATTTTGTAATACTGTTTTCACTAAAGTATTCGTGAAATCAGTAGTTACAAACATTAAAAAAAATTTGGAACGGATCATGTTCCACTTAAACACCCATATTGGTGTAAAAAAAAATTTTCGCTATGGCAATACCATACCGCGTAGATGAAAATGTCATGTAAATGACAAAAGCGAAATGTAAACATGCCGGTAAGTAAACATAGAGGAATTTTGTAATTTACATTAATTGTATGATTTCACTAACTTGTATTTACCTTTCTTTTCAGATTATGCCAATTAAATGATGTCCCTATGTGTACATATGTATGCATATACACTATGCTGCAATTAACACCCAAGAAGGGATTTAAGTTGCAGTATTACCGGTCGCTGCACAGGCAACAACAACAAAACGTAGGCAAGAATAAACCTTAAGGACTAATTAATGGAGTTCGTCCATCAGGTTTGCATATTTTAATTGATTAGGAAATCCGGAAATAAATGCTTTGTGCACAATTGTGTTATTTTGAGTGGAAAATAAGCACGTTATTTGTATTGTTTTTGGTTCATTTGCTGTGTCTCCCAATACCCTACACAAAATGTTGTAAGTTATTATGAGCAATAAGAAACAGCAATTAAACTCTAAAAATATTATTTTCGATTCCGGTTTAAAATAAAGATGTAAATTTGTTTGCAATTTCAATGCTACGCATTATTAATACTCTGAACGAGTGGTGGGTTTATACCCGATTGCATGTGAGGTTTATACCTACTTGCGAATTTGGTTTTTAATGAAAAATAATGGAACTGAATAAGACAAAAATGCTTATGTATGGTAGTTGTCCAATTAGACCAACGTGACGTGAAATTTTGAAGTTGTTGTAGTTATATCTTGTAATTTTTTTCTTATTTAGGTACATTTTGATGAAGAAAATATAGATGGTCGATTTTTGAAATAAAAATGGCGAATAGAATTTATTTTCATGCAGCTTATGGACGAAAACGTGGTAAACTGTTTATAGATTGTTATGTAGTTTGGCTTGTAGTTAGTTAATGTTTTTAATTATTATTTTTCATTCTGTGGCGGATAAGCTTGACTATCTGCGAGGGTTTCGTTTCGATAAATTTTTATTTTATGCCAATAATTCGAAGTGACATTACATATTTTAAAGAAGTGTAATGTCCTAATTTAAGGATCGGTTTGGTCATCGGCGGATACCTCTCCACTTGTTTCAGTTTGGCCAAGGGCCTTGTAATTTGACCTTTTTCAGTCGTGATGTCGACAACTCGTACAAGGTCATCTGATCCCGGGTGGAGTTTGACCACTCTTCCAAGTCTCCATTCGTTTGGAGATACATTGTCGTCTTTCACGACGACGAAATCCCCTATTTTGATGTTTGCTTTCGGATGTTTCCATTTAACCCGCTTTTGCATTTCTAAGAGATATTCTCTTTTCCATCTTTTGCAAAAGGTTTGATGCAAAGCTTTTAATTTATGCCACCTATTGACTATGGAGGCAGGATTCTCGTTGGAATCTATTTCTGGAGGAGCGAGAAGATGTCCGCCTACCAGGAAATGACCAGGGGTTAAGGGTTCTAAGTCGGTCGATTCGTTCGACGCTGGACTTAATGGTCGCGACTTGAGGCAAGCCTCTATTCGACAAAGTAGGGTTGTGAATTCCTCAAAAGTATATTTATCCCTACCTGCCACTTTTCGAAAGTGGCTTTTGAAACTTTTTACTCCTGCTTCCCACAGACCTCCCATATGAGGAAAGGCAGTAGGGATGAAATGCCATTGCAGAAGTTGATGAGCATATTTAGACAATGCGTTCTCACGCGAAGCAGCTATAAATGCCTTAAACTCAGATCTAAGTGATCGTGAGGCTCCGACAAAGTTAGTCCCATTGTCGGAATATATATTTTTCGGACATCCTCGCCTGGCGATAAATCTGGAGAGTGCCGCGGGAAATTATTGGGTGCTAAGGTCGGTCGTGGCTTCCAAATGTATGGATTTCGTAGTAAAGCAGACAAACAGACATACATAACCTTTCGAAATTCGACAACCTCTACCTCTATAACTTTTTATGTCGAATGGTCCTGCAAAATCTACCCCTGAATTAGTAAATGGTCGGGAAAATGTGGTACGTTCCTTGGGAAGGTTACCCATAAGTTGGGTTTATACACGTTTTTTATAGATTGTGCAGACCTTACAATTGTGAATGATGGATTTTATCATATTTTTAACCCTAGGAATCCAGTATTGGGTCCTAATAAGCCTAAACATTAGTTGATTTTCTCCATGTAAAGAGATTTCATGGATAAACTGAACTAAAAGGCGAGAAAATTTGCATGTGTAAGGTAGGATTATTGGATGGCGTTCATTGTATGGTAGGTCTAGAGCCGCGCGGATGCGACCACCAGTCCTTATAATGCCATACTTGTCTAGGAAAGGGTCAAGAGGAAGCACTTCGCTTTTACAATCTACTAGCTTGCCTGACTTCAGATTTTTGTATTCTGTGGGATAAAACTGTTGTTGCGACATCTTAACTAGGCGTTGCGTAGCGATTTCGATTTCATCTGATGAAACCAGATATGACGTTTTATTAAAATAATCTTTTGTCTTTGGATGAGTTCTTTCGAGAAATCTCAAGACATAAGATATCACTCTTAAGGCTCGGGGTAAGTTCGAAAATCTATCCAGAATATCAAAATCCGTTTTGGTAGTTACTGCATGTGCTTGCACTCGTTTCTCCTCGATGGTTGTGTTGTAAGATATATCTTGTGTAGGCCATTTTGAGATGTATTCTTGTAACCAAGAAGGTCCCTGCCACCACAAGGAATTGTTGACCAGTTCATGTGCTGGGAGTCCTCTGCTAGCCATATCGGCTGTATTTGATCCCGAACCCACATGACGCCAATTATCCTTTCCTACCTTGTCGACGATTTTCGTGATACGGTGTGCTACGAAAGTTGACCACAAACAAGGGGGTTTTCGTATCCATGCCAGTACAATCGTTGAATCGGTCCATAAGTAGGTTTTTGGATTCCCTAAGTTGAGATTTGTTAGAATTGTTTCCATCATTTCGGAGAGTAGTACGGCTCCGCATAATTCCAGTCGGGGAAGCGATATAGTTTTTACCGGAGCTACTTTTGTTTTTGCCAATAGCAAATTGGTCAGAACTTGGTCGTTGTTTTCCACTCGCAGGTATACCGCCGCGGCATACGCTTTCTCTGATGCGTCACAAAAACCGTGAATTTTTACTTTGTTCTGCGGGGAAAAGTGAGTCCAGCGCGGTATCCCAATGTTATTAATTTCATGATACTTTTCCATAAGGGTGTTCCAACGTTCCCTAGTAGTTGGTGATACATCTTCATCCCATTTTGTACCTTCAAGCCAAATGTTTTGCATGATTATTTTGGCTACAACTACTATTGGAGCAAGCCATCCTAATGGGTCGAACAATTTAGCGATTGCCGATAAGATCGCTCTTTTGGTTAAAGTGTTGCAATTTTCCATTGGTTTTGCGATGAAGTAAAACTCATCATTATGTGCATTCCACCTGATTCCTAGTGCCTTCACTGAACTTGCGTCTTCGAATTCCAGGAAATCTTTGTTAAGGAGATGCTGTTTAGTGATATCCTTTAGTATTTGGTCGGAATTGGCTGTCCATTATCTTAGTGGAAAGCCGACTGATTGCAATGCCTGAGATATTTGATCTCTGGCAGTAATTGTTGATTGGATGCAGTGTCCACCAGCAAGAATATCATCCACATACATGTATTCTCTTAGTATTGTGGATGCAATTTGAAAGGTGTCTTCGACGTCCTTTGCCAATTGTAAAAGTGTCCTTATTGCTAGATAAGGAGCACAGTTAACCCCGAATGTCACAGTCTTCAGTTCGTAAAGGCTGACAGGGCTTTCAGAGCTAGTACGGAATACTATGCGCTGGTATATGGTTTGGTTTGGTTTTACCATAATTTTTCGGTACATTTTCTCGACATCGCTGTTGAAGACATATTTGTAAAGTGTCCAGCGAAGTATAAGAATAGTTAGGTCAGCTTGTAGCGTAGGACCTGTATACAAAACGTCGTTCAGACTTACTCCGTTTGCGGTCGGACTAGATGCGTTAAAAACAACGCGAACTTTCGTGGAGGTACTTTCGTCCTTGATGACGGCGTGATGAGGTAGAAAATAATGGTCAGAGAAGTCGGGTGGCACACAGCTGTTGATCCTTGACATATGTCCCAATTCCTCGTATTCGGTCACAACTTGATTGTACTCCGTTTGTAAAGTAGGATTTTTCGCGAGGCGTGTCTCGTTCCGGAAGAACTGAGAGCATGCTCTTTTAATAGAAGGCCCTAGGGATATATTGGAGGGGAATTCTCGTTTAAAAGGTAATGAGACTGTGTATTTCCCGGTATTATCCCTAGTGGTGGTACTTCTGTATAATTCCTCGCAGTATTGTTCGTCCGCATTAAAGCGTTTGTTTTTAGGGATTTCTTCCAGTTCCCAAAAGGCGGATAATTGCTTATCCAATGATACGTCACTGTAATAGGGGACGATTTCTTTGGGTTGCTCTTGCACATCTGTACGGCCTGTAAGTATCCAGCCGAAAACAGTTTCTTGTGCTAAGAGCGTACCAAGGACATTCTTCTGCAATCCGTTCAAGATGATTTGAGGGTAAATGTCCCCTCCAAGAACTAGATCCACTGGTTCGTTGACAAAGAATCTTTTATCTGCCAACTCGAGATCAGGGAATGATTGTCTGGTCATCGCACTGATCTGGCATGTTGGAAGATCCCCTGTAAGCTTTGGCAGGACAAGAACTTTTGTGTTCAAAGAAAATAATGGGTCAATTAGTGACCGCAATTCTATTGAACAAGACTCTTTGACCTGTACAGAGAATGAGTTAGTTATACCGGAAACTTGAGCGCGAATTTTCTTGGATGGCAGGTTAATTCGACGTTTGAGACGTTCGGTAATAAATGAGCATTCAGAACCTGAATCAATTAGGGCTCTGGCTGAAAAATTGGTATTGTTATAATGTATGTTGACACGTGCGGTGCCTAACAGTACACCAGCGGCATTATGCGCATGGCAAGATTGCACATTGGAGGTTTGCTTGTCATTGGACTTTGAATTTTGCCTCTCTCGTGCTTTTCGCTATGTTGAAGGGGTGTCATCTTCCTTACTTGTATGAACTGCTGCTTTTTGCTGAATTTTTTGTATATGTAGGAGCGTGTTGTGTCGAGAATGGCATGTACTACAGTTATAAGAACTAGTACATTTCGACACAGTATGTCCAGACGATAAACAATTCAGGCAGCTATTATTGCTTTTAATAAAATCGACTCTACGAGCAGGTGAAAGTTTAAGGAATTTCGTGCAGTTGCGTAGTTTATGACGCTCGTTTGGAAGCTGCCAACCTTTTTTTGTTGGGGTTCAGGAGTTGGTTTTGTAATATGAGGCTTAAAACTTTTTGAAGTCTTATTGCCTCTATGGCCAGACACGTTTTCCAACGCAAGAAATCGGTCAGAAAGAAATTTATTCATGTCTTCCCATTTAGCTATCTCTGTCTTGTTCCCCAAAGACTGTTCCCAAAGCGAGAGGCTACTTTCGGGCAATTTTTCCTCGCAAAGGTACACAAAAAGTGCATCCCATAAATCTATCTTATGCCCTTTTAATGCATTCATGCAATTATTTAATTTTAATTGTAAATCTTTAATAGATTTACCGCAATCCGTTTCAATAGGTTTTATTCCGAAGACAGTGTCGAGCTGAGCCTTAACTAAACTACGCTTGTTTTCATACCTTTCAGTGAGGTTCTTCCACGCTATTTCAAACCCTTCATTTGTGAAAGGTGCGTTGCTAACAATTTCGTTGGCCTCCCCCTTTGTTTTCTGACTGAGGTAATATAGTTTCTCAATCGGGTAAATATCGTCGTTCGAAATGTAAATGGCCGTAAACATATCTCGGAATGTTGGCCAAGACAAATAGTCACCCTTGAAGACTTCGGTATCACATGGAGGAAGGCGAAGATGGTGTTTGCGATCAGTCTGTTTTTGGGCAGGCTGGTCAATTTTCTCTGTTTCTGCTTTATTAAGGGTCTCTGTCTGAGCCGACATAGCAGACATACATTTAAAATAACTAGCCATAGAAAGCTTATGCTTCTTTTTATGGCTTTAATTTCATCTTTGGACAAACCCGCGGAGATTAACGCGTCATAAGCATTTCTGGTTTTTACCCACATATTTTTTAACTCTTCTTATTGAAAGGAAAGAGTGTGTTTATCGAGATCAGTCACGTTACCGATATCTGATTCGAATTCGACAATTGCCTCAGCAAAAAGTATGTATGCATCCATTTTTACTTATGATATGTATACAGATAGAAATCCGGAAGATTTAATGTATACTTTTGAGGTAAAAACCTCTTGTTTCCCTCTCTGCTCAGCTAGTGTTATGTAATTAAGTACCGCAAGTAAGGTAGAAACCCTCAGTTGCGTTTTGATCGGTGGTAGAAACCCACCGACTCGTATACCTAGCTAAGTGCTACCGCAAGTAAGGTAGAACCCCTCAGTTGCGTTTTGATCGGTGGTAGAAACCCACCGACTCGTATACCTAGCTAAGTGCTACCGCAAGTAAGGTAGAAACCCTCAGTTGCGTATTGATCGATGGTAGAAACCCACCGACCCGTATACCTAGCAAAATGTTAACGCAATTAAGGTGAAAACCCTCAATTGCGTAATAATAGGTGTTAAAATTCCACCGATTCGTATAACTAGCTAAGCTACTGAAAGGAAAGCTAGACAAAGGAGGGCAACAAAAGCAAACGCAGACTAAAATGCAATGCACTTTTTAAATTTTGACTATCTATTTCTTTTAGTGTAATTTTGTATGCGCGGATGTATATAAAAAATGCCGATTCGCCACCCACACAGATGTAATGGTCATTTTTTACAACAAAAAACCTGGACTTCGTCCACACAAAAGAGATAAATACAAATAAATACAGTCCAAGTACGGCTCGAAGGACCAAATGTATATTCTCGCACGGTGCGTGGTAGCACGGAGAATATATATATATATATATGGATATGGAAAAAGAAATAAAAGGCAAATAGTTATATTAGTAATGATGACAATAATTAATTTTATTTTGTGTTAAGTTGGTACAATATTTTACCTTTGGTATATGATGTGGCGTGACAGCAGCAGCGACTTTCTTCCTCCTTGGTTGAAATAGAACAGAAAATGGAAAGTGATCTCCGTGTTGTCGAACCGGAGATCGTGCGAGGGTTTTCCAATGGATATTTGTTATCCGATGGAAAACTCAGTTACCCGTGTTAACGTTGAATATATGTGATGAACATACATGAATGTGTATGCATGTGGGTGTGCAGTACATGAAAGGATGTAAGAATGTATTTGCACTAAATAAGTTATGTATTAGGGTGGCCGTGTTTGCAGTATAAAGATATTTAGGTCCTGACCTAAACAGTATCTGTTCAGGATCCCGTCGGAATAATTGCGGGACTTTTTCCGGATCATTTGGGGTCCCTTCCGGCATCATTTCTGGATGTTTTTTGGGATTCGTCCGGCATCCCGTCAGGGTCATTTCGGGACTTTTTCTCGACTAATACGGGATCATTTGCGGGCCCTTTCGGCATCATTTCTAGATAGTTGTCGGGATCCGTTCGGGATCCCGTCAGGGTCTTTTCGGAACTATTAGGAGATCATTTGAGGACCTTTCCGGCATCATTTCTGGATAGTTTTCGGGATCCTTTCGGGGTCCCGTCAGGGTCATTTCGGGACTTCTTCGGGTCTATATCGGGATCATTTCTGTATGGTTTACGGGATCCGTCCAGGACCCCTTAAGGGTCATTTCGGGACTATTAGGTGATCATTTGAGGACCTTTCCGGCATCACTTCTGGATGATTTTCGGTATCCCGTCGGAATCATTGCTGGACTTTTTCGGAATCATTTGGGATCCCTTCCGGCATCATTTCTGGATGGTTTTCGGGATTGTTACTTTTCCAGGATAGTTTTTGGACCCTTCCGGGATCATTTCTGGATCTGTGCGGGATCCCATCTGGGTCATTTCCGGACTATTTCGGGACCATTTTGGAATCCTTCCGGAAAAATTTCTGTATGGTTTTCGCGATCCGTCGTGGATCCCCTCGGAGCCATTTCGGAACTTTTTCTGGAGTGTGTCGAGGTCATTTGGGGAATTTTTCGTGATCATTTGGGGGCTCTTCCGGCATCATTTCTGGATGGTTTTCCGGATCCGTCCGGGATCCCGTCGGGGTCATTTCGGGACTTTCTCGCGACTAATACGGGATCATTTGGGAACCCTTTCGGCATCATTTCTGAATGGTTTTCGGGATCTGTCCGGGATCCCATCAGGGTAATTCCGGACTATTAGGGGACCTTTCCGGCATCATTTCTGTATAATTTTCGGAATCCGTCCGGGATGCCGACGAGGTCATTTCGGGACTATTTCGGGATCATTTGGGATACCTACCGGCATCATTTCGGGTTTTTTGGGGGTATTCCGGGAACTTTTGGAGACCCTTCCGGGGCATTTCTTGATGGTTTTCGGGATCCGTCCGCGATAGCGTGGGGGTCATTTCGTAGCTTTTTCTGGATAATTTCGGGATCATTTGGGATCCTATCAGGTTATCCGCTCATTTAGTTCTTTTTTTTACTCAATTACAAAAATAAAAAGCATTAGACAGAAAACAAAATTTTAAACAGATAACTTGATAAGCAGGCTAACGCGAATAGCCCATATATTTAAATTTCTCCTTGCGGATGGGGCCGCGGGTAAAGGCTAGTATATTATAAATGGCAAAGTTTGGATGTGAAGATGTTTGTCCAGACGTTTGTCTTTGTGACTCAATCACGCAAGAACGGCTGGACCGATTTGGATGAAATTTTGCGCACATATAGCCAATAGTCTAGAAGGATCTACTAGCTATATATTTTTCAAAAGGGGTGAGGTCCCCGCCCCCTAGGAACAGTTATAATTTAATTATTATATTTTTTAGCCTTTGCGACTGAATCACGCCAGAACGGCTACACGGATTTTGATGAAATTTGGGACACAGACAGTAGTCTACTAGCGAAATTTTGTTCGAACATGGAAAGAGGGGTGGGGGTCCCACGACCCCTTCGAGCAATTACTTTTCCATAATTTTTACACATTATAACTTTACGTATACTGGCCTTCACCAATATCACAGACTCAAGGGGTCAAATAAGTCGAGGGCTTACAAAGTGAGCAGTGACACCCTCCGCCTCCCTCCCCCTTCTCTCCACCTCTGATGTAAAATCTATAAATTGTTATAACTCAAAAAAAATTTTCTCCAAAATCAAGAGTTTTTGGTATCTGGCACATACAGATCGAGATCTAAACAATTTTGGAAAAACGAGCAGTGGTCCTCTCCTTCTCCTCCCGCCATCCGCCCTCCTTCAGTTGTTTTTATTAGCACGCTTTTATTAGCTTTACCTGTATGTTTCAATGTAACTCTTCATTCGCTCCAACGCGCCTGCTGCCTTATTAACATAGTTTTATAATTAGCTTCACCTTATTTGTAATCCCGTAAGGGTCATAATGAGACCCTTCCGGGATCCTTTCTGGATGGTTTTCGGGATCGGTCCGGGATCGGTCCGGGATCCCGCCGATGTAATTTCGGGACTTTTTCGGGACTATTTCGGGATCATTTTGGGACCCTTCCGGGATCATTTCTGTATAGTTTTCGGGATCCCGTCGGGGTAATTTAGGAACTTTTTCGGGACTATTCCAGAATCATTTCGGGACTATTTCGCGATCATTTGGGGACCCTTCCGGCATCATTTCTGTATGGTTTCCGGGATCCGTCCGGGATCTGGTCGGGGTAATTTGGGGACTTTTTCGGGATCATTTGCGTACCTTCGAGAGATAAATTCTTGATGGTTTCCGGGATCATTACGGGACTTTTTCGGGGTTATTTTGGGTCTCTTTAGGCATCATTTATGGATGGTCTTCGAGATTCGTCCGGCATCCCGTCGGGGTCATTTCGGGACTTTTCGCGCCTAATACGGGACCATTTGGGGACCCTTTCGGCATCATTTCTGGATGGTTTTCAGGATCCGTCCGGGATCTCGTCGGGTAATTTGGGGACTTTTTCGGGATCATTTGGGGGCTCTTCCGGCATCATTTCTGGATGGTTTTCGGGATCCGTCCGGGATCTCGTCGTGGTCATTTGGGGACTTTTTCGGGATCATTTGGGGGCTCTTCCGGCATCATTTCTGGATGGTTTTCGGGATCCGCCCGGGATGCCGACTAGGTTATTTCGGGATCATTTGGGATACCTACCGGCATCATTTCTGGATGGTTTTTGGGATTCGTCCGGGATCCCATCAGGGTAATTTCGGGACTATTAGGGGATCATCTGGGGACCTTTCCGGCATCATTTCTGGATAATTTTCGGGATCCGTCCGGGATGCCGACGAGGTTATTTCGGGATCATTTGGGATACCTACCGGCATCATTTCAGGATGGTTTTTGGGATTCGTTCGGGATCCCGTCGGGGTCATTTCGGGCCTTTTTCTCGACTAATACGGGATCATTTGCGGACCCTTTCAGCATCATTTCTAATTAGTTGTCGGGATCCGTTCGGGATCCCGTCACGGTCATTTCGGGACTATTAGGGGATCATTTGAGTACCTTTCCGGTATCATATCTGGATAGTTTTCGGAATCCTTTCGGGATCCCGTCATGGTCATTTCGGGACTTTTTCCGGATCATTTAAGGATGGCTTTCAGGATTCGTCCGGGAACCCGTCAGGGTAATTTCTGGACTTTTCCGAGACTATTTCGGGATCATTTTGGGACCTTCCCAAGATCATTTCTGCATGGATTTCGGGATCTGTCCGGGATGCCGTCAGGGTCATTTTGGGACTATTAGGTGATCATTTGAGGACCTTTCCGGCATCACTTCTGGATGGTTTTCGGTATCCGTTCAGGATCCCGTCGGAATAATTGCGGGATTTTTTCCGGATCATTTGGGGTCCCTTCCGGCATCATTTCTGGATGTTTTTTGGGATTCGTCCGGCATCCCTTCGGGGTCATTTCGGGACTTTTTCTCGACTAATACGGGATCATTTGCGGGCCCTTTCGGCATCATTTCTAATTAGTTGTCGGGATCCGTTTGGGATTCCGTCAGGGTCTTTTCGGAACTATTAGGAGATCATTTGAGGACCTTTCCGGCATAATTTCTGGATAGTTTTCGGGATCCTTTCGGGGTCCCGTCAGGGTCATTACGGGACTTCTTCGGGTCTATATCGGGATCATTTCTGGATGGTTTACGGGATCCGTCCAGGACCCCTTAAGGGTCATTTCGGGAGTATTAGGTGATCATTTCCGGCATCACTTCTGGATGATTTTCGGTATCCGTTCGGTATCCCGTCGGAATCATTGCGGGACTTTTTCGGAATCATTTGGGATCCCTTCCGGCATCATTTCTGGATGGTTTTCGGGATTGTTACTTTTCCGGGATCATTTCTGGATCTGTGCGGGATCCCATCTGGGTCATTTCCGGACTATTTCGGGATCGTTTTGGAATCCTTCCGGAAACATTTCTGTATGGTCGAGGTCATTTGGGGACTTTTTCGGTATCATTTGGGGGCTCTTCCGGCATCATTTCTGGATGGTTTTCGGGATCCGTCCGGGATCCCGTCGGGGTCATTTCGGGACTTTTTCTCGACTAATACGGGATCATTTGGGGACCCTTTCGGCATCATTTCTGGATATTTTTCGGGATCCGGACGGGGTCATTTCGGGACTATTTCGGGATCATTTGGGGTACCTACTGGCATCATTTCTGGATGGTTTTCGGTATCCGTCCGGGATCTCGTCGGGGTCATTTGGGGACCGTTTTGGGATTATTTGGGGGCTCTTCCGGCATCATTTCTGGATGGTTTTCCGGATCCGTCCGGGATCCCGTCGGGGTCATTTCGGGACTTTCTCGCGACTAATACGGGATCATTTGGGAACCCTTTCGGCATCATTTCTGGATGGTTTTCGGGATCCGTCCGGGATCCCATCAGGGTAATTTCGGGACTATTAGGGGACCTTTCCGGCATCATTTCTGGATAATTTTCGGAATCCGTCCGGGATGCCGACGAGGTCATTTCGGGACTATTTCGGGATCATTTGGGATACCTACCGGCATCATTTCTGGATGGTTTTTGGGATTCGTCCGGGATCCCGTCGGGGTCATTTCGGGACTTTTTCTCGACTAATACGGGATCATTTGCGGACCCTTTCGGCATCATTTCTGGATAGTTGTCGGGATCCGTTCGGGATCCCGTCACGGTCATTTCGGGACTATTAGGGGATCATTTGAGGACCTTTCCGGCATCATTTCTGGATAGTTTTCGGAATCCTGTCGGGACTTTTTCGGGATCATTTAAGGATGGCTTTCAGGATTCGTCCGGGAACCCGTCAGGGTAATTTCTGGACTTTTCCGAGACTATTTCGGGATCATTTTGGGATCTTCCCAAGATCATTTCTGAATGGATTTCGGGATCTGTCCGGGATGCCGTCAGGGTCATTTTGGGACTATTAGGTGGTCATTTGAGGACCTTTCTGGCATCACTTCTGGATGGTTTTCGGTATCCGTTCAGGATCCCGTCGGAATAATTGCAGGACTTTTTCGGGATCATTTGGGGCCCTTCCGGCATCATTTCTGAATGGTTTTTGGGATTCGTCCGGCATCCCGTCGGGGTCATTTCGGGACTTTTTCTTGACTAATACGGGATAATTTGGGGATCCTCTAGGGTTCGTTTCGTAACTTTTTCTGTATTATTTTTGGATCATTTTGGGACCCTTCCGGCATAATTTCTTGATGGTTTGCCGGATGCATCAGGGTCATTTCGGGATCATTTTGGGATCATTTGGGGACCCTTCCGAGATCATTTGTGGATCCGTCCGGGATGCCGTAGGAGCCATTTCGGGATTTTTCGTTACTTTTCCGGGATAGTTTTTGGACCCTTCGGGGATCATTTCTGGATCTGTGCGGGATCCCATCTGGGTCATTTCCGGACTATTTCGGGATCATTTTGGTATCCTTCCGGAATCATTTCTGTATGGTTTTCGCGATCCGTCGTGGATCCCCTCGGAGCCATTTCGGAACTTTTTCTGGAGTAAGTCGGGATAATTTAGGGACCCTTCCTGGATATTTTCTGGATGGTTTTTGAGATCCGCCCGGGAGCCCGTCAGGGTCATTTCGGAACCTTTTCGGGATCATTTTGGAACACCTTCAGGGATCATTTCTGTGTGGTTCTCTGGATACGTCTAGAATCGTGTCGTTGTCATTTCGGGTTTTTTTGGGAGTATTCCGGGAACTTTTGGAGACCCTTCCGGGGCATTTCTTGATGGTTTTCGGGATCCGTCCGCGATAGCGTGGGGGTCATTTCGTAGCTTTTTCTGGATAATTTCGGGATCATTTGGGATCCTATCAGGTTATCAGCTCATTTAGTTCTTTTTTTTACTCAATTACAAAAATAAAAAGCATTAGACAGAAAACAAAATTTTAAACAGATAACTTGATAAGCAGGCTAACGCGAATAGCCCATATATTTAAATTTCTCCTTGCGGACGGGGCCGCGGATAAAGGCTAGTTATTAAATATTTAAATGGTATTTCACTAGGTTTTGAATCATTATTGATATTTGATTTTGTTAAATTAAAAGTGAACTGATCTGCTTACAGAGTCTCTATCTCACATATTTGTCACTTTTAATAATTATTTAAAGGGTTTCACCATTTTTGCAAACAAAATTCAACGAGCGATCTTAAACACGTCCGTTCCTCTCGACTTCGATAACACTTCTTTTCATTTGGTATCCATATTCTATAAACACATTTTAGGGGTACCCGGGACCACGTTTTGGCCTATATCTCGAGACCCTAGTCACCAAGGGGTATGGAAATTACCGTCTACTAAAGCACTCATCAACAGTTTTAATTTGATATCCATATACTATAAACACATTCTAGGGATACCCGGGTCCAAGTTTTGGCCTATATCTCGAGACACTGTGCGTCGATCCCCTATAAACCTCGTGGAGCCCGAGACCTTTCCAACGAATGCAAAACCGTGGAAATCGATTCGTGCGTTCTGCAGGTATATTGTTAAGAAGGAAAACCCGACTTATTTTTATATTATAGATGTATTGTTACATAAAACCAAAAATCCAAATAGAAACTTAAAACTTTTTAGAAAATTCCGCGATGTTTCATGCAAACTTTCAGCTTTCAGTAAGAATTTTTAGAATTTCCACGAAATTTCAATCAAGAAAAAAACAGCAAAATAAATTTAGAAGTGTGACGAAGGGGACTTTTTATACAATATTAAAAGGAGCGCGCAAAATTTAAAATATTAAAAAATCAAGCAAATTTAAAACAAGTTGTAAACATAAATAATAGATATTTTAATTATACACTTAATAATAATATACATTACAATATTTTATTTTAAAATAATCACATATATATTTACATTTTAAATCTGAGATGCTCCCAAAAGTAGGCAATCATCTTTGGAAGTATCACTCACATATACACGCGCATGGGCTATGCGAGAAGCTATAACAATCGTGCATCTGTAGTTATAGCTGAGAAATTTATAGCTGGTAGTAAATTCTAGAAATAGAAACGCCTAGAAGTATGCGAACGAGGAAATCACAGAGTATACATAAAAGGAGGTAAAGCTGAGAATCAGTAATGAGTTTGATTTAAGCACGCTATCTGTCGGGTAGTAGAAGTGTTATTGTGAAGTACTTTAATAAAGGCCATTTTGCATTATTGAATAGTGGAGTTATTTATCCAACAGTTTAGTGATTCGAACGTTAGTAGAAGGTTGCATATAAGAGGAATTGCACTAAATTCGTTACAGTATTAATTGTATTAATTTAATTTAACTTTGTAAATTTATTAATTTGAATTTTTGTAATTTTCAATGTGTATCTAAATGTTATCTTTCAATGTTGAATTTTATAACATCAAAAATTTTCATTCTTTGAAATTTTGTTAAACAAAATAATTGAAATAAACTTAAAACTAAAATAAATTTTCTATATAAAGAATTTCAATCGTAAACTACAATGTTATGCGGCCAAGAAAGAAAGTAACCGCAGTTTCTAAGCAGAGGAAAAAGAAGACCTTCACTGAGTTGGGAGAGATAGTTGGAGGAAGATTAGACCTCGCTCGGTGCTCCCAATTGTCGACTGTTATCGCAAAACAGCGTTAGCTGACCTCACTGACTCAACGTACTTCATTTTTATATAAAACTTCAAGAAGTGCTGTATGTTGCTATTTGGCAGCATTAACAGATCGCGTCCGGACACATTTTTTGCTTAAACTTTACTCCCTCTATCCTCATTCCTTACAAAAAAGTACAACAACTGTAGCATGCCAACCTAATATAAACGCACGCAAGTCATTTTCTGTCAAAAATGTCTCATGCACATACAACTTGTATGAGAGCAACCCAAATTGAATTTGCTGCGTGAAAACCTAACTCGATTTCAAATTTTTGTTCTGCGTGACATTTAGATTTGACGTTTGCACACATGAAACGCGTCCTTTTTGTTTAAATAATATTTAATTAACAAATAATTCATATTTATAATGGTGTTTACAATAGAAGTTATTTCCTTATGACCCTAATAAAATTAAAATAAATAAAATATTGATATGTACAAGCTACATAAATACTTTAACATCCATTCATAGTCGTGCCCATTCTGCAACCTTTTTTCGAAGCTTAGAGTGATGCTGCCCAATTTTTCCCGTGCTGGTTTTGTTCAACATCAGTTTGCAGAGCCATAGTTTGTAAGTAAAATACCGTAATATAGCCCCAATTCGTGCTTTCAAAGTTGATTCACAGGTGATGTTGAGCATTTGGCCTTGACCCTTTCCCATAATATGCTTGGTAGGGCCATATATGTGGTAATAAAAAGGCGGAGGGATAGTTGTCGCAGTTTTCTTGTTATTTGAGCAAATGTCTGTTCTTCTTACAGCCACAGCTGAAATATTTGGAATATTGCTATGCGCACATCGTCAAAATTAAATTACCTAGAATGAAAAAGAAACTAATATCAGTAAGGATAGATTAAAAGTTTTTAATATAACCGGAAAAGTGTTCTATAAATAGGACTCGGCGATTAGCTCTTTTCTGAGGCCAAAGGCTCAAGGGACTCAATGAGATTTCAGATAACTAGAATCAGGCCCTTGTAAAGTAACTCCAAGTGCCCCTCCACCATACCAAGGTATCTTCCGATGGCAGGGGTACCCGAAGATACTTCCCTGTTGCATTTATAGAAAGCATAAAATTATAACAAGGGTTAATTGATGATACGAAGTAAATTATGCTCGCTACAAAAACAAAAACAAATAAGTGCAGATGACTGTTTAATCCATTATGCGAAGCTCATGAATGGATGTGCAAATTGAAAAGGGCAAAGTACTGTTAAAATTGCTTTCCCCGAGTAACCCAGGAACGAATTGATATGACTACGCCTATCCTTCTTTAGCAGCAGTGCCGTGCACCAGTTCTGTGTTGCACAGGAAAATAAACGTTTGGTTGTCTCCAAGTTGACCATATGATACAGAATATACTCGTTTGCAACATCTACCTACTGGAAGGTGCATTTGTTGCACCCTGCTGTCTGGCCACTCACCCAACAACACCAGGCACGACGGAACTTGTCTTTTTTTTATTGGACGTTGTGGTAGCGCACTACTCTCAAGTGGCCCAATGAAACCAGGCTAATCCTGTTCATGCGTCCGCACCCCGTGGGACCGCCGTTAGGCATAACGTCACGTGGGGAAAGGCGATTTAGTGGCCATTACTTCGTATGCGCATTTCTCTGCGCTCCCTTTCGGCATGCATCAATTTCGTCATTACTATAAAGGCCATCTTGCTCACAGCAATCCAACAATCTATTTGTCCGCACATTCGTGGAACTAAATTCCTAATGGAAGGCTTCTCTACAAAAACTCTGTTTACAGACATTCTTTCGCCGTGAAAACGAAGGCAGTGAAACTTGACATGTTCTGCGCTTTCCAATTCGGAGGGACAGCTTAGACAGAAACGATCCTCCTCTATCCCACGCTTATGTAGATATTCCTTGAAGCCACCGTGCACGCTCAATATCTGTGTGAGGTGGTAATTTAGTTCGCCGTGTTTTCGCTCGTACCATTCCGCTATATTCCGGACTAGCATGAAGGTCCAGCGCCCTTTTCTCGAATCTTCCCACCGTTCTTGCCACCTAACTATTGTTCGTGACCTTGAGCTTTTCTTAGCATCTTCAGATGGTCGGCTGATTCCAATGCCATACAGATCGGCCATTTCACCTGAGAGTAGATCTACTGGGATTTTCCTGGATAAAACATGGATGGCGTCGGTGGACACCGGCCGATAAGCACACGATATTCATATAGCAGTAATGCAGTAGGCTGCCAGTATATCTTTTTGGTGGACCATTGTAGATCCGTGCCATACTGGTGCTGCATGTAATATTATAGAGCTGGTTACGTTGGATAATAGCTGACGGGTAGCTTCACTTGGGCCGCCGATGTTGGGCATTATTCGCGTTAGGGCTCCACTAGCTCTAGAAACTTTCTCCCCCACCGCCCTGAAGTGCTCCCTAAAAGTTAGTTTTGAGTCAATAATTACTCCTAGATATTTCAAGGAGGGCTTTGAATTTATTTGATAATCTCCTATGGTTAGGACCAACTAATCCACAGTCCGCTTTGAGCTCATCAGAACCACTTCTGTCTTATTGCTAGCCATCTCCAGCCCAAGTTCGTCAACCATTCCTTTATTCTTCCCACAGCGTCATTACATAATGCTTGGAGCAGATCAAGTTTCTTGGTCACTGCTACTACGACAATTTCCGTGCCTCCGGGAAGGTCGATTTGTAGCACCCCGTCATACATCGTATTCCAAAGAGTTGGACCTAGAACAGATCCCTGAGGGACACGACCCGTGGTGTTGTGGTTTCTTGGTCCCTCATC
This sequence comes from Eurosta solidaginis, assembly GCF_040869045.1. Lineage (NCBI taxonomy): Eukaryota > Metazoa > Arthropoda > Insecta > Diptera > Tephritidae > Eurosta > Eurosta solidaginis. Next base: position 79,069,688 of record NC_090320.1, read on the forward strand.
CGTATCAAAAAGGAGTACTCTTTCGCTTAGATAGCTACCAATTATTCGGAGCAGGTACGGAACTTGTCTTGGGACACCCAAAGTGCACTCACGCTCTCATGGCTCCAGTGGGTTAGGGGGGCTAAGAGTATACCCGCGGTAGGTATGCCTGACGTAAGAGGCGACTAAAATACCAAATTGGTTCAAGGGGTTGTGTAGCGCAACCCTTTCAATGGGTTGCCAGCAATATATGTGGCCCGGCCTACGAAAAGGTGGCTTATGACTCAAAAAAATAATGCAAAAGAAAAACTACTAAGAAACTGAAGAAATGCATTGTTTATCTTTAGCATCTGTTTCTTTTTTGAGTCATAAGCCACCTTTTCACATATAGCTTCTCAAACCCAATTGTGAGGCTCACCTACCCGTGGCGAATCCTGTTTCTTTAACAGCCGAGGCTCTGGCGACCTCATGTTCCTTATGGATCTACATTTGAAGGCGCTTAGTTAGCTGACATCGCTTACTTAAACGGTTGATTCTAAAGTAAAAACCAAATATAGGTTAGGTTGAACTGGCGGGTTCATGAGGACTTCACATAGAATGAATGAGTCCGTAGTGTTACCAGAAGTTTGTTTTAACGACCAAGCTGAAAACCCTATCAACAACCAGGACCTATGTTATAAAATAACTCCGTCCTCTTGACAAATACTAGAAGCTTCCTAGAACTTAAGCCACTTGCTGCTTCTAGATCTGACAGCTGTCAGCTGGAGTCTTAGCCTGGCAAGCGCAGGGCACGAGCACAGAACGTAATCGATCGTTTCCTCCTCCAACCCGCACTTCCTACATCTGCTATCACTGACCAAGCCTAATTTAAAGGCATGTGACGCCAGAAGGCAGTGTCCAGTATGAATACCCGTCATGAGTCTACAGTCTACAGTTTAATGATAATGAAAATATAAGAATCAGTGTTTTTGAATAACATATTTTAATTAATCTCTTACAACAACCTGATCGGTGGCTACATCGCCATGTAGGTAGTGTGGTGTTCCACCTCGTATAAACGCAGGTACCGTATGTGCTCAACCGTGCAAATTGACATTAACAGTAACATTATTTACATAAACATAGCTTGGTATTTATGCAGACATCAATATAGCATACATTGGTCCAGTTCGGTGTGCACCAGCTACTGGTACAAACACTTTTGAATGCATAGCTTTCATATAGATTGGATGTCCAGCAGTGCTCCGCTTGTGCCAATATGTAATGGGCTGCTCCGTCTCTTGGTACGGCTGTATAGGTATGAGCGAGTGCAATGTATTACTAGTCTGCTCAAGATATGGTACATAGATAGCTCGAAGACGCCAGAGGGGATTGGAGCCAGAGTTTTCGGACCCAGAGCAAAAATATCAGTACCTCTAAAAGCACATTCGAGCATTTTTCAAGCGGAAGTATTCGCCATAAGTTAGTGCGCTACGCTGAACGTTCAGCGCTGATACCCCATTGAACCAATTGCCATACTCAGTCAGACAGTCAGGCCCCACTAAAGGCATTTGCGGCATTCGAAATAAAGTCAGCACTGATCCATCAGTGCGTAGAAAAGCTGAATCAATTAGGAGCACACAACGTAGTACTGTTGCCCTGAGTCCTAGACCACAGGGGAGTAGAGGGTAATGAGCAGGCGGACTCAGTGTTTAATTTGTTGCGTCCCTCCCACAAATTGTCATCCTCCCAGCAGATCCTTGCAGCGGGTCTGCGCCATACTTTCCTCTTCCGGGAAGGTATCGACCCCAATCCGGGTCCTTCTCTTGACCCCGGCCTGAGAAATGGGTTTGCAGCGTTTGCCGGAAAAGAATCTTTTTAGGACGGTCATAAATATAAGGGCCTGAAATATTTCAATGAATTTCCTAATCACATAAAAAGTAGTAATAACTTCAATACTTTTAAAAAAAGTTTATGGGAGCATTGTAAAACCCTTCCAATAAGATAAAGTTTTTCTCCTCTTATTTTTTACATGATATATCCGATACTGGAGCGCGAAAACGGAATGGGAATATTGGAAGCAGCAAAATACAATGCATCCGGCCCTAAGGAAAAGAAAATCGATCGCCACCTGTAACCCCAGACAGTTCCAACAACTAATTTCGCTGGAATTCGGTATTTTCAGCCGATATTTACTGTTGCTGATCATAATCACTCGCATTCCGACAGCATTAATATAACAATAAAATTATATAATGTGTAACGAAAATAAGGTCAAGCAAAAGTTGGAGCAGGGGGGATTGGAAACATGTCCTTTTCAACCTCCCATTATATGTTGAGCTGTGCTGATCATGCATTCCGACAGCGTCTTTACTAAACAGAGTTGAGGGGTGATTGGATACACGTTATTTTCAATTTCCAACATCCAAAGACATGTTTAGCTGTGTTGATCGGAGACTAACACATTCCGACATCTTAAAATATAAATATAATTGAAAAATATAAGTTCCAAATTTTGTTGCCCTTAAGCTGGGAGCACTGGAGGATTTGAAACGCGCCCTTTCCAACCTTCCTTAAATGAGTGGCTCCCAGACTCGTCCGTTTGTCGCGCTAGTAAATATGCTGATCGGAACATGGCATTCCAACAGCACATTCAATAGAAATGAGTGATTATAACAATGAATTGTACTTGGTAGTTTAAGTTTTAGGCCTAAACAGCCGTTATTTATTATTATATTGAATTAAAAAAATAAGTACCCTTGTCAGTGTTTCACGTGCAAGGGTTGGTTGCATCGGACAGGTTGCTCTGGGCTAGATCCCAAAGTCCAGCGTCCTCGTAACTTTTATAAATCTTTTGTGGCTCTTGTTGTTCATGCCCTCATTACATTATGAGGAAATACGGCACCTGAGAACTCAGCCGTATGAAGCAAAAAAACACAAGCAGGTCCTTGGTGAACTCCACAAACAGGCGTCGGACCTTTATGCCAGGAATTGCCCGGTGAATCCAGTACTAAAAGAACAGTACCCAAAACTTGCAGAAGAGGAACGCATACTCCCCAGGGAAACGCGAATCACTCTAGCTCAACTTCGTTCTGGATACTGTAACAGGTTAAAATCTTACCTATCCAGAATCAACCCCGACATACAAAATGTGTGCCCCGCTTGCAATGTGTCCCTACATGACACCAACCATCTCTTTAACTGTATTGTGGAACCAACGCCTCTAACACTCCTCTCATTATGGTTCACTCCTGTTGAAACAGAAAGTTTCTTTGGACTCCCGTTAGAGGACACTGATAAAAATTTGTGATCGGTCGTACCTATTGGATGGGGCGAAGCACTGCTACAACAACAACAGCAGGCGGACAACCCTGAAAGAGAGGCAGCAACTGCATGACCTATCGATCCTGAGCCGTTCCTGCCAGTTGGCTCACTCAATAAATGCCCCTATTAGTAGAAGGGAGGGAAAAGAGAGAAGAACACTGGCGCAATATGCCAGGCCTGAGTCAATCTAAGTTACTGTTAGGGGGTTACAGCACAACTCGATATAGGGCATTAATAGGCCTCTCGAAAGATGCGGCTAACGGCTATTCTTACAGGACACTGTAGACTGAACAGTCACATGCAAAAGATGGGTATAATACCGAACAACACATGCCGATTTTGTGATGGGTCAGCAGACGGCGGACCATATCCTTCTAGAATGCGACGCAATTTCAAGAAGTAGGGCTAAGTTTATGGGTTCATCATGGCCAGAGCATTCCCACATTTAATCCAAGCCAGGAACACTGCTAGGGTTCATCAAGGAAGTCGGCTAGGATGAGGTGCTGTGAAGGAGATGTGGAAGTCACTGTGCAACCATCAATAAATTATCTATCTATCTACGTTCCGGTAACAAGCACCATTGAGGTACTAGCCCCACCATCTCGGGAACTATTGATATGACTACATTAAACCTTTTAGGGATTGAATATTAATAATGACCGCTATGCGAAAGTCTGCTAAAATGTACCATTCTCCATGGAATGCTCGATATATAACTTTCCACGTTTTGAAACAGTGATGAAAAGAGCAAAATTTACTAAAATGTTAACTGGCTGTGGGTAATAAGGTGTTGATGTCCTCTCCTAACGCAATGTAATGACAACTGCGACGCAGGGAAAATAACAAAAATCTTGTAAATCTGCTGATAGTAATTAATTAATTCTTCCCCTTCTATGCAGTTCTATGCATACATACATATGTATTTTATCAAAAATTATCAAACGTGGAATCAAAAGACGCGCCTCGAGCTCCGTTTTTAGTATCCGAAATATTCGAAAATATAAATTTTTATCTCTGTCAAAACATAATTGTGATAATTTTTAAATTAGGTGGTGCACCGTCTTGCAAAACGTTACCCTTAATATTATTTTGGGCGAAGGCCGCCAACGCAAAAAGGTGTTCTCTGTAACAAAATTTTTAATTTCCGTCACACCCTTCAAAAAACGCGAGTACTCTATAAATAATGTAATAAATACTCCTTTGGGAGTATAGGACTGCTCCAAATCTAATCTGTATTCATACAAAAAATGTGCTCCAATTAACATTGCGATGTCCTAGGAGAGGAGTAGGTGATCCCACTCTCGCTTTGTTTGTGAGTATTCCACAGAGTACATACGTGAGAGTACTTTCCAAAGTACTTTCACTGTAGTACTCCATGGAGCACCCACAGAGGATCATATGCCAAAGTATTAAAGAGGAATTGTGTCGGAAAGAATTATCGAAGTGAATTTAATTTAAAATGAAAGTAAATGAAGAGGGGCAATACAACTTTTATATTTTGTACTACGAATATTCTTATGTTATTTAGCATTTGCGTGAATAAAGAATCTAATATAATACGCATACGCATACGTGAATAAAGAAACTAATATAATATGTATACATAAAACCAGTGCGCTGTTGCATTTTATCAGAGTTGCCAAAGTAAAATTTTATTATTAGTTATTTGCATGCAATATTTTACTTTTGGTTACTCTGTTCGATCGTCATCGTGTCGTGATCACTGTCGTTAAAAAACGAGCAATGATCGGCTGATAGTGGTCCGCAAACGCATTGCAAAGGAGTATTGTTAGAGTACTCCAACATGAAGAAAATGGAACACGTAATCCAACAATTTTTGCAGGGCATGTCACAACTAAAAGCACAAGAATTTTTACTTTTTACACACCACACCAGATTAAGCGAGAGCTTGTAGTAGTTTTATTCATAATGTAATAATAATAACACTGGTCGACGGCCAAAATTTACCAGAGACGCCGTTATGAACACATGTAAACATATGTAAAACCACCCCCTGATTTCGAAAATCGAGTTCATTTTTGATTCTATGGTACCGTTTTTGAGATATTTGCAATTTACCGTTATTCGAAAAAACCAAAAAGATGGCTCCCTTTAATTACGTATATGTGACGAACGGGTTAAGCAATTGCAAATAAGTTTACAGAATCGGAAAGACGATAAAAGTTGCTATAAATGCATCATACATTGTTTTTTGCTCAACCATATAGTTTTCGAGATATTAGCTCATCATTTCAGATTTTTGTTTTTTTTTATGAAAAAATATGAACAAAATTACTTTTTGCGAGGGCAGCATTCCAAAACCACAACTTTTTTTCAAATCTTTTTTATTTACGTAAAGCTCTGTTTAATTAGAAAAAAGATAAGCTATCACCTAAGAAAATCGATGCAAAACTACGTAAGTTATAAACGATCAAATAAAAATACCCAGGTTGCGCAATTTCAACGTATACCTCAAAACGTATGTATGGTATAAAGAAGAGTGAAATATCTAGCTATTTAGTTAAAAGCTCAATTTATGAATGAAATTACCCATATTTTTAACTTTTTTTTTTAATTTATTTGTGTTTGTACTATATTCTAACAATCTTTATCTTAATTTTATTTTACTATGTAGTCGAAATAATTATGTGTTCGACTTTGACGCTTATTCAGTTTAGGATCGGTTTCTCTTATGAGAAACCAGCAGTAATCATCCATCATTGCGACGTCCCAGAATCCTTGATATCGATTTTCAATTAATTTCATTTGCTGATGAAACCTTTCGCCATGTTCGTCACTTTCGTCGCCAAGATTTGCTGGAAAAAAAGCTCAAATGTGAGTGCAGAAAGTGAATTTTTAACGACATATTTACGCCTGGAAAGAAAATATTAGTTAGGTAAACAAGTTATAGAATTTTGGGAAATTACCCTCACTAGGGTAGGCACCTTGTCGTTGGTGTGAGGGCTTAGCCGAACTCCATAGCGCCCGACTATGAGGCGGAGCTGTTTAGGACTGACATCTACGCCGTTTCGCCTCATAGGAGGGCGGCGGGATGTCGGTGACCAAGAACTGCCAACCCCCTAATCCAGGGTGTTATGCGGACCGTGCCTATTGGACGATTTGCAGCCAGGGGATAAATTCGGCTGTATTCGAACGGAGCCTTCCCGATACCGGGCCATCTCGGGAAGTATTTATGGCCTTACCGCAGTAAGGGGCGCTGCTGTGGCGGACGGTTCTTTCCCCGTATATAATACTGGACCGCTGAGCCCGCCTTGTCGGGCAGGTGGTCGTACGACCAAGATGAACAACTCATTACCTGAATGTAATAAGGAGGATGTAAAGAGGAGGACTGAGTCGCAATCCAAGGACGACAAATACGAATTAAGCGATGCGTCGGACTCGGGGAGCGAGAGTAGTGCTGATTCAATGAACTCCGTGTTGGAGAAGCACACAAATGAAAACGGAGTAGAAGAGTGGAGAAGGGTACGGAGCAGAGGAAGTAAAAGAGCTCTCTCGCAGTACCGTGCAGCACTAAGAATTGTACAACGCTTGGGAGCAGTGGTCGACCCAACAGAAGTGGAGATCGAGCGCTTGGAATGGGCCAATGAAGCGGTAGAAGTAGGTCGAAGGCAGTTCAAAAGGTTTGCTGCGAGAAACCCTCGGTTCTGCAACCGGTACGAGGAGGAAGAAGCGTCGAATGGCAGAATGAAGAGGCAACGTTCGGCAGAAGGCGACAAGCCTGCTTTCAAGAGGCAGAAAGGACCCAGTCCTAGAGCCGCGAGGCAGGGCAGTCGCATAGAAAAGACAAGTAGGCCCAAAGCTGTAAGACAGATGGGTTCCAATAGCGAGGTAGCAACTACCTCGAAAGCTGCCAGTCAGAGGGAAGTTCCAACTACGGAAGTAGGAGATAAGCCAAAGGGAGACAACGCTAAGACTCCGGCTTTCTCGGAGGCGCTAAAGGGAGTTAACGCGAAGACTCCGGTGTTCTCGGAGGTTCTAAAGGGAGATAACACTAAGACTCCTGCTTTTCCCGAGAAGATGAGTGATGTGGCAAAGCAGTCACTGACTGTGGCGCTGGTTGATCGTAGCAGTCCGTTCGGACAAATGACTACTGAAAGGTGGAGATCTGTGGAAAGGGAGCTTATTAGCTTAATGCTTAAGATGATGCGGGAACAACCAAGTAAGCCCCTTCCAACCTTTGATTCGGGGAGATGGTATAATGGTGTGAAGATGATAGCGTGCGACAACATCGCGAGCTTGCGGTGGCTGGAGGAAGTCGTTCCAAACCTCCAAAGGCAAGGCACGAACGCGCGGTTTGAGGTGGTGGATAAAGCGCAAATCCCCACGGTACCAAAAGTTAAGGTATGGATACCATGCGTGATGAAGTCGGAGGATACACTGCGACTTCTGCAGAATCAGAATCCGAACATACCGACACAGGATTGGAAGATACTTACTGTATCTCGGCCTACCGAGGATGGTCAGTTCTACATCTTCCAAATAAACAAGCAGGCGGAGGATATTTTGTACACGCAGCTTGGCAAAATGTCCTTTGGCACTGGCAAAATTTACATGCGACTCAGGAAAAGAAGTCCCGAGGATAAAAATCCTAACACGCTGGAAGTGGGCGAAGTCGAAAAGGATCTCAGAAGCCTAAGGGAAAAAAGACAGGTGGAGGTCCCCGACGTCACCACGAACGTGCTAGAAGAGGACCAACCGCTAAATGGTGCTGTGACTCGCACAGAGGAACACACGGCACAACATTCACGAGGGGCTGAAGGGGGCCTCGAATACTCTAAACCAAAAGGGCAAGAGGAGGACGACGACGTCAAGACGAAGGTGCTGGAGGGGGACAAACAGCCCAATGGTGCTGCGAGTCCTACAGATAAACCTCCAACACAGTAAAGTGGCGTCGAGCGAACTCCTCCTAACCCTTGTGGAGGGTTCGTTTGACGTGGCGCTGATCCAGGAGCCGTGGCTCTCATCGGGAGGAAAGGTTTCTGGACTTAGCGCGCGCGGGTTTGGCGTTTACTACGCACAAACGGAAGGACGGGTGCGAGCTGTAGTAATGGTAAGGAAACAGCTGCATTCATATATGCTGCCTAATTACACCACCGAGGATCTCGTAGCGGTGGCCGTTGAGCAAAAGAATAAGCAGGCATTTATCCTGGCGTCCTGCTACATGGCCCATGCTGCGGAGGTTCCACCGATGGAGTGCAAAAGGCTAGTACAGGAGGAAGGGCGCAAAGGGCGGTTGGTCATAGGCGCAGATGCAAATGCGCACCACAATGCGTGGGGAGGAGCAGATACGAACGAGAGAGGCGAATCTCTATTTTGTTACATCCTGCAAACCAATTTGCAGATAGCCAACAGGGGAAATGTTCCTACATACATTGGTCCAACATCCAGCAATGTTCTGGATATTACATTGAGCTCCGAGCGTGATATATCAAGGTATGATTGGATGGTTCTCGATAGACCATCCTTCTCCGACCATGCGTATATAAGCTTCAGCATCCCACTAAAGAGGGTAGAGAAGGGAGGAACCTTTAGAAACCCTAGGGCAACGAATTGGACTAAATTCCAGAAACATGTAGAAACGAAACTGGGACAACCCAAAGAGGTTGCTAATGTAGAGGAACTGGAGGAGTCGAATGAATTCCTAACAAGGACGCTTATGACTGCGTATAACAAAGCTTGCCCTCTAAGAAGATTCAGAGGAAAAGCAAATCCGCCATGGTGGAGCAATGAGCTGAGTCTTCTAAGAAGACAGGTAAAAGAAATGTTTAAACTCGCAAAGACCGCGGAAAGCGAAGCGTGTCGGGACGAGTACAGGGATCTACTGAGGATCTACAAGCGTGAAATTACCAGGGCGAAGAGAAACTCATGGAAAAGTTTCTGTACGGACATAGAGTGCTCCAGTGAAACAGCACGGTTGAAAAAAGTCCTAGCAAAGGGAAACATAGTCCAAGGACTAATAAAGAAAGAGAACGGGGAATGGTCACGTGATAGTGAGGAATCCCTTGAGGTGCTTCTCGATACACATTTCCCATCGGGAGACGGTTTAGAAGAACCAGCAGACATCACTCACACTTCGATCACGGAGCTAGTGGTGCCGGGCTTGGTGACCGATACCAAGATCGAGTGGGCAGTGAAGACGTTTTCTAAGTTTAAATCGGCGGGCCCAGATGGTATATTCCCGGCCATGCTACAATTCTCAAGCAGGGCGGTCGTGGAATGGCTTAAAATAATATTCGATGGGTGCATAAGACTGAATCATGTTCCGCACTCTTGGAGAACTGCTCGTGTAGCTTTTCTACCAAAGGCGGGGAAGATCGGTCACGTGTATCCCAAAGACTATAGACCCATTAGCTTAACATCATTTCTGCTCAAAACCTTTGAGAGGCTGATAGATGTGTACATAAAGTCCAACGTGGATGGAAAGCTGCTCTCCACAACACAGCATGCGTACACCAAAGGCAAGTCGGTAGACACCGCATTGCATAGGGTGGTAATAAGCATAGAGAAATCCCTGGAATATAAGGAGTATGCTCTAGGAGTATTCTTGGACATTGCCGGGGCTTTCAATAATGTTGCAAAATGGGCGATTATGGATGGTCTTAATTACATTAAAGTACATCCTGCCTTAATCAGATGGATCGGCTGCATGTTAAATTGCAGAAAGATTACATCACAATGGGGATTGTACGAGGCCACGAAATCAGTGGACAGGGGCACGCCGCAGGGAGGGGTGCTATCACCTCTGCTGTGGACACTGGTCATCAACCAACTGCTCAGGCAATTCGATGAGGGACCCGTAAAACTTACGGCTTACGCAGATGACGTTGCAATTGTCATAAGTGGAAAATGCCTTCCAACGATTAGTTCTTTGATGGATCGGGCGGTTCGGGATATTCATACCTGGGCATCTAATGTCGGGCTGAAAGTCAATGCGGAGAAGACGGATATGGTCTTGTTTACAAAGAGGTACAAGGTCCCAAATTGGACCAGGCCTAAGTTAGGAGCGGTGACCTTACAGGAGAAACCTTGCACAAAATATCTAGGAATCATCCTAGACAGTAAGCTGTCATGGAAGCTCAACGTGGAGGAGAGGGTCAAGAAGGCCTCAACGGCACTCTATGCATGTAAAAGAATGCTGGGGTGTACGTGGGGCCTATCGCCCTCTCTTTCTCATTGGGTTTTTACAGCGATTGTAAGCCCTATTCTATACTATGGAGTTCTTGTTTGGTGGAAAGCCACACAAAAAACAACATACCTCAAAAAATTAGAGGGGGTATGCAGACTATCGATGCTTTGCATTACGGGAGCCCTGAAAACAACCCCGACGGCTGCACTGTATGCCATTCTGCACATTCCACCTGTAGACCTGGTAGCAAAGAACAAAGCATTAACGACCGCAACCAGGCTCGGTGCTTCGGGGCAGCTTGAGCGCCGACCATATGGCCATAGTAGTATAGCGTCCTCAGTCACAAGACGAACAGACTACATGATTCCCTACCTGCACTTTGAGGGAGATCTTAAGGCCACAATAGAGGTGGACGGTTGGCGCAAGGGTGCGCAAATGGCGGACGAGGCGATACATGTGTACACCGATGGTTCCAAAATAGTGGAAGGAGTAGGGTCTGCGGTATACTGCGCTGATCCGGAATTAAGCAGATCCTACAGGCTGCCGGATTACTGTAGCGTTTTCCAAGCGGAAATATTAGCCGTAGCCAAAGCAGTAGAAACCCTGGAAGAGAATAGCTTAAGCTACAACCGTGTTAACTTTTATATTGACAGTCAAGCAGCAATTAAGGCAATAATCTCGCATAGCACAGCATCTAAATGCGTGTTAGAGTGTAAGCAGTCTCTGGAGAGAATCGGGACAGGGAGAAGCATACATCTATATTGGGTCCCAGGGCATATGGGAATAGATGGGAATGAAAAAGCGGACGAATTAGCTAAAAAGGGCGCATCCCTTGAAGCTTGCTCCGTAGACGTCCCAATTAGATTGGGCGAGATTAAGCGAAGGCGAGAGGTGCACATGATCGACCAAGCAGAGAAGGCGTGGGTTCAAGCGCGGGGCTGTAAAGTGTCGAAGATTATGTGTAGGTCTTACAACCTTAGACTAACACAGTTGCTTCTATCATTAAAAAGAGAGGACTGTAGACTCATGACGGGTATTCTGACTGGACACTGCCTTCTGGCGTCACATGCCTTTAAATTAGGCTTGGTCAGTGATAGCAGGTGTAGGAAGTGCGGGTTGGAGGAGGAAACGATCGAGCACGTTCTGTGCTCGTGCCCTGCACTTGCCAGGCTAAGACTCCAGCTATTAGGAGTGATACAGCTGTCAGATCTAGAAGCAGCAAGTGGCTTAAGTCCTAGGAAGCTTCTAGTATTTGCCAAGAGGACGGAGTTATTTTATAACATAGGTCCTGGTTTTTGATAGGGTTTTTCAGTTTGGTCGTTAAAACAAACTTCTGGTAACACTACGGACTCAATCAGTCTATGTGAGGTCCTCATGGACCGGCCAGTTCAACCTACCTACCTTGGGAAATTAATTTTAATAAGCCTTTAATATTTACCCATTTTCGCATAATTATTGATTAAGTCGTTCACTATCTGCTCGTAGTTAGGGCTTTTGTGTCTACCGAGAAAAGAAGCAACGACGTTTTCAAAGGATTCCCACGCTGCTGCCTCAACTGGTGAGAGTAGTCCTTTGAATTGATTATTGTTGATCAACTTTTTTATTTGTGGTCCGACAAAAATACCTTCCTTTATCTTGGCTTGAGAAATATCTGGAAAAATTGTTTTCAAATAGTCGAATGCTTCGCCTTCTTTGTCCAAAGCCTTAACAAAGTTTTTAATGAGACCGATCTTGATGTGTAAGGGTGGAAGTATGATTTTCTCTTTCTTGACAAGAGGGGTGTATTTGATGTTATCCACACCAACGATAAACTCGATCACACATTAAACTCGACTCTTTCCGGCCAATCCTTTCTGACGTAGTGGTCCTTACGAGCTCGGCTATCCCACTTGCAGAGGAAGCAGCAGTACTTGGTGTAGCCACTTTGTAGACCGCATAGCATTGCAACGACTTTGAGATCAGAACATATTTTCCAATCATGCTCTTCATATTTGATAAATTTGAGTAGTTTTTGCGTTTCCTCGTAGGTTTCCTTTGTATTTACTGCATGTGCTAGCGGGATAGAAGGCTTTTTGTTACCAATATGCAATAATACAGCCTTTAAACTCAGTTTATTGCTGTCTATGAACAATCGCCACTCTTTTGAATCATATGTTTGACCAAACTCTTTGAATAAACCAGGAATGTCGTTGCAGTAGCATATACTGTCTTTCTTGGTATAGTGTTTGGAAAATGGTTCGTGACGAGTTCTTCAATATATCACCTTAACATCGGATGATACAAATTTAAATTGTTGCATACGAGAAGTGTGGATTTCGGCCTTTTCCTTTGATAGTTCCAAATCTCTTATCCAATCATTAAGTTGTGCTTGTGATAGAACGTTTCTCTCCTTTCCCATGCGAAATTCAGTACAACTTGATTCCCCGCACTCAGATGTTACTGTTGACAATGGAACTGGATCCGCAACTGCCGTTGAATGTAGTACTGGTAATGTCACTGTAGGTACGCTGGCACAGGTTATTCTTCTTGATCTTCCAACGCGAAGTACTTTTGTTTCACAAATATAACACTCTATTGAATGGCAAGTAGGTTCTCTCCATATCATTGGTGTATCAAATTTTATTTGTTGTCCGGATTCCGACTGAAACAGTTCTACTCGACACGATGTACACAAAGTGTTCGGTGTCCATGGATTTTCAGCATTTTTAGGCTCAATGCCAAAATACTTGGAGTATAAAGTTTTGATATGATCTGAGAACACTCGTCGTCGCCTTATGATAGTATATTGGCCACACATGAAACAGAACATATCTGGATCGTTATTACACTCAAATTCTCGCGTTCTTTTACTCATTTTTTTTTTTTTTACTAAATCACGGTTTTGAAATTTGACTTATGAACTGAACTATCTCCGGCGAGCCTTGCTGATGTTGTGAAGTTTCAAGGCGCATTAACTCATATTTATACTCGGAACAAGAATAAAATTTAAAAAATCAAATCTTACCTAGACAGAAAGGTTCCTTTTTATACGAAGCCGGGAAAAGTAAATACTACCTGCTTTAGATGTAGGCTTTAAAATTTTTCTGTGTCTTATAATTTTGAAAATCTACCTGCATACTTACCCATAAGTGACGGAAATACATGTTTATAACTATATGCCTACAGCAGCTTTCGAACCCAACCACTCTTCCTTTCGATGCAACCACTCTACCTACTATAAAACAATTCGAGTATTAAAAGTACTATTTGATTTATTTAAAGAAAAATTATTATCATTGTTATGGTGTTATTCGTTTATCCGGATAATATCCCATTTGCACTTTATACCTTTAATATATGTATGTATACATACATTGAAGTTGCGCAACCTGGGTATTATTATTTGATCGCTTATAACTTACGTAGTTTTGCATCGATTTTTTTCGATGATAGCCTATCTTTTTTCTAATTAAACAGAGGTTTACGTAAATAAAAAATATTTGGAAAAATAGTTGTGGTTTTGGAATGCTGCCCTCGCAAAAAGTAATTTTTTTCATATTTTTTCAGAGAAAAAAACAAAAATCTGAAATGATGAGCTAATATCTCGAAAACTATATGGTTAACCTAAAAACAATGTATCATGAGTTTATAGCAAATTTTATCGCCTTTCCGATTCTGTAAACTTATTTGCAATTGCTTGACCCTTTCGTGAGATATACGTAATTAAAGGGAGCCATCTTTTTGGTTTTTTCGAATAACGGTAAATTGCAAATATCTCAAAAACGGTACCATAGAATCAAAAATGAACTCAATTTTCGAAATCAGGGGGTGATTTTACATACGAATTTCATAACAGCATTTCTGGTAAAAAAAAAAATTGAAATTCGTGGTCCAGTGTAATAACTGCATCATGGTTTTATTAACATCTAACAATTATATTTTTTCTGCGTTTCAATGTTTTCCGGAATAATTAATGAACTGTCATTTCGATGACAGCATGAAACGTCGATGTGTTAGTGGAGAGCGAAAAAAGCTTTGAATGTGTGGGTGAACTACCCTGCAAAAACGCTCCACGTCATCTGACTAGTCATTTGACCGTCATTGTGCGGTCACGCCCCTTGTTAAATTTTAGTCACGTTTGCATTAGCGAGAGTAGATTTTTTACACTTTTCTCCCACTTCGTACCTATTTATGTGATTGTGCATTCCGCTCCCACTTATAGTAAGTGAGCATAGCACTGTTCTGCTCACACACGCCACAATGCGCGTCAAAAGGCGGTCAAATTTTCGGTCATTTCCACTACATTTTCAAGTGATTTGACAATCAATTTTACTGTGGTTTTACCATTTATATAACCCCCATATAACTTGAATTTTATCTCCCGATTTACGTTACCTGGAGCAGCCACATGAATAAAATATCAACCAAAAAACTGAATTTTCAATATTTATTTTTAATTATAATAACCAAACATAACATATAATATACACATTTATTTAAAACATATCATTAGATTTAGTATTTTTTTTCAAATAAAGAATATTATATATGAGGCGCCTACATGCAAAACCAGATATTTTAAAATAATATTTAGATTGCGACAATATTGCATCGCCTAGCAACATTCTAAAAACCCGTATTCAAAATTTTTTGTGCTTTTCTAAGTTTTACATATCATGGATTCATCTGGTTTTGTATCTTGGAGTCTCATATATACATGAAATTGCATTTAAATTAATACATTTAATATAAAAGAGAAGTAAATACTTTAACAATAACATAAAAAATATATTAATTGCTTTGAGCTATATTGCTGCAGCAGCTAACTTTATATTTGGACAATTCAGAAGTGTGTTATATTCATGTAAAATTTGAGTTGTTTCCATGGTTTCGAATAAAAAATTTGATTATTTGAATAAAGTTAAGTCTACAACTTAAAGCTAAGTAGAAATTTTGATTAGATTTACTCTTTTTTCAGATCAAGAATATTAAAAGGTGTTGTGGAATCCGATTGCTGTCGTAATTGAATTTGAAAGTAATAAAGTAAAGTAAAATATGAACTAATCATTCAAGCAATAATTCTGCAACTCTTAGCAGGAGTATTGATTGGTTTCAAGTCTAATTCCGACAGCAATAGGATCACGTCATACCTTATTATATATGTACATGAAATTGCAACTTAAATTGATAAAGTTGATATAAAGAAACTTTAGTATTTTAATAATAAATAAACTCGCTTTATTGGTTTTTGTTTTCCAATTGAAATCTTTTCTAAGCGAGCAGAAAATAATTTTAAGCTTTAGAAAAAACTCCAATTATTTGAATAATCTACAACTTAAAGCTTAGTAGAAATTCAGATTAGGTTTACTCTTTTTTCAGATGAAGAATATTCAAAGGTGTCGTGGAATCCGATTGCTGTCGTAATTGAATTTGAAAGTAATAAAGTAAAGTCAGACTTATTATTGTTCTAAATCTAATCATTCAAGCAATAATTCTGCAACCCTTAGCAGGAGTATTGATTGGTTTCAAGTCTAATTCCGACACCAATCGGATCACGACATACCTTATTATACATTTACATGAAATTGTAACTTAAATTAATACAGTTGATATAAAGAAAAGTAAGTAGAAGGCATGTAGGCATACAGGTAAGGGGCCACCGGAATTTTAGGTGCGACGGTGGCCATGGTTTTTGAGGGTGGGATAATGCACCGGGCGTCGCAACACCACCCGCGGCGCCCCTATGTATATTCGGCCTTGTTTGTTTCCTTTTAATTTTCAGCGTTTTTTTTTTTATTTTCAGCGTTAGTAACCGGCCATGTTCGGTTCGGAAACTTTTTTTTGCGGTTTTTTTTTTAATTTAAATTTTTGAATGTTGTAACGGTCTGTCCGTGACATCCGGTTCGGCCGGATGTTGTTTTAGTCCATTTAAGCGTTTTGAATTAGTTCCGCGCTTTTGTCAGTTTTTTTTAAAGGCATGATATGACTTTTTTTCTGTTTATGGCGCAGGAACAGTAAGGTTGGCAAGGACCCGCCCCAGCCGACAATGACGCTCGACCAAGATATGTTGCGATTTACGCGCATAGATTTCTTCCACCTTGTCACAGTGGTGGAGAAAATGCGAAAGCCATATTTACCATCCAATACGGAAATGGAACTGTAGAGGAAGAAACATTTTATTAAATTTTATAAAATCAAAAAATGATAGTTGTGTTAAAATGGCGTAAAGTATTGTATGTTAAAGTATAGCGAAGTTTGAATAGGTCTCATTCTTCATTCTTAGAAACATGCACGTAGGCACCTCGTAAGATATTAAAAATCCTCAACGCTTTTTTTGCAATAACTTAAAAAAAACTCATATTCATCAAATTTCTGTTTAACTTCTACATATCAAGGAGTCGCTATTGCTTCTACACCTATGCAATTGTTTCCTACATCGATGAGCTTTGTAATAAAATAAACAGCTATCTCCCCAATCTCTCCCTCAAAAGGGTAGGCACCTCGTCGTTGGTGTGAGGGCTTAGCCGATCTCCATAGCGCCCGACTATGAGTCGGAGCTGTTTAGGACTGACATCTACGCCGTTTTGCCTCACAGGAGGGCGGCGGGATGTCGGTGACCAAGAACTGCCAACCCCCTAATCCAGGGTATTATGCGGACCGTACCTATTGGACAATTTGCAGCCAGGGGATAAATTCGCAGTATTCGAACGGAGCCTTCCAGATACCGGACCACCTCGGGAAGTATTGATGGCCTTACCACAGTAAGGGGCGCTGCTTTGGCTGACGGTTCTTTCCCCGTATATGATACTGGACCGCTGAGCCCGCCTTGTCGGGCTGGTGGTCGTACGACCAAGATGAACGACTCATTACCAAATTGTAATAAGGAGGATAATAAGAGGACTGAGTCGCAAGCCAAGGACGACGAATACGCATTAAGCGATGCGTCGGACTCGGCGAGTGAGAGTAGTGCTGATTCAATGAACTCCGTATTGGAAAAGCACACAAATGAGTAGAAGAGTGGAGAAGGGTACGGAGCAGGGGAAGTAAAAGAACTCTCTCGCAGTACCGTGCAGCACTAAGAATTGTCCAACGCCTGGGAGCAGTGGTCGACCCAACAAAAGTGGAGAGCGAGCGCTTCGAATGGGCCCATGAGGCGGTAGAAGTAGGTCGAAGGCAGTTCAAAAGGTTTGCGGCTAGAAACCCTCGGTTCTGCAACCGGTACGAGGAAGAAGCGTCGAATCGTAGAATGAAGAGGCAACGTTCGGCGGAAGGCGACAAGCCTGCTTTCAAGAGGCAGAAAGGACCCAGTCCCAGAGCCGCGAGGCAGGGCAGTCGCATAGACAAGACAAGTAGGCCCAAAGCTGTAAGACAGATGGGCCCCAATAGCGAGGTAGCAACTACCTCGAAGGCTGCGAGTCCGAGGGAAGTTCCAACTACGGAAGTAGGAGATAAGCCAAAGGGAGATAACGCAAAGACTCCGACTTTCTCGGAGGTGCACGCCGGCTTTTCCCGAGAAGATGAGTGATTCGATGGGTGCATAAGACTGAATCATGTACCGCACTCGTGGAGAACTGCTCGTGTAGCTTTCCCACAAAAGGCGGGGAAGATCGGTCACGTGTATCCCAAAGATTATAGACCCAATAGCTTAACATCATTTCTGGTCAAAACCTTTGAGAGGCTGATAGATGTGTACATAAAGTCCAACGTGGATTAAAAGCTGCTCTCCACAACACAACAGGCGTACACCAAGGGCAAGTCAGTAGACACCGCATTGCATAGGGTGGTAATAAGCATAGAAAAAGCCCTGGAATATAAGGAATATGCTCTAGAAGTCTTCTTAAACATTGCCGGGGCTTTCAACAGTGTTTCTAAATGGGCGATTATGGATGGTCTTAATTACGTTAAAGTACATCCAGCCTTACCCAGATGGATCGACTGCATGTTAAACTGCAGTAAGATTACATCGCAATTGGGATTGTACACGGCCACGAAATTAGAGGACAGGGGCACTCTGCAGGGAGGGGTGCTATCACCTCTGCTGTGGACGCTGGTCATTAACCAACTGCTCAGGGGATTCTACGAGGGACCAGCAAAACTTACGGTTTACGCAGATGACGTTGCATATGGTCTTGTTTACAAAGAGGTACAAATTCCCTAAGTTAAGAGGGGCGACCTACGGGAGAAACCGTGCACAAAATATCTAGGAATCATCCTAGACAGTAAGCTGTCATGGAAGCTCAACGCGGAGGAGAGGGTGAGAAAGGCTTCAACGGCACTTTATGCATGTAAAAGAATGCAAAAGAACCGGCATATACGATCAGGAGGCACTCGAAGACGATGCCTCAAAACTAACAACCAAAAGCAATAATTATCATTTCACTGACATACATTTTATAGTTTTTTTCTTCGGGAGTTGGACACAATCTTTTCATTATATTACCTAACAATTTAAAGGCTTCATTCTGTATTGCGAACGATAGCTCAGACGAACGATTCGCCTCCAAACGATTTCGTCTAGCAATGGTATTCTCTATCATTTTTGTTCGGTCTTTACGTTTTGTCAAGTGATAAGTTGCCATCGTTTAACATAGTGCAAATACACTAGCGATTCGTCTCTGATCCGCAACGAAAGTTCGTTTCGTAATAGAGAATGAGACCCTAAGATTAGACATTTTTTTCAATTTGTATTTTGACTTACCAGCAACAACAGAATCAGTTTAATTGTACGCCGCACAATCATTATAGCATCATGTAACGAAGCTCAGTTTCCAAAAATTGTTCGGCACCGCCACGTAAAATCAATGTACATGTTCTAGCATTAACGCAACCTTTAAATAATTATAAACTATGAAAATAAAATCAAAGTCAAACCCACTATCAAACCTTGGAAAACGTTGAAACGTTCACCACCAACTTGACGTTCTTCAAAGTAATCACATTGACCCAAAACACTTGAATTAATATATATAATTTAGCTGTAGTCATGACAGCACCACCACAAGCTTTCATTGTACGTTTCAAATCTTCTTCTGGTACACGAACAGCACAGAACATATCACAATCTGCAAAATAGTGTGTACCAACATCACCAATTGGTAGTTTAGATAACACAACATTGACGCCTTACTTAGCTAGTTCATTGTACAGAATACGCCATTCAGCATCAACAATTTTCTGATATTCTTGAACATTATCAACACGTACTTTTCAGAATTATCACGCTCAGCCTTGAATTCCAAAACTATATTTAATAATGCGATTTTACATCTTTTGTATGACGTTGGGTCCATCAAAGGAAAGTACAGCGTCCACAAAAATTTTAGAAAATAAATCTTTTTGTTGATGAATAAGTTTGGAGGACATTGCTGTGTCAGCGTGTTTTCCAATAAAGCACGTTGTTGTTCCTTTGATTGGCGCTTCGACATGTACAGCCATGTCATATTTTGGTCATGCATAATTATAATGCTTTACGTATAGCTTTAATGATGATACGTGCATGCACGCCTTCCGCAACATATGGTTTAACTTGTTTTAAGATTTCACCTGCTTAAAGTACTACTGAAGTGGTGCCATCGCTGACCTGATAAGAGAAACATTTTTATTCTACACATTCTAATATAACAAAAAACTCACCTCAGCATCTTGAGATTTGGCGATGTCGACTAGAGTTTTACGGCTGGATGCACAATATGCAATAGTTTCATACTGCTTGCACCATCATTTGAAATTGTGGCCTTACCACTGGAATCAACAATATGCTTGTCCATACTGCGTGGACCCAATGTAGTGCGTACAGCGTCCACAATTGATTGCGAGGCATTGATGTTGGATATGAGTTGAGGTTTACCTTGAGAGCTATCGGTACCCACACATTTTTTACACAAAAACTCATATGTACCCAATACAAGTTCAGGACGTTCATATTTATCGACACGCCGTCCGGTGTGGCCCAAATGTTGCAAATATACAGTTGGCACTGTTGAGAAAAAATATGGATCAATGAAAAGAAGTAAAAGTGAAAGATTTTTTTTACCATCTGTTATTACTTTACACATAAGACATTGGTAACGACGACCAGCATCTACAAATTGCAACGATTACATCTAATTGGACCCAATTCACCAAAATTTACAATGGGTGGCTCATATTCACCCTCATCCGTTCGTGCCATTGGTTAGACGGTAAGTGTAATGGACAAAGCTGTTGTTTTTAATAAATCAGCTGTTGCAGGTATGCAATACAAAGAGGACCTGCAAAGAAGAAGCATCAATGTAATTGCCAAACAAAACATTAATTTCGAGTAGCGATACCTAACGTAACGTGGCGAGGAGTTACCCTGATATTCTACCACATATTTTGTGGTCACCAATGGTGGTAATAAACCCTGTTCATTAGTAATAAAAGCACCATCAGCGCTATTTTGTTATCAGATTTGGCATCTGATCGGGATCTAAACGGCCTTGGGCTTGATCATACTGTTGCGGCTGTTGATATTTACCAGTAACAGGTGCAGGTGGTTGCTGAAGAAAATAACACAAAAATAATCATCAGCAAATTTTTAAATATATTAGTTGTATTAGCATACATTATAACCAGCAAGTCCGGACGTGTCCGGGTATTGGGGGTTAACCCGGCTTGGGTGGTTGACTGGGCATCGCCGCCTGTCCAGGTTGTGTTAGTGGCATCATTTGACCCATGCAACCACGTGGTGAACCTGGTTGTTGTAGAGGATAACCTGGCTGTTGAGGTTTTCCATTTGTGCTCGATTTCCAGGCAACGAAGCGTATTGTGTTGTTGATTCCATTTGTTGGAGACGTGCACGAAGCGCAACAATTGTTTTCTGGAAAATATTAGAATTTGTAATATTGTACAACTACAAACATAAATACATATTAAATTCACTTTCCAAACACTTACAGCCAACATCGCTAAGTTATTTTAATTTAATGCTCCAAAATTAGCACAGGCCTGCAGCTCAATTCGCGGAAAATGGCGGACTCGCTGAAAATTTTTGTCCACACAAAAATGACATATTTCACAATACCTATGAATTTAGTAGGTGCGAGAGAGCACGATACATTGTGGCAAAGCTAAATTTGTCAACATGCTATTTCATTTGGAGAATTTTTCATTCCAAATCGTCACCCCTGTCAAAAATTCGTGTGGCTGTGTGCGTTTTTGGTCGCACGATTTTTGGAGGGTAGTTACCTCCGTCTTATAGGGATGTTGTCAAAAGCGTGACGACACGCCGAGAAAATTCATTCTACAGCTATTATTTTTTTGCTCTCTCATTTTTTAATGCGGGATCTGTTTATTGTTTCATACTGCTACAATCACAAAAATTTCCTAGGAAGTCTTCTTTGTGAATTCATACTCGCCACTTGTTTGAAAAAACGTTCACAATAGTAAACAGCCTCGATCACCTGTTCAATCGCTGTTCGATTACTTAAATCATTTGCTCAAAAGTGTTTTTCAAACATTTTTGTAGACGACTGGTGCATTATGCTACTCACATATTTTAAAATGTTTGCTTAGCTGCATGCTCATATTTTCTCTATTAACTAGATTTTTAAAATCAATATTAATTTGTAGTCTCATTTTTTGTACACTAATGTAAAAGAAAAGTTCGTTTGAGACATGAATGGGCAATTCATGACACTTTAATATATTAACCGCGAGCAAAAAACAAATCTTTGTTTCATTCTCTGGCCATTCGCGACAGCCTTTCTCCCTGTCAGCAACTATTTGACAGGTAGGTATGGCAATGGAGGAATAGAAAGATTTTTCACTTGTATGAATACACAATGGATGTTTTTTTTGATTTCGAATTCAAAACTCATTGCGAGCATATTGTACTAGCAATATAGGAGTATTACATAGGTACAGGTATGGACAAAATTATTCATCATTTAACGTATGTGCTCTTTAATAATATGCCACGCCCATAAATTTATTGAAATATTTTTAATTCAAATCTTATTAGTAGTTAGAATATTCTTTGGATGTAATGTGGTATTCTGCCTTCTCCAAACCAAAGTATGCCGATCTGGGGGTCAATTAACTAACTGTGAAAAACTGAAAAATGTACACTTTTCACTGTAAATTCTTATGCGATTCTGTAAGGCGAAGTGAATACTGTTTTGCTGAATGCGAGTTGACAGATGGAATGCAAACATAAACATTGAAAACGAAAAATATTGTAGAAAAGTATAATGTTTTAGATTAATAGTGAAAAAAATGCAGAATTCATTTGTGGAAACAAATATAGCACTGCGGCGACGATTGCAGAGAATAAGAAGGCAATAAAGAGAAGAAAATGGAATGGTGCATGCATTTTTTGTTTTTTTTTTTTAAGTTCTTTGGTGGTTTCAACAAAGAATATATTTTCGTTAAAGTATGTTTATTTATAATAATAAATGTGCTATGCTGTGGTTTACTACGTCTGGCGCAGCCAAAAGTATTTGAAGGAAACAATGCTAACGATCCGAATACGTTTGCGCAATCCACGGCAAGTCCGAAAAAACGTTTGTAGTCGATTGCTGTTTGCGTCCAAGGAGATCCGCTGGCGCTCGCACCAAACTAAACGGAACCTCCAGCGCAACCGCCGCTTACCACTACTACAACCTCCATTGCATTTGATAGAGCAATGCTACAACAACAAAAAAGCAGACGCAATGTGCGTGCCAAAATAGCGAATGTACACAAGCGTTTATTAGACATTAAAAAGGGGTTTTGTGTAACATGTTTGCGGGCGCACTTCCGAATTTGGCAAAGCTTTACACATTTGAGTACGTTGTGTTCCTAGCATTCCAACTTAAGTTCTTTGTTTCTCTTTACACAGCAATGCAATGATGGTTAATCGGAGAATGTTACGCGATACTCAAGATCCTTTCGAAGTTAGTGACCGGCAGTTTCAGGATCTTTATCGCTTTCCAAAGACAGTTTTCACAGATTTGTTTGATAAACTGAAGCCTCATTTTGGACAATCACAACGAAACACAGCGATTCCATCGCAATTAAAACTACTTTCAGCTTTACGGTTCTTCGAATCAGGAAGTTATCAAAGATGTATTGGGCAAGACTTCCTCGCATGTTCGTCTCAAAGTTCTGTAAGTCGCTGTGTAGATGAGGTAACGAAAATTTCGAATCATGCCCAAAAAGATTATGTGAACTTCCCTACTGGCTCTGAAGAAAGCGTAGTTAAGGGTCATTTCTACGAAATCTGTGCTTTCCCCGGAATTTTGGGACTGATGGATGGTACTCATATCAAGATTGTTGCTCCAGAAGCCGCCATCGAAAGCGCTTTTATTGTCGCAAAGGTTTTTTGTATCATGTATAATGGTCAATATTTAAAATTCTAACATTTTTAGGCGGACACTCTATAAACTTGTTAGTAATCTGTGACGCAAAGTACATAATAAGATAAGCGAATGCCAAGTTTCCGGGGACGTCTCATGATTCTTACGTATGGCGCTGTTCTCAAATGCAAAGCTACTTGAAAGAAAAGTATTTAAGGGGGAGAGGAATTTTTGGCTATTGGGCGACAGCGGGTATCCTCTGCAGCCTTGGTTAATGACACCCTTCTCTGAGACCTCGAATGAGGCAGAAGAGCGTTATACATAGCACATAAAAAAACCCGATGTCTCATTGAACGTTGTATAGCAGTGTTTAAAGCGCGTTTTCGTTGCCTCTCCTACAAAAGGTGCTTATACTATACGCCAGAAAAGGCTGGGAAAATAATTAACGCTTGTATTGTTTTGCATAATATTTTAATGACGGCGAATGTTCCTGTAATTGAAGCCATAACTCAAGAGAATGAAATATTTGAAGCGGAATCTTCAACAAGTCAGTCAGATTGCTCAAATAATCTTCTAAAACATCTCAACATAGTATCCACCTCTTAAATGGATATTCTAAAAAAAAACCCAACAAAATAAGGCATTTAAAGGAATACAAAACGATTTTAGTAAACAGTAACAAATACAAAAATAACAGTGGGCCTATTTAATCAGATCTCGCTAGTTAAAAAATCTTTTTATTTGTTTTCGATAATTTATGACAAAACTATGAATTTTGAAATTAAACCATGCAAAGCAGTCTCAAACTCGCTCTCTAAAACTCGAACGATAATTTCGAACTTTTATTAAAATTTTTCTGAATTTGTTTGAGTATGTGTGTTTGTAACCCGAACAATCCTAGGCTAATTCGGAAAAATCTCAATAAAAGTTCGAAATTCACGTAAAATTTTCTCGAAATTTCGAATTTTCTCGTAAAAGTTTTGACAAAAATTATAGAAAATAAAATAGGTAGTTTAATTGAAGAAATTTTATAACAAATTTCGACAGCTATTTTCGTGTTGACTGCTGTAAGTGTCTGAGTCTTTCACGCTGAGGTTGAATTATCGAATCATATATGGATATATACACATATATGTATATATTTATACCTTTAATACAACCCTACCTTAATACGTTATTTTATGTGTATACAAAGATATTGTAAAAAGTTCATATCTTATCAGTTTTCTTAAGCATAGAATATTTCAGGCATTCTATTAAAAAGGTCGTATCTGAGCGAAATAGTCAATAAAATACTGTTACAGGTTGTAACTGAACAAACATTTTTTACATAAACGATTTGAAATTAATTTATTTTCTTTTCTACTGTGAGAGAGAGAGAGATTTGACTTTTTTAACGAGTTTGTTGAGATACGACCTTTTTAACAGAATGCCTGAGATGCGTCCTTCACAGTGCTCAAATAGGCAAAATGCTTGTTCAGAGTTCATAAATTTATTACTATTATTAAATTATATTGAATAGCAATTATTTATTACCTTTTTAAATCTTTATGAATTTATGGGGAAATAAGTATGTACTTGTATCTTGTTGTCGCTTTAAAAAATAAGAATTTGTTTATCTTTGTAGAACGATATCATACTGGATTATTTATTTATTCATATGTAACAACGTTAGTATTTAATGCAAACAAATTATTTTCGAGACCAAAGCTGTAAACAATAAGTTATGGAAAGACTGAATTAAACAATTACAGTAATAGTTGAATAACACCGGCACACAAAAAAGAAGTGGTCCGTTCATCGAACTAGAAAAATTGTTGAATTATTGTTTGTTTACATACCTTTTTATCGCAAAGTGCACGAAACTCGCGTGCTCAATTTATAATAATAAGCAGAAGAATTATCTTAAAAATTTGCAAGTTTCATCCCTTGGCGATAAAAAGGTATGTAAACAAACAATAATTCAAAAATTTTTCTAGTTCGATGAACATACCACTTCTTTTTGTGTGCCAGTGTTATTAAACTATAACAAAAACAAATATATGACTTACTCATTTCGCTGTGGCTGAGAAGCCCTTAACATTAAAAATATCTAAAAGTCTAACTACCTAATTAATATTTAAGAATCTAAAGGTACGTCCACACCGGCAACGAAATAGCAAAGTTGTATAAAAATTGTTTTAAAACAATTGAAACTTGTTATACAACCAAGTTATCTAATTCCTTTGATCTTTACCGACAACCTCTGGGGAACATGTAACCTGCTATGAAAACGAAAAGTTACACAACATCGTGTTATACAAAATTTTTCAGTTGCATTTCTAACAAGTTACATAACATTGGATATATATAACTGTTTGTAACACATTTTGTGACTGGTGTGGGGGCACCTTAAGAACTAACAAAACAACAAAATTTATAATTCATTATAACGACTGTAGGGTTCTTATTATTTTTATTTAACTTTGTATTTTAGTTACATTGTTCAATTATCAAAAATTTTCATTTATTTGAAGTTGGTAAAATAAAAGAATTGAAAAAAGATCAAAATAAAATATAATCCAAAATATAAGAATTTTTAATTATAACCTACAACGACAACATTTTTTATACGGGTCACCTAAAACAAATTTTCCTTGGATATCTTAAATAGTTACCTTGTTTGATAGAGGATCAAAGATTTGGAGTTTCCCTATACTTTGGTTTAAAAAAATTGCATACTTTAAAAAAAATTCTGAATTTAGAGCGAAACCTTCATTTCTTGTGTTGGTCATAACTTTACAAGACAAGAAATGGAAATTCCACTTTAAATTAACAATTTTTTGTAAAGTATGCAATTTTTTTAAAACCAAAGTACGGGGGACTCCAAATCTTTCATCCTCTATCAAACAAGGTAACTATTTAAGTTATCCAAGAAAATTTGTTTTAGGTAACCCGCATTAAACATGTTGTCCCTATAATGATGTTTTTTTTATTAAATTCTAGAGCTGGGCCTCCTTAATGGCCAATTTTCTCAATTCCACTTCGTGCAATATTTTCCTCTACTCCTTATCTGCGCGAAGTTTTTCCCTTTTAAGTTCATTTTTTTCTCTTAAAATTTTATTATTTTCTTCCATGAGTTGAATTTTTTTTTTTTCTTCAAATTCGAGCATCTTCTCTTCGAAAGAAGATATCCTTCGTTTTTTTTGGTTTTTTTTTTGTCGAATTTGATGTCCGCGGAGGAGAGGGTGGGGTCGTTTGTGGTGTTTGCACCACACATTCAACATCTTCCACATCTTCCTGATAGTCTATTACACTTTCGTCATTCTGCAAAGTTGCAAGCAGGCGTTAACAAAATACATACTTCCATATATCTGTGATCACAAGCAATAAAATAATTTAAAAAAAAATTTTAAGTTAAACGGTTTTATTGAAAACAATACTTACATGAAATAATAATAATACGAAAAGCTAGAAAATAATTAGGTAGGTCCTAGGTACTAGTCATCACACTCCTTATCAATCTAGGTCGTTGATCAGACAATTAAATAAAAGCGTTGGGCGCGTGAAATTTCTAAAAATGTGAGGCGTAGCATAACCTGATTAAGGTTCAGTTAGTTTTACTTATGACTATCAATAGAAATATGACGCGTCCAACGCTTTTATTTAATTGTCTGATCAACACCCTAGATTGATAAGGAGTGTGATGACT
This sequence comes from Eurosta solidaginis, assembly GCF_040869045.1. Classification (NCBI taxonomy): domain Eukaryota; kingdom Metazoa; phylum Arthropoda; class Insecta; order Diptera; family Tephritidae; genus Eurosta; species Eurosta solidaginis. The sequence goes on from NC_090320.1 coordinate 79,097,085, forward strand.
AGTACCTAGGAGCTACCTAATTATTTTCTAACTTTTCGTATTATTATTATTTCATGTAAGTATTGTTTTCAATAAAACCGTTTAACTTAAAATTTTATTTTAATTATTTTATTTTCAAGTTTTTAGTCTTTATTTAATTGCCTATTATTGCTGTTGTTGTTGTTGTTGTTGTAGCGATAAGGTTGCTCCCCGAAGGCTTTGGGAGTGTTATCGATGTGATGGTTCTTTGCCGGATACAAATTCGGTAGGCTCCGGTACCATAGCACGATTAAGGTGCTAGCCCGACCATCTCGGGAACGATTTATGTGGCCACATTAAACCTTCAGGCCATTCCCTCCCTCCCTACCCCAAGTTCCATGAGGAGCTTGGGTTCGCCAGAGCCTCGTCTGTTAGTGAAAGAGGATTTGCCGCGGATAGGTGAGGTTGACAATTGGGTTTGGAGAAGCTATATATTGCGCTGGCAACCTGAAAGGTTGCGCTACACAGCCCCTTGAATCTGGTATTTTAGTCGCCTCTTACGACAGGCATACCTACCGCGGGTATATTCTGATCCCCTTCTCCTTCTATTTAGTTCATTTAGTGACTCATTATTACAAGGAATCTTTCCTGACAATTTGTTACAACTTAAGTCCTCAATACATAATCCTTCCAAAGACTTTACTCGACTCTGCGCCACGTATGCTTGTCCCTCCTCCAACTTCAAAATATTTTGATGTCACTTCTACTGGACTGTATGCAATATTTATTCCAAATATGAGCCAAATCGGGCATCATAGGTCGCGGCGATTTTTTTCTTATTATTGCATTGTCATCGGGTTCTGAACTATATTCCAAGTTTCAAGCTTGTAGCTTATCGGGAAGTTACTTAAATTTCAATTACAAGATTCGTTCACAACGGCCGTGCGGCCGTGCATGCGGCCTGCCTGTCAACTCAAGCTAAATAAAACCGTTTAAAAATGGTAATTTTTTTACTTGACAAAAACTCTTAAAATAACACAAAAATTGTCAAAGGAGTACCTGAAAACGCGTTTTGATCATAATCCGCTGGCCGATAATTATCATTCAATTATATTTAAAAGTTATTAGCAGACGTTTTGTAAAAATTCGCTGTTTTTTATCAGCCGTTATTTTAAAATTGAGTGCACAATCCATTAATTGAACATGAACATACTTATTTAAAAAAATTTACTTAATCTTGTTCAAATATGTTGGTTTGATGAGCTTGAGGCCGTAAAGTAAATAAAACACGTTTATTTTCCTTTTTTTTAATATTTAATTGGTCGATATTTCGACTTCAACCTGAAGTCATCATCAGGACTATCATAAACAAGAAAACAAAAACCAAAGATATAAGAATTTTTACAAGTTAAAATATGTACAAACATATATACATATATTTATATATATGCGGACAAATAGAACTTACACGCAATGATGTGCTTGATCGACTGATCAGGTGGTTGAAAAGTTTGTTCAAAAGGAATCAAATCTATATATATAAAAAGAAGTGTACATTTTGATTGTCACTCCATAACTCGAGAACGGCTCGACAGATTGCCATGAAATTTTTAGGAAAGATACAGGATGGAGAGATAATGGTTAGTTGGTTTTGAAATCCCAAATCGGTTTAGCCATTCTTGAGTTATGATTTTTTTTAGAAAAAATTCAAAATTTGAAAAAAAAAAAAGTTTACATTTCGGTCCGACCTAACGAAAAAAATCGATCCAACCTATTACAAGTTAATTTCATTGACAGCATACAAATGTTAAACAGATGAACCTGTCCAAATGCAAATGTTTATCAATCACTTTCTTCTGATGCTATCTATTGTTCACGACTGCCTTTCCAACAGGCATGCTTAACCAACGAACCGATATCATTTCGTTACGATAATTAACGTTAATAAACGAAACAAAGTCATTTCGTTTCGTTTATTAACGTTAAGAACGTCAAATTAACAAAATGATTTCGTTTCGTTTTCTGCCATATCAAAACGAAATCAAATCGTTTATGTTGACTATTAATTTCAAACTATGCTGGCAAAGCTGATTGATGGCGGAGTCATTAAAGGTGAAAGCATTAGCCAAGCTGATTGCAACTTTTCTCATGAATTTTGACAGTACGAACATTTCTCAGAGTATTTTTGACATTAACACCAACGAATTACACAAACAAATTACATGGAGTTTGTGTGTGTATGTGCGCTCGTTGTTACCACCTTACGGCTTCACCATGGCTATAGCATTGCCAGCACAATTCAAACATAAAGTATCACGTTTTTGTTAGCGTTTTTAACGTTAACGAAAGCTTTTCGTTTCGGTTAAAAACGAGATACAATTTATCTTGATAATTTCTTTATCGATAATATTTCGAAGTGTTTCAACGGAAACGGTGGAAATTTTTTGATAAACGATTAGCTTAACGTTAAAGTGCATCCCTGCTTTCCAACATATCTTCGTTAAGTTAATAATTTACATACATACAAACACACACTCCCACTCATCGCACGCATTCATGCTTTTGTTGTACAACGTAACGTCACCATCTTCGCTTTTGTTTTTCGCTTTTTTTATCATTTTGCTATTATCGCATTATTCCTCAATGCACTACACTCCCACTCACTCCCACTGCGGCAACATAATGCACACTCACCTGCACTAATATTACTTTGCCTATATATTCTTCGCACTCATCGCTTATTTTGTCAACATTAAATAGCAGGACTTTTCCATGGAAAATTCCTAAACATAAATTCTGCTGCCTAAATTGAATTTTTTCTTAGCATGTAAGATCATTGAATTTGTAATCGTCAAAGAGTTACGACAAAATAAAGCCATATAAAAACCAAATTTCGTTTGCCTATTGATTTGGCATATACATAGATGTAGAAAACACTCTACATTTCTCCAACTATTATAAATTTAAAAAGTGATTTTAAGTGTGTTCAGTGCAAGAAAACATAGTTAAAAAAGATTTTTTCCATAATTTCATCATATACATCAAAATGCCACCAACAAGACGATCAACTATAGGTCGACGTACGCGTAATTCTACCTATAGATTTAATCAAAGGAGAGCGCAAAGTGTAGAGGAACGCTCACAACAAAACCAAGTACATACCCAGCAAAAATGTGCCCGTAAATTGACTAGGAAAACGACTAACAGCTGTGTCGATGGAACACGTAAATCGCTAAGTAGCATTTGTACAGGGCAGCAGTAACATTTGTGACCAGTCCATTCCGTCGTACCTATTTATGTGATTGTCCATACTGCTCACACATATACGGTTTTAGGTTATCGAAAAGTAAACAAACTATAGTGCTGTACTGTTCTTACATTCACGTTCTGGCAATCATTTTTTGAGTTATATACCTGTAACTTTACGAGTATTTTTACGTTAATATGACCGTCTTTTTACTAGTGTTATGACCGTTTTTTTACTTGGATTATACTGCTATATAAATAAAATATTTCTTTAATTCAAATCTATTAACATTTATTTTATTAAACATTTTTACAATATATTACATTATTTATAATAGTTGTAAATTATTAACTATAAGTCTTAAGGAATAGTTTTTCAGTCTTGTTGGTGACCCATAAATACAAATTTTATTGTATGCGATTGTATGCAAACAAAGTTAAGGGAAACTTAAATAAATTAATTAATGATATAGAAAACAAAAGAGAAGAACTAATAAAACTATTGGTTGCAGTAAACCATCAAATCGCGAGTAGGCAATTCACAATTTGAGTAAGTTGACTTGTAATTCGCCAATTTTAATCCTATACCTTTTTTATTTTAGTTCAGAAAGCTGCAATTGAGGTTCGAAAGTTACAATTTAAGTTCAAAAATTTCAATTCAAGTTCAGAAAATTTAAATTCAAGCTCAAAATTTCTATTTGTAGTTCAGAAAATTAAAATGGAAGTTCAGAATTTCTGTTTGTAGTTCAGAAAATTATATTTGAACTTAAATTGTAATTTTCTGAACTTCAGTTGTAATTTGCTGAACTGCAGTTGAAATTCCTGAGCTTCAATTATAATTTACTGAACTTCTATTGAAAATTGTGAACTTCAATTGTAATTTTTTGAACTTAAATTGAAATTCCTGAGCTTTCAGAACTTCAATTGCAACTTTCAAATTTTTTTTACATAAAATAAACAATTTAAAATTTTTTCTGACAGTTAAAGTGGTGAATTGCCTACCAGTGGTTTGAAACCACTTGCATTCGTGTTGGCGCTTCTCTATATCATTAATATAACAATATCTTTTGAATAATTTAATTAATACACAAATATACATTTTTTTCCTTTACATTTTAGAACTGTGTACAAAAATATGTAATTTTACATATCGCAACCTAACCCTTAAAGTATTTCAACTTATAATCAGAGTAACTTTGTGTTGAATGTTGATTTATACCACGAAAATAACAAAATGGGTAACAAAACCAGGCTAAACGATAACGTTAAATACCAAAAAAAAGTTATTTCACGATGCTTTCATGGATCGATTTACACTTAAGTACCGATCTGAATTTTTTTTAAGTTTTCACATTTTTTAGTTTAAAATGCGATATATGCATTCAGTGGAATAATTTTAGATTGAATGTACTTCATGCAATTTTTTTTCTTCGTGATTTTGCAATAATAAACGTAGGTACTCATAGTAATTTTTTGTTTTGAATTATGTGATTACAATATTTATAAGGACTATTTAGTTGATGGTATTGGTACTGTCAGTTAAATTCATCAGCAATCATTTATATTCAAAATATTTTTTGTTATACATCTATTTTATAAATTTTGGTTAAAAATTATTGACAAATTCGTTGCAATTAGATTGCTTTAAAGATCTTTGCAAATTTTGTGCGATTGTTGAATATTATTTTAATTAGAGCATAAAAAGCTTAGATTAGTAACGTAGGAAAAAACTTAGAATTATTTCAGTTAAGTTCATCACAAATATGTATATTCAAAATACTTATTTCTTATACATCTAGTTTATAAATTTTTGGTTAAAAATTATTGACAAATTCGTTGCAATTAAATTGCTTTAAAATTCTCTGCAAACTTTGGGCGATTGTTGAATATTATTTTAATTAGGCATAAAAACCTTAGAATAGGAACGTAGGAAAAAACTTAGAATTATTAGGTTCTTATATAGTTTTTAATCAAGATTATTTCAGTGTGTCTTGTTCGTTTGTTGTATGTAGGCTTATGCTGTTGCAGAGCTGGATTTATTGCTCAGATACCGCCTTTGTTTATGCCAGTTGTGGCTCAGCGTTAAACACCGTCTCATGCTGTCTTCGAAGTCGATCCTGCCTTGCAGTTTGAAAACGTCTAAATTAATAGGAATGGACAATGAAAATAATGACATTTTAAAACAATTTAAATTACACTACCAAAAAGTACGCTGTTCACGAGTTTCAGTTTAGATAAATATCGTTTGCCATGTACTCCGTCCCAGTTAAAATTGAAAAGAACGTTGTCAGAGAAAAGTTTTCTCATTACTCCAATAATGTCTGATGATGCATCTTTCAGCATAAAGATATATGATTTCTAAATGAAAACCACCAATTTAAGTTATGAAATACAATTAAAAATATTCAAAAATACCATTGCTTCTTGATAATCATCTGAGTCCAACTTTTTCTCAATGTCATAAACTGAATCCAACGATGTTAGTGGCATAACGATAGAGAGCTCGGTGTGAGTATCATTTTCCATTTCTCCGCTGATACGGCATACTATTTTGTGCGTTTTCTTCCAATGTTGAGCCATGACTTCTGCCAATTCTGGAAGCTGAAATTATAGCATAAATAATAATTAAAGAGAATCAAGGTATTGCGGCTACAATTACTAGGGTTTCACAAATAACAGTTCAATATTTCACTATGCACCTTTTCTTCAATCTTGGTCAATCTAAATTCCAGGTCGATATGCTTCTGTAATATTGTTTGTAGTATCGCCATTATATTTTCGTTTGTTGTAGGGAATGTTCCTTCGTTGGTTAAGGAAGTAGCCGCATTATTCAAAACGGTACTCGTTGTATTAAGGAGGAGTGAAAGGACGCGCTGTGTTGTGCTACATCGATGATGTAGTCGTATCCCTAACGTAATCAGCTGTTTATTGTTACGACGGTAAACCAAAAATCAATTGGTTGGCTACGATATGTTTACGACCTTATCGGCACCAATAATTGATTGCATTGATTCTCATAAGGTTGGTCGAATCAGCTGTTATAAGGTTACCGATAAAGCACCAATGTCTGCAGCTTTAGTGACGCGATAAACGTAAAAAGCCAAAGCAAAGAGGATAAATTATGAAGAGACGTATGCTCAATGTTTTCTAAGAGGAAGTCGCTGTTTTTTTGGGCGAGATGTGCATAAAATGTCTTCTAACCATTTTCGTGGGGTACTTGCGTTTATTTTTCCGCCTGTATTTAATTAACTAATTAATTCTCTTTCCAAAAATCAAAGTTGCATAAAGTATCTACACTGTAGGAATAAATGCGAGACAATTCAAAAATGTCCCTCTTTGAAAAAATTCGGCATATATTTTTTGATTTCTGGGAGTTACTCGCCACTCGTAGCAGACTGGTGGCTCTTATTTTTTTTATCCTCTTTGCATTGTTGCTCAATACAAGTTTCCTGAAAGCGCCGATTGTGACGCAGCCATTTTGACGAGGCCATTTACAGTACGGCATCACATCACCGCAATCTGCTGTTCTATTTGTTTTGAACCGAGGTTCCTATAGCTTTCGTAATGTTGCGGAAATTTTTAACAAATTCCAATAAATATGTGCCGTTGCTTCACAGAAGACAGCAAGTAAGATTAAAATTAATGAGTTAATGAATATTTTTAATTTAGTTCATACATGACCAACAGCTATCAACACCAAGTACGGTGAGCACAGTGCTCGATGATGAAACACCATTGGATCAAGCGCACATAGACGAAGCTGTGAGAGTGAATCCTTTGTTGGCTAGAGTGTCCCGGCACAATGGCGTAATGCACATGAAACACTCATGAATCACGGTCTCAATACGAGCAATTTCCTGCGCATTGCAACCGGTAATCCGGAGGTGTTTGCACGTCCGACACAACGTCTAGTTGATGCAATGGAATTTTGGCGCAGCTTTCAATTCACCGAGAAGCTAATGTTTTTACTGCTAACAAAATATCCAGAACTTTTAGATGTGAACGAAAACATGCGTTTACGTAAACATATTGGTTATTTGAAATCATTTGCTGGCACTAGCAAAAATGTTTGGAAATTGTTAATGAATTGTCCGGATTTACTTGAACTGTCGGAGCGACGTGCCGAAGAAAAGGTGACGTACTTGAAAGAGGTAATGCGTGCGGAAATACCTGAAAAAATAAAATCAGAAGCGTTATCTAAGCCATTAGAGGAGATACGTTGCCGCCATGTCTTTCTTGAAAGACTGGTTCTATTCAAACCAAGACCACTTAAAGTAGATCCAGATGAGCCAACTAAGAATCCACTTTTATATCAAATAACCAATAAATCGGACAATGCATTTGCAACTAAGGTGTGCCATGTTACACTTGCTGAATTTGAAGCATTTAAAGACTTGTACGCACGGGAATTGAAACGAAAACAGGATGCTGAATACGAAGATGAGGATATGCAGCTAGTACGCGGGTATAAAAAGCATTGAAAAGCTCGTAGATATTTTTGTTAGTTACATGTTACATATATTAATTTAATTAAAAAAAAAAAAACAATTGTTTTAAAATTCCGATGTGAATTTCTTATTCGAACAATTTGCACAAATTTGTTTTATCCTCTGCGTAAGTAACGCCCAATTGTCTACGAATTTGATCCTCAATATATTACAATGCCAAACTTTCTTTGTGATCAAGTAAATCACTTTGTGTTTTGTGCTCTAAAATGCAATGACGTACCTCTTCTGCTTCAAAACTCAGCGCTAAGCGATTGGGAAAATATGTTGATAAATCACTTTTTGTCAATGGAAATTCTTTTTCTTCACCATTTACATCTATAATTTTCACAGGACACCAATAGTACGGCACCTAGTTTCATTGAAAATTCCATAGCTCATATTAATTTATGTATAAACGTTTTTTATATGCACGAATTGAATTATTCACTGTAGATGCTACCAAAAATGCAATAACCTACATCCATTAAAAATCACTTGATTTTGGTTCCTTTGTGGAAAATATAAATGCAAATACCGTAGCGCACACAACACTTAATTTAAATTTAGTTTTTTTTATTATATCCTAAATTATTTGTAAATAAATTTTTCTTACTCTGCTGTTGCGTTTCAAGCTGAAAATAACAAATGGTGGATTCGCATAAAATTTTTGTGACGTATTTGAGGGTACATAGCATGTAAGAAAAGGCAAGCATATATGTATCGGGCATTTCAATTAGGCCATCTCATTCTGCCATACTAATAATTGTGGAACAATGTGGGATATTTTGTTGTTGGTCGCCATCTTTGGTCACTAGATTTTTGCTGGGTAGATCGACAGATCCAAATCCAGCATCGAGACGAACGACACGACTTTCACGTCGTGTTGTGCCCTACAAGAAACGCTGATAGTTTTACTACTACACTCACACTTGTAATTGACAATGCTGATCCTGTGATGACGTAAACATTGATACTCAAATTTATGTATGTTCCTTTGTTCGCTCACGCATGTCCGCATGTTCCCAACGACAGCCTATAATCATGAAAAAGGACTGAAACTGGGAAGGCTTCGGACACCTGGTACAGAACAAAAGAACATACAGCAGATACCATAATGCATGTGAGACAGATACATAATTCTCAACGGAATTTTATGTATGCGAGAACAGATTATCCGATTTAATCATGTCGTCACTACTGACGGTCATATGACATTCAAATGATTATCACGGTTGTTTTGTTATTTTTTAAATTCCGCCATTTTCAACCGACGAAAACCATATAAAAAATAAGTTTAAAAAATGAAAAAGAGAGCATTTCAAAGCTCCATGCTAAAAGAAAAAAAAAATCGAAAATAATATTAAAAAATACCAAAAGCTGGCGGAATGTATGGGGCGCACTCAAAAAATTGATACGCGAAAAATAATAGTGGTTAGTGTTGATTCATTTTTAAATGTGTTTCCGCATGAGGAAAGCGCTCTTCTGTTGTTTTGTTATTTTCTGAATTTAAATTGAACATTTTGAACTCGAATTCTTATAAAACTATTTATTTTAAACAAATAAGAAATACGTATGCTTTTATAACGTACAAAATTAAAAACGTAGGTAGGTAGGTAGGTTGAACTGGCCGGTCCATGAGGACCTCACATAGACTGATTGAGTCCGTAGTGTTACCAGAAGTTTGTTTTAACGACCAAACTGAAAAACCCTATCAAAAACCAGGACCTATGTTATAAAATAACTCCGTCCTCTTGGCAAATACTAGAAGCTTCCTAGGACTTAAGCCACTTGCTGCTTCTAGATCTGACAGCTGTATCACTCCTAATAGCTGGAGTCTTAGCCTGGCAAGTGCAGGGCACGAGCACAGAACGTGCTCGATCGTTTCCTCCTCCAACCCGCACTTCCTACACCCGCTATCACTGACCAAGTCTAATTTAAAGGCATGTGACGCCAGAAGGCAGTGTCCAGTCAGAATACCCGTCATGAGTCTTCAGTCCTCTCTTTTTAATGATAGAAGCAACTGTGTTAGTCTAAGGTTGTAAGACCTACACATAATCTTCGACACTTTACAGCCCCGCGCTTGAACCCACGCCTTTTCTGCTTGGTCGATCATGTGCACCTCTCGCCTTCGCTTAATCTCGCCCAATCTAATTGGGACGTCTACGGAGCAAGCTTCAAGGGATGCGCCCTTTTTAGCTAATTCGTCCGCTTTTTCATTCCCATGTATTCCCATATGCCCTGGGACCCAATATAGATGTATGCTTCTCCCTGTCCCGATTCTCTCCAGAGACTGCTTACACTCTAACACGCATTTAGATGCTGTGCTATGCGAGATTATTGCCTTAATTGCTGCTTGACTGTCAATATAAAAGTTAACACGGTTGCAGCTTAAGCTATTCTCTTCCAGGGTTTCTACTGCTTTGGTTACGGCTAATATTTCCGCTTGGAAAACGCTACAGTAATCCGGCAGCCTGTAGGATCTGCTTAATTCCGGATCAGCGCAGTATACCGCAGACCCTACTCCTTCCACTATTTTGGAACCATCGGTGTACACATGTATCGCCTCGTCCGCCATTTGCGCACCCTTGCGCCAACCGTCCACCTCTATTGTGGCCTTAAGATCTCCCTCAAAGTGCAGGTAGGGAATCATGTAGTCTGTTCGTCTTGTGACTGAGGACGCTATACTACTATGGCCATATGGTCGGCGCTCAAGCTGCCCCGAAGCACCGAGCCTGGTTGCGGTCGTTAATGCTTTGTTCTTTGCTACCAGGTCTACAGGTGGAATGTGCAGAATGGCATACAGTGCAGCCGTCGGGGTTGTTTTCAGGGCTCCCGTAATGCAAAGCATCGATAGTCTGCATACCCCCTCTAATTTTTTGAGGTATGTTGTTTTTTGTGTGGCTTTCCACCAAACAAGAACTCCATAGTATAGAATAGGGCTTACAATCGCTGTAAAAACCCAATGAGAAAGAGAGGGCGATAGGCCCCACGTACACCCCAGCATTCTTTTACATGCATAGAGTGCCGTTGAGGCCTTCTTCACCCTCTCCTCCACGTTGAGCTTCCATGACAGCTTACTGTCTAGGATGATTCCTAGATATTTTGTGCAAGGTTTCTCCTGTAAGGTCACCGCTCCTAACTTAGGCCTGGTCCAATTTGGGACCTTGTACCTCTTTGTAAACAAGACCATATCCGTCTTCTCCGCATTGACTTTCATCCCGACATTAGATGCCCAGGTATGAATATCCCGAAGCTCCCGATCCATCAAAGAACTAATCGTTGGAAGGCATTTTCCACTTATGACAATTGCAACGTCATCTGCGTAAGCCGTAAGTTTTACGGGTCCCTCATCGAATTGCCTGAGCAGTTGGTTGATGACCAGTGTCCACAGCAGAGGTGATAGCACCCCTCCCTGCGGCGTGCCCCTGTCCACTGATTTCGTGGCCTCGTACAATCCCCATTGTGATGTAATCTTTCTGCAATTTAACATGCAGCCGATCCATCTGATTAAGGCAGGATGTACTTTAATGTAATTAAGACCATCCATAATCGCCCATTTTGCAACATTATTGAAAGCCCCGGCAATGTCCAAGAATACTCCTAGAGCATACTCCTTATATTCCAGGGATTTCTCTATGCTTATTACCACCCTATGCAATGCGGTGTCTACCGACTTACCTTTGGTGTACGCATGCTGTGTTGTGGAGAGCAGCTTTCCATCCACGTTGGACTTTATGTACACATCTATCAGCCTCTCAAAGGTTTTGAGCAGAAATGATGTTAAGCTAATGGGTCTATAGTCTTTGGGATACACGTGACCGATCTTCCCCGCCTTTGGTAGAAAAGCTACACGAGCAGTTCTCCAAGAGTGCGGAACATGATTCAGTCTTATGCACCCATCGAATATTATTTTAAGCCATTCCACGACCGCCCTGCTTGAGAATTGTAGCATGGCCGGGAATATACCATCTGGGCCCGGCGATTTAAACTTAGAAAACGTCTTCACTGCCCACTCGATCTTGGTATCGGTCACCAAGCCCGGCACCACTAGCTCCGTGATCGAAGTGTGAGTGATGTCTGCTGGTTCTTCTAAACCGTCTCCCGATGGGAAATGTGTATCGAGAAGCACCTCAAGGGATTCCTCACTATCACGTGACCATTCCCCGTTCTCTTTCTTTATTAGTCCCTGGACTATGTTTCCCTTTGCTAGGACTTTTTTCAGCCGTGCTGTTTCACTGGAGCACTCTATGTCCGTACAGAAACTTTTCCATGAGTTTCTCTTCGCCCTGGTAATTTCACGCTTGTAGATCCTCAGTAGATCCCTGTACTCGTCCCGACACGCTTCGCTTTCCGCTGTCTTTGCGAGTTTAAACATTTCTTTTACCTGCCTTCTTAGAAGACTCAGCTCATTGCTCCACCATGGCGGCTTTGCTTTTCCTCTGAATCTTCTTAGAGGGCAAGCTTTGTTATACGCAGTCATAAGCGTCCTTGTTAGGAATTCATTCGACTCCTCCAGTTCCTCTACATTAGCAACCTCTTTGGGTTGTCCCAGTTTCGTTTCTACATGTTTCTGGAATTTAGTCCAATTCGTTGCCCTAGGGTTTCTAAAGGTTCCTCCCTTCTCTACCCTCTTTAGTGGGATGCTGAAGCTTATATACGCATGGTCGGAGAAGGATGGTCTATCGAGAACCATCCAATCATACCTTGATATATCACGCTCGGAGCTCAATGTAATATCCAGAACATTGCTGGATGTTGGACCAATGTATGTAGGAACATTTCCCCTGTTGGCTATCTGCAAATTGGTTTGCAGGATGTAACAAAATAGAGATTCGCCTCTCTCGTTCGTATCTGCTCCTCCCCACGCATTGTGGTGCGCATTTGCATCTGCGCCTATGACCAACCGCCCTTTGCGCCCTTCCTCCTGTACTAGCCTTTTGCACTCCATCGGTGGAACCTCCGCAGCATGGGCCATGTAGCAGGACGCCAGGATAAATGCCTGCTTATTCTTTTGCTCAACGGCCACCGCTACGAGATCCTCGGTGGTGTAATTAGGCAGCATATATGAATGCAGCTGTTTCCTTACCATTACTACAGCTCGCACCCGTCCTTCCGTTTGTGCATAGTAAACGCCAAACCCGCGCGCGCTAAGTCCAGAAACCTTTCCTCCCGATGAGAGCCACGGCTCCTGGATCAGCGCCACGTCAAACGAACCCTCCTCAAGGGTTAGGAGGAGTTCGCTCGACGCCACTTTACTGTGTTGGAGGTTTATCTGTAGGACTCGCAGCACCATTGGGCTGTTTGTCCCCCTCCAGCACCTTCGTCTTGACGTCGTCGTCCTCCTCTTGCCCTTTTGGTTTAGAGTATTCGAGGCCCCCTTCAGCCCCTCGTGAATGTTGTGCCGTGTGTTCCTCTGTGCGAGTCACAGCACCATTTAGCGGTTGGTCCTCTTCTAGCACGTTCGTGGTGACGTCGGGGACCTCCACCTGTCTTTTTTCCCTTAGGCTTCTGAGGTCCTTTTCGACTTCGCCCACTTCCAGCGTGTTAGGATTTTTATCCTCGGGACTTCTTTTCCTGAGTCGCATGTAAATTTTGCCAGTGCCAAAGGACATTTTGCCAAGCTGCGTGTACAAAATATCCTCCGCCTGCTTGTTTATTTGGAAGATGTAGAACTGACCATCCTCGGTAGGCCGAGATACAGTAAGTACCTTCCAATCCTGTGTCGGTATGTTCGGATTCTGATTCTGCAGAAGTCGCAGTGTATCCTCCGACTTCATCACGCATGGTATCCATACCTTAACTTTTGGTACCGTGGGGATTTGCGCTTTATCCACCACCTCAAACCGCGCGTTCGTGCCTTGCCTTTGGAGGTTTGGAACGACTTCCTCCAGCCACCGCAAGCTCGCGATGTTGTCGCACGCTATCATCTTCACACCATTATACCATCTCCCCGAATCAAAGGTTGGAAGGGGCTTACTTGGTTGTTCCCGCATCATCTTAAGCATTAAGCTAATAAGCTCCCTTTCCACAGATCTCCACCTTTCAGTAGTCATTTGTCCGAACGGACTGCTACGATCAACCAGCGCCACAGTCAGTGACTGCTTTGCCACATCACTCATCTTCTCGGGAAAAGCAGGAGTCTTAGTGTTATCTCCCTTTAGAACCTCCGAGAACACCGGAGTCTTCGCGTTAACTCCCTTTAGCGCCTCCGAGAAAGCCGGAGTCTTAGCGTTGTCTCCCTTTGGCTTATCTCCTACTTCCGTAGTTGGAACTTCCCTCTGACTGGCAGCTTTCGAGGTAGTTGCTACCTCGCTATTGGAACCCATCTGTCTTACAGCTTTGGGCCTACTTGTCTTGTCTATGCGACTGCCCTGCCTCGCGGCTCTAGGACTGGGTCCTTTCTGCCTCTTGAAAGCAGGCTTGTCGCCTTCTGCCGAACGTTGCCTCTTCATTCTGCCATTCGACGCTTCTTCCTCCTCGTACCGGTTGCAGAACCGAGGGTTTCTCGCAGCAAACCTTTTGAACTGCCTTCGACCTACTTCTACCGCTTGACGGGCCCATTCCAAGCGCTCGATCTCCACTTCTGTTGGGTCGACCACTGCTCCCAAGCGTTGTACAATTCTTAGTGCTGCACGGTACTGCGAGAGAGCTCTTTTACTTCCTCTGCTCCGTACCCTTCTCCACTCTTCTACTCCGTTTTCATTTGTGTGCTTCTCCAACACGGAGTTCATTGAATCAGCACTACTCTCGCTCCCCGAGTCCGACGCATCGCTTAATTCGTATTTGTCGTCCTTGGATTGCGACTCAGTCCTCCTCTTTACATCCTCCTTACTACATTCAGGTAATGAGTTGTTCATCTTGGTCGTACGACCACCTGCCCGACAAGGCGGGCTCAGCGGTCCAGTATTATATACGGGGAAAGAACCGTCCGCCACAGCAGCGCCCCTTACTGCGGTAAGGCCATAAATACTTCCCGAGATGGCCCGGTATCGGGAAGGCTCCGTTCGAATACAGCCGAATTTATCCCCTGGCTGCAAATCGTCCAATAGGCACAGTCCGCATAACACCCTGGATTAGGGGGTTGGCAGTTCTTGGTCACCGACATCCCGCCGCCCTCCTATGAGGCGAAACGGCGTAGATGTCAGTCCTAAACAGCTCCGCCTCATAGTCGGGCGCTATGGAGTTCGGCTAAGCCCTCACACCAACGACAAGGTGCCTACCCTAGTGAGGGATTAAAAACGTAATGAAATAAAGTAAATAAAAAGCAAAAAGCATTGTTTCATTTTTGGCGGAATATAAAAATGGTCATTTATGATAGTATAACTGTCAAACCTGATATCTACAGTAAACTATCATTTATGACACTTTTTGATAGTTAGAGTGTCAGCACTGATCCAGGAAAAGGAATGAGAGTAAGCAGTACGGCTATATACTTAATCAGTAGGCCATGTTGGTGTATAAGAAGGAGACAAAAACTCACACGTACACAGTTGTTTACATCACATTTGCGCAAGTCCCCTTAAGTTTGTGATAGAAAGTTTGTATGAGGCGCTGATCGTTAGGTTGACATTGCTGACAATCAGATGATAGTCATATGATAGTCAGTGTTCTTGTAGGGTGCAAGAGATGGAATACGCTGCTTTCGCTTACAATAGCGAAAATTCTCAAGTTGGAACGCCAAAAAATTTGTTTATCTTTGCACCGAACAAAAAAATCAAAAATACTGTGTAGCCACTTGCATTACAATAAGATACAATAATAAAATGTTTTAAGCGAAAATTTCACAAAATATGTGTTCAAAATTCAATTCAATTTAGAGAACAATAAACTAAATTGTCAACAAACAAAACAGAAAACATAACGCAACATTCAATCGATCTCGGGCGTTACAACGTACGCCAGGTAAATCTAGTAAAAATATAAACAAATGTGAACACCGTAAGTATAAACAATTTTAAGGTACCGTATATGTAAACAAAAATTAATACCAACAATACCTA
The DNA here is from genome assembly GCF_040869045.1 of Eurosta solidaginis. NCBI lineage: Eukaryota > Metazoa > Arthropoda > Insecta > Diptera > Tephritidae > Eurosta > Eurosta solidaginis. The sequence goes on from NC_090320.1 coordinate 79,112,776, forward strand.
TATAGAAAGAGCATAGAATAATAAGACAAAAAGCATGTGTATCATCTTCATTCTTGTTGTTGTAACCAGGTTATATTATGATGAGCCATGCGCAGCCTGCATTGTGTGCTTTTGTTGTTTCAGCACCAAGTTTCGGTAAACCCTTGCACATTGCTCAGTGTCTGATTTAAAAGTCATCCTCTTATTATTAGGGGTGTTCAAAATATAGGGAAACTCCAAATCTTTCATCCTCTATCGAACAAGGTAACTATTTAAGTTATCCAAGAAAATTTGTTTTAGGTAACCCGCATTAAACATGTTGTCCCTATAATGATGTTTTTTTTTATTAAATTCTAGAGCTGGGCCTCCCTAATGGCCAATTTTCTCAATTCCACTTCGTGCTTCATTTTCCTCCACTCCTTATCTGCGCGAAATTTTTCCCTTTTAAGTTCATTTTTTTCTCTTAAAATTTTATTATTTTCTTCCATGAGTTGAATTTTTTTTTCTTCAAATTCGAGCATCTTCTCTTCGAAAGAAGATATCCTTGGTTTTTTTTTTTTTTGTTTTTTTTTTTTTTTGTCGAATTTGATGTCCGCGGAGGAGAGGGTGGGGTCGTTTGTGGTGTTTGCACCACACATTCAACATCTTCCGCATCTTCCTGATAGTCTATTACACTTTCGTCATTCTGCAAAGTTGCAAGCAGGCGTTAACAAAATACATACTGCCATATATCTGTGATCACAAGTAATAAAATAATTAAAAAAAAAATTTAGTTAAACGGTTTTATTGAAAACAATACTTACATGAAATAATAATAATACGAAAAGCTAGAAAATAATTAGGTAGGTCCTAGGTACTAGTCATCACACTCCTTATCAATCTAGGGCGTTGATCAGACAATTAAATAAAAGCGTTGGGCGCGTGAAATTTCTAAAAATGTGAGGCGTAGCATAACCTGATTAAGGTTCAGTTGATTTTACTTATGACTATCAATAGAAATATGACGCGTCCAACGCTTTTATTTAATTGTCTGATAAACGCCCTAGATTGATAAGGAGTGTGATGACTAGTACCTAGGATCTACCTAATTATTTTCTAGCTTTTCGTATTATTATTATTTCATGTAAGTATTGTTTTCAATAAAACCGTTTAACTTAAACATTTTTTTTTAATTAATTTATTTTCAAGTTTTTAGTCTTTATTTAATTGCCTATTATTTCTCATTCTATTTAGTTCATTTAGTGACTCATTATTACAAGGACTCTTTCCGGACAATTTGTTACAACCTAAGTCCTCAATACATAATCCTTCCAAAGACTTTACTCGACTCTGCGCCACGTATGCTTGTCCCTCCTCCAACTCCAAAATATTTTGATGTCACTTCTACTGGACTGTATGCAATATTTGTTCCAAATATGAGCCAAATCGGGCATCATAGGTCGCTTTCTATTCATGTATGTATTATGTGTTCCAAATATGGACCAAATCAAATCGGACCACAAATACGATTTTTGTGAATATCTCGATCCTTGCGCCACCTAGCAGCGATTTTTTTTGATAGGTCGCTTTCTATTCTTGTATGTATTATGTGGTCCAAGCATGAGCCAAATCGGACCACAAATACGATTGTTGTGAATATCTCGATCCTTGCGCTACCTAGCGGCGATTTTTTTTCATAAGTCGCTTTTAATTCTTGCATATATTATGTGTTCCAAATATGAGCCAAATCGGACCACAAATACGAATTTTGCGAATATCTCGATCCATGCGCCACCTAGCAGCGATTTCACAGGTCGATTTCTATTCTTGCATGTATTATGTGTTCCAAATATGAACCAAATCGGACCACAAATGCGAATTTTGCGAATATCTCGATCCTTGCGCGACCTAGCGGCAATTTTTTTCTTAATATTGCATTGTCATCGGGTTCTGAACTATATTCCAAGTTTCAAGCTAGTAGCTTATCGGGAAGTTACTTAAATTTCAATTACAAGATTCGTTCACAACGGCCGTGCGGCCGTGCATGCGGCCTGCCTGTCAACTCAAGCTAAATAAAACCGTTTAAAAACAACCTAAATCTTAGATAGTTGGCAATTGCAAAGGTGTACTGCCGATTTTTAACAGTATACCTTATAATTTTAAGAAAGTTTTATAGATCTCACAGTATTTTATTTTTACACTTTGCAATGTACTTAGGTTATCAATTGCTTAGGCAGACATCGTCGGTTTTATTCAATATCCTCTATCAGCAATTTAACCAAAATGAGTTTTTAGTTGTAAAATTACCTTTGACTCACCTTTCTTATATGTATGACATTAATGCCAGCTCATAAACTAGCGGCCACCTTGGTGTGATGGTAGCGTGCTCCGCCTGGGTTCGCACCCCGGGCAAAAGCAACATCAAAATTTTAGAAATAAGGTTTTCCAATTAGAAGAAAAGTATTGTAAGCGGTGTCGCCCCTCGGCAGTGTTTGGCAAGCGCTCCGAGTGTATTTCAGCCATGAAAAGCTCTCAGTGAAAACTCATCTGCCTTGCAGATGCCGTTCGGAGTCGGCATGAAACAAGTAGGTCCCGTCCGGCCAATTTGTAGGGAAAATCAAGAGGAGCACGACGCAAATTGGAAGAGAAGCTCGGCCTTAGATCTCTTCGGAGGTTATCGCGCCTTACATTTTTTTTTTCTTAAACTTAGCTCAAATGGTATCAATATATACGTATACAGGGGTTTATAGCTTTAATCGGATAACGTTGGGATGTAATGGTGTGAAAAATTCGACACAGATATAATATTTTCTTTGCTCCTCAAAAGCAAACATTTTTCATAGGAATAGCGAAATGCTGTATCTGGTTTTAAAACTAGTAAATTCAACTGAGCTTAGAAAAACTAGATTAAACACGTGATGGTAATTTGTATCACTCAATGGTGTACTTCACCATGCTTATAATAAAGCACTTTTCAATATAGAATGTCAAAACTGTGTGTTGCGCTTCAGAAAAATTTAGTTTTTGCTGATAGAGGGTACTGAACTTAACCCAAGGACATATACTTATGCTTTTAGTATGTTAGTATTTAAATGCTAATATTACCGTAAAATTTAACATTTTTTGAATGTTTTCGTTTCCCGATACAACGACTGGTGCCATCAACTGAAGGACCCTTCTATCAAACTCGGATGCCTCCTTGGGACGCCCGAGCCCGTTCTGCCCTGTTTTTTGCAGTGATGCCCTTCGCAGCACTTCCCTTTCCTTTATATGGCTCCTGGCACGAGAGTTTAAGATTAAGTAATAAAATCTATGAATGTATCAGAAATAATTGCATACTCACTTTTGGTCCTGCCAATATTTGCGCCATTTAGCTGGATTCTTCACTGCACCGCCCAAACTATTGAGGCACTCAGCAAGATCAGCCCATTTTTGAGACCCCATCAACTGACTCAAACCTAGACAATTTTTAAATACAATTTACAGAACTCAGCGATCTAAACGGATCTTTAAATACTTTATTGGAAGAAATATTTAAAATTTTATCACTACTTATTACTATCTTCACTGTAAATGTGCTAATTTATTAACGCAAGATCATTAACTTACTCAATTTGACTATTATCCTGCAAATTAAAATTTTATCACTACTTATTACTATCTTCACTGTAAATGTGCTAATTTATTAACGCAAGATCATTAACTTACTCAATTTGACTATTATCCTGCAAACTAGAAGGAGGTCAAAATTTGTATCCTTGGAGCACTTGGACTACTTTTCAGGTCAGGCATCTAATTTTAACCAGTACGAAATGATATCTTCTAGTCTATCAGGAATTCAAGGGGTTGATAAGCGCAATACAAAACTTTATAACTTCATAGCTTCCCCAACTCAATACATGATACATTCATACTTGTAAAAGGATTCGTCTCGGGTAGCTTCATGGCTTCCCAAATAAATTGTCAACCTTACCTACCCGTACGAATGGCTTCCCAAAAAAATGTTAACCTCCCCTACCCGAGACGAATCCTGTTACAAGTATATGAATGTATCATACACATATTTAGCAGACAAAGGACCATCAACATCGATAGCAAAACGTTCGGGAGGTGTCTTAATCGCTGCAAGACTACTTTACCATTGAAATGAAGAGTGCTATGGTATAAACAGATATGTCCACATTTTCTTCGTATCTTTCTTCTAATATTCTACATCAAAATTGCCACGGGATAACACCATCAGATTACGCCATCAGAAAGGCAGAAATTTCCAATGTTGAAGAGTGAAATGAAGTTAAATATTTACAGCAGTGGTCGACTGCTAAAATACATCAGAAAATTTCGGGAGAATTAAAAAAGACGGGATTTACTCTCGGAATTAATACTCCCAAAATGAAAATTAAAACTATTATTTCTGTAAAGAAATATTTATACAAAAATGGAACAAGTTGTCATATGGTTGTTGTATTGTTCATGATTTCCTTGTACACGTACACATATTTCGAAATATTGTGGATCTACAAATATCCTTTTATGGATTCATAATTTCCATTACCGCCCTAGAATTATAGATACCCAGGTAAAAACGTATCCTGTTATACATCACCAGACTTTTATAAAAATGAACAATCAATTTCAGCTAAATGTCCACGCACCCCGACATCCTAGAAATGGGCTTGATACAGCTCCGCCTCCCAAACGCGTAAGGGGCATCTTGCACTTAGAGCACAAGCATATTTTATTTAATACACTTACCTATCATTTGCAAACTCCACGTTGTTCTCCATGAAGCAAATTAAATATTCCTTCTGTTCATTTGAAGCCTTTTTGCTTTATTTTCCATTTTTATTTACTTTTATTGTCGTTTTTTTAAGAATTTTTAAATTTGGTATTCAAATTTTAACATAAATAACAAAACGCACCAACCATAAAGCTGTGAGTTTTTTTGACAGTGTACAGCCATTTTACAGTCAAAACTCATATGCACTACTACAGAATCGGAGTATTAGAATTTGCACGATTTTGAGTGTACACTTTAAAACTCACAGTTAGCGAATAGGGCCCCTGATCGGTAAACACAGAACTTGCTTTCAAAATATCACCTTGTCCCAAAACTCAACTTTCCTGCATCGGATAACTCGTATATATAGAAAATACAAGGGATAAATAAGTATGCCTACTTGAATATACTAAAAGAAAATTTGGCAAAGAGCGCGCGAAAGCTGGTATAGAATCCTTCAGGACGACAACGACCCCAAGCATACTGCAAATTGTTCGTTTGTGGATTTTATATAACACCACCCACACATCAAAAACACCCCACAATCACCGGACAATAGAATATCTATGGGATCATCTTGACAGAAAGATCTGAGAACGCCATATGTATAACATACAAAAACATTAGTAAAGGAATTTATAAAGGAAGAATGGGGAAAAATCGGTCTTGATTCTACAAGACAATTGCTGGACTCAATACGGCAATGCCTAATGGGCTTCAAGAAGTTGTACAGTTCAAAGGAAGACAAACCAAATATTATAAACTATTATATTTCATTATTTTTATTAATTAATTCAAGGTGACGAACACTTTTGTCCACATAGTTTGGTATCAATTTTACTTTAATCGCTAATACATTGTAACAACTAATAAGATTTGAACAAATATTTCAATAAAAATTTATGGGCTTGGCATATTATTATAGAGCACATACGTTAAATGATGAACACTTTTGTCCATATGTGTATATGATAAAAGCTGAAATTTCGTCAGGGAAAACTTCCACCTGAGGTAGGAATGCTGGTATTCTATAAAGCTTGAATCATAGTGCAAACCAAATTGAAAGCTTGGAAGTGTTTTTATGTTTGGAAGTTTTGAATTCAGTATTTCCCGCTTATAAGCATTTTAGGTTAGGTATCACAAATTGTCATCAATATCCTCTAACGGCTGTCCAAGGAAACTTGCTGTTTCAACAGGGGTGGACCATAATGTGAGGGGTGTTAGAAGCGTTGGTTCCACATTACAATTAAAGAGATGGTTGGTGTCATTGGGGACATATTGCAAGCAGGGCATGCATTTTGTATGTCGGGGCTGATTCTGAATAGGTAAGAGTTTAACCTGCAACAATATCCAGATCGAAGTTGAGCTAGAGTGACTCGCGTTTCCCTGGGGAGTGTGCGTTCTTCTTTCGCAAGTTTTGGGTACTGTTCTTTGAGTACTGGATTCACCGGGCAATTCCCGGCATAAAGGTCCGACGTCTGTTTGTGGAGTTCACTGAGGGCCTGCTTGTGTTTTTTTGCTTCATACGGCTGAGTTCTCAGGTGCCGTATTTCCTCATAATGATTATAGAGATGACACCATAAGACCCTAGGCGGTGTTGGCTCATCAATCAAATGTCTTTTGGCATGCCCAGGTTTCTGGGTATTCAACAGGGACTGTTTGGTTAGCATCTCATTTCTCTCCCTGATGGGGAGTATTCTCGCCTCATTATGTAGATGGTGTTCTGGGGACATAAGAAGACAGCTCGTGGCGGTTCTGAGAGCAGTATTTTGGCAGGCCTGTAGCTTCTTCCAGTGTGTAGTTTTTAGGCTTGGCGACCATATAGGGGACGCGTAGCATGCAATCGGCTGGCCAATTGCTTTGTAAGTGGTAATGAACGTTTCTTCGTCTTTTCCCCAAGTACTGCCAGCAAGAGATTTGAGGATTTTTTTACGGCTCTAGATTTTCGGTACAATTGCGGCTGCATGCTCACCAAAATGTGGATCCTTATCTAACGTCATACCCAAGATTTTTGGATGTGAGACAGTCGGCAGCGTAGTGCCATCGACGTGGATGTTCAAAATGGTCGACATTTGGGACGTCCATGTTGTGAATAAAGTCGCGGAGGATTTAGTCGGTGATAATGCCAGGCTTCGCGAGGCGAAAAAACTGGAGAGATCAGGGAGGTAGCCGTTTATTCTGTTACAAAGCTCATCGATCTGTGGCCTGTGGCCATTATTGTGCAGTCATCGGCGTAGAAAACGATATAACTCCTTCTGGTAGCGAGGGTAGCTTTAATATATAGAAGTTAAACAAAAGTGGGGATAGGTCACCACCCTGTGGCACCCCTTGTTAATTGTTCTTGGTTTTGATGTTTCGTTTCTAAATTGCACCGATGACTGCCGACCACCCAGATAATTGGCGGTCCACCTTTTAAGATATGGGGGAAGGGTAGACCCTTCCAGGTCTTGCAGTAACGTGCCGTGGTTGACCGTATCAAAAGCTTTGATAGGTCTTTGTTTTTTTTTTTTTTTTTTTTTTGTTTTGCGGGGAGGCTGAAAAATGCCTAATGCACCATAATTGCTGCCGTCGCAGCAACCGTGTGTCCGTAGGCTAAAAAACAGCCCCGTTCTGGAACCGTCGCCCACCCCGGCACCACTTTCGCATTACTTCAGGGTAGCGTTCCATATTTCTCATTTTTTAAGAGCCTACTGTTGTCCCTGCGTCCAGGTTCCCGCTATTTGCTCTGAGTGTCCATTTAATCGCCACTGCTTCGCATGCGCATTTCTCTGCGCTCCCTCTCAGCATCCATCAGGCGTGTCATTACTATAAATGCCATTTTGCTCACTGCAGTCCAGCATTCTTTCCTGCTGCACATATGTGAAACTAAATGTCTCGTGGTAGGTTCCTCCCCAAAGACTCCATGCAAGGTGTCTTTCTTCGTGGAAACGGGGGCAGTAGAACATGACGTGTTCTGCGTTTTCTAACTCTGTGGTACACATTGGGCAATGAGGATCTTCCTCTATCCTACGCTTCCATAAATACTCTTTGAAACCGCCATGTCCACTCATTATCTGCGTGAGATGGTAGTTCATTTCGCCGTGCTTCCGCTCATTCCATTGAGCTACGTTCCAAACTAGTGTGAAAGTCCAACGCCCTTTACTCGAGGCCTCCCACCGTTCTTGCCACTTAGCTATTGTTTGTGTCCTTGCTCTTTTCTTGTCTTCTTCAGATGGTCGCTCGATATTAGTGTTATACAGATCGGCATTTCGCTTGCCAGTAAGTCCACTGGGATGTTCCGGGTTAGAACCAGGATCGCGTCGTCGGACACCGTCCGATAAGCACTTGCTATTCTTAAAGAAGTAAGTCGGTACGCTGCTAATATATATTTTTGATGGGTCTGTTTAGATCCATACCACACTGGTGCTGCGTATAGTATTATTGAGCTGGTTACTGTGGACAATAGCTGACGTATAGCTTCGCTCGGACCACCAATGTTAGGCATTGTTCGCATAAGTGATCCATTAACTTTGGTAATTTTCTCCCCCACCGCTCTGAAGTTCTCTTTGAATGTTAACTTAGAGTCAAAGTGCACTCCTAAGTATTTTAAGGAATCCTTTGAGGTGATTTGATGATCCCCGACAGTTAAGACTAACTCGTTCGCCGACCGTTTGGAGCTTACTAATACCACTTCCGTCTTTTGGCTAGCTAACTCCAGTCCTGTATTGGTCAGCCATTCCTTTATTCTTGATACGGCGTCATTACATAATGCTTGAAGCAAGTCCAGTTTCTTGGCCACTACTACCACTGCAATATCATCAGCATAGCCCACAATTTGCGTGTTTTCTGGTAGATCAATCTTTAGCACCCCGTCATACATTACATTCCAAAGCGTTGGACCGAGAACAGATCCCTGTGGGACGCCTCCTGTGATTTTGTACCCTTTTGCTCCTTGATCCGTGTCAAAAAGAAGTACTCTGTCTTTAAGATAGCTACATATAATTCTGCGTAAGTAAGCTGGAGTGCCGAAGCTTTGCAGCGCTGCCATTATCTGCATCCAGTTCGCAGTGTTAAAAGCATTATTGATGTCCAACATAATCAGTGCACAGAACTTCCTTTTATTTTGGCCTCCAGAGATAGCTTCTCTAGCTATATTGACGACTGTTTGTATTGCATCTACGGTGGATCTTGATTTGCGAAATCCATATTGACTATTCGATAAGCCACCTGGTCTTTCTAGAGTCAGCTGTAGGCGCTCACTAATTATACGCTCGAAAATCTTCCCTAGGGAATCCAGCATACAAAGTGGCCTATATGAGGATGGTTGGTCCGGCTGTTTACCACGTTTCAGCAATAGGACAAGTCTTTGTCGTTTCCACGGGCGAGGGAACACGCCTTCTTGCATACAGGCATTAAAAAGATCAGTAAATAATGTAGCCCTAGTTGTAATCGCGGCTTTAAGGGCTATGTTTGGTACTTCGTCGGGTCCTGGGGATTTGTTATCAGCAACTCTTTTTGCAGCGTCCAGCACCTCTTGCTCTGTAATTTGCGGAATTTCCGTACTTTCTAGATCCTCGCTTGGATAAGTCCAGCGATCTTGCGCCGGGAAAAGTGTTTCAACAATAATATTCATCAGTGTCGGGCACGTAGGTTGCTGTGATATCGGTCCTTTAACTTTGGCCATCACAGTTCTGTAGGCTGATCCCCAAGGATCTAGGTCGACATTATCCAGCAGTTCCCTAAAGCATAACTTCTTGCTCTTTTTTATGGCATTTTTAAGTGCCTTTCTTTGTGCGACATAGGTGCTGTGTAGCTCTACATATCGTGGTGATGAGCGTGCCCTCTGCGCTATTCTTCGTGCTTTGTGGCATTTTCTACGCTCTTCCGCAATTTCGTCATTCCACCAATATACCGGAGTGCGCTGTGCTTTTCCGCGACTTATGGGCATGGCAGCATCACATGCCATACATAGCAACTTAGTGATTTGAACCGACTGGTCTTCCGCATGCGATTCTCGTACTATGGCGTCCTTCCAGAAAATGTCAAATATTTGTGGGTCGAAAAGGTGCTGTTTCCATTTCCTACTTTGTCGATGTCTTGCTGCTACCGTTCGTGGAGTTTCGAGCAGCTCTACGCTAATAGCTTTATGGTCGCTGTGTGTGTAGACGTTGCTTATGGACCATTTTGCTCGTCTTGCTATTTCGCTGCTAGCGAAGGTGAGTCCTATAATGGATCGTCTGGTACCTGTATCGAAGGTATATATCCCTGGTTCATTTAGGAGTTCTAGCCTCAAAGAAGTAAGACTTTCGAGGAGAACTCTCCCTCTTTCGTTGGTTCGTCTACTTCCCCACACAGATGACCATGCATTGAAGTCTCCACACACTAAAAGCGGGTGTTTACCTCGTGCTTCAATGGTGATCCCGTATATCATGTCTTCGAACTCGGCGATGGTCATGCTCGGAGGGACATAGCAACTGAAGACGTATATACCTTTGATTTTTGCCCACGTGAATCCTGCTACCGTTGGCGTCATAATTTCCTGTGGGAGAAATTTCCCTGGTGCCCAAATTGAGGCTTTCCCTGCTGAATCTGAGAGCCATCCCTGCTCCTGGCGATTTTTGTATTGTTCAGAGAGTACCACTATGTCATATCCTCCTTCATAGACTGTTTGGGATAATAGCTCTTGGGCTGCCTCGCAATGGTTTAAATTGAGCTGCAATACCCTCATGAGACAGTCATTTTGCTGCCCTCTCGTTGTGGGCATTTAAAACTGCCTGCTGAATGTTGTCCCCCACGCGATTTTTTCAGCTCTAGTAACAGCTCTCCTTTCGCCGTTCTTCTAATCGTTTTGACGTCATCACCCAGGGATTTTAATTCGTCGCATCTTCTCACTTTACGAATATGTCGGCGTACATCGCATCCCCCGCCTTGGAAATGATGATTGCATCCGGCCTAGCCTTAAGAGATTTTTTCTTGCTCTTCTTTTTGGCTAACTGCCACTCTCCCGTCTTTTGGGCTGCAGTTTCCTCTTTCCGCTCCGTCTTCTCTTGCGTTTCTTGCCGTCGTTTGTGACCACCCACGTGCCCTGGTAAGACATCTTTTAGAGTAGTAGTGGGTTTTACCACGTTGTTCTCCTTGGTCGAGTACGAATTATTCCTCGGTCGCTTTCCTGGGGGTGATGGACTTCTATCCTTGGCGCATTCGCTTGCACGCAATTTATGTTCTAAATTCTTTACCTCTAGGGCCGACTCGATGTACAGCACTTTTATTACGGAGGCCAAGCGCTTGATTTCCGCGTGTATATTATTACGCCCTATGAAGAACTGCATCAAGTCCTCAATCGCCTTGCCTAGCTTGGTCATCTTTTTTTCTCCAGGGGGGTTTTGCTGATTTAACGCAGCTGACGCCTGCTTAATTAGCTCACTTAATAATGGTGTGCCCGTTTGAGCCTTGCTGTCGGAGTTCTTTTTGCAAAGCTTCGGTGTAGCACCCGGCGACAACGCTCCTAGCTTGCTTTCGGCCTCCGCTCCTTTGGGTTTCGTTACCACTTGCGACGAAATGTTAAGGCCCCCAGCCGATGGACCACGCCCTTCTGGAGAGCGAGCTAGCTTCCTTCCTACAAATGGATTGAACGCCATTTCATTCTCCTGTGTTTGGTTTTTTATTTTAGTATTGTTGTTGCTCATCATTTATTTAATTGGGTCCCCACTTGAGGCCGCTATCTTGGTCCGAGTGTGCAGTTACCTATATAGATCCCGTGGTTGTCTATGCGAAGGCAGGGAGGCCACGTGAAGGTTGACGCAGTCCCTCATGAAGACTGCGTTCAGAGCCAGATCAGTATTAATCGGGAGGATCTCAACCGAACCTGCACCACCAACTTAATGATGACGGACTTTGAACGTACCCCAAGGCCTGCCAGGTTTTAACGGGACGGAGACGAATGGGACATTAACCGGAAAGTCATTTCGACGGTGTGTCAAGCCGTGTACTGAGATTTCCGAATGCCACATTCGCCAGCCCTTAACAAACATATCCGAGTCGTTGATTCCAGTATACCTTAATTAAGACCTTACTGGGCTCAGTCTTAATGTGACAATCACCTTAAATTTACTAATAATTTACCTCTTTACCTTCCTGAGTGTGTATCCCACGTCGTATAGTTGCCTCCCTATCTTGGGTAGGTATTCCCTCGAAGCAACACCGCACTAGGCTATGGATGCTTAATTCAGGGCGGCATCTACTCGCCCTGCCACTGGAGGTTCCCAGGGTGCTTTAGGCCTTTTAAGCCAAACCCTCCTCACCAGCCGCTCTTGGTCGAGGGCTGCTTATTTGATATTCGCAGCTAACCTAATTAATAGGCCGTTCACTGTCCGCCAGCAGTGATCCCCTTGCCCTGAGCTCAGCCATACAGCATTCTTACTTCACCTACCGTTAGTTGGTCATACTTCCACTTAAAAGATGTAAAAGTGCGATGTTAAATACTTATGGAAAGGAATGTAATCGATTAATGGTGCCATACCATAACGCTAACGCCATAGCCATTCAATTGGTTTTTGGTTTCTCGCCATATCCATAACCTTAAAACTTCAGCTAAACTAGAACGATTTTTTTATAATTGCTTCGTTCACATCCTGACTTATCCTCTCCAATCGCAAAATTTTCATAATTCAATTTTTATATTTTTTTAAGCTCGTTAAAAAAAATATTCACACAAACTCTACGCACAAACGCAATGCAATCAAATTTTAATAGGTTTAGTGCAACGAGTATTGTTCTATGGTGGGGGTTTTGATTTAAACCGTAATTTATCTGGGTGCTAATGGTATTTAGCGCGGTGGTGGTGCTATGGAGTTTTCTGAAGCCATGCTGATGACAGGCTAGCTGCAAATTTGCTTTCAAATAGGGGAGTAAAATGGCTTCAAGCGTATTGGCTACTGGCGATAGGAGAGATATCGGGCGATACGGCTCTCCTATGTTAGCTGATTTCCCAGGCTTTAGTAGCAGGACTACCTTGGCTATTTTCCATTTTTCGGGAATGACGAAGGTGAAAAGAGACAGGTTGACATGCGCTAAATATTTGAAACCCACTTTCCCTAGGCTTTTAAGCATCGGCATGGCTATGCCTTCTGAGCCCACTGCTTTGGATGGTTTAGCATGACCGATGGCATCCTCAAACTCTTTGGCGATGATGGTAATTGGAGACGCGCTGAATTTATGCTTATGTGCGTGTTGGCCTTCCGTCTATCTCTGTCGACTGTAGAATGCATTATATATTGTCGGCAAGAAACGCTCGCGCGTTTTTTCGCATCCGACAGCACTTTATCGCCAAAAGCGTTGGAAATTTTGTCATTGTGCTTGGACGGATTCGATAGGGACTTTTCGGTGGACCAAAGCTTACCCACACCAGCAGAGAGGTTACATCTACTTAGATGCTCCTCCCATTTCGCCCTCTTGTGTTCATTCACAAGCAATCTGATGCGTTGCTTTATATCCCTTATTTGGGGGTCGCCGGGATTGAGCTGTCTTATAAGGTCACGTTCTCTCGCTAAATTTGCGGCCTCCGCCGGAGAGTGAGGCCGAATTTCGGGAATTCTACCGGTGGGAGTGAAGCGAGCCAAAGTAGATTCAATTACCTTGGGGAATGCGATTACCCTTGGCGAGCATCAGTCGGGATAGGGAGGGCATCAAAGCCGTTGTCTGTAAAGGATTTGTATTCATCCCACTTTCCTTTTTTAATGTTTATGAAAGTGCGTTTTTCTGTGACGATGAAGTCGGCGGTACGCTCGAGCGAAATAAGTATAGGCAGGTGGTCGGATGCCAATGTTACCATCGGCTGCTAGTTGACGCAGTTTACGAGTCCTGCGCTCACGATTGAAATATCCGGTGAACTGTGACAGCTTCCTACCATACGTGTGGGGGCGTCTCCGTTTATTGTGCAGAATGTCGTTTTTTCTATTTGATCCGCCAACATCTCACCCCTGCTGTCCGCCTGCAGGTTTGAATGCCATAGATCGTGATGTGCATTGAAATCACCTAAGGTAATGCGATTGTTGCCAGTGAGTAAGGCGCTAATATTAGGGCGGTATCCACTGGGGCAACAGGTGGCAGGAGGGATGTAGATGTTGATGATTTCTAGGTTTGCATCGCCTGACCGGACAGATAAGGCTTGACGTTCTAAAACACTGTTCCCGCGACAGATGTCGGGATCAAATAAATGATATTGCCCAGAGTGGTGTATGGTAAACGCGAGGCCACCTCCATTTCCGCTCTCACGATCTTTTCCATGGACAATATACCCAGAACAAGTCTGCAGAGCAGATCTTACTGTGAGTTTAGTCTCTTGAATCGCAGCAATGCGGATGTAGTGTCGCTTCATGAAATCGGCTATCTCCGTGATCTTCTCAGTTAATCCATTACAGTTTAACTGCAGAATTCTGAAGTACAACGGGGGATACGTCGTCACTCTGTGAGTACGTGACGGGTGACTACGCCTGGGTTGTGAAAGGCTAGGACGCAACTGCTGTTATGGACTACGGGACGCCCTTGGGCGTGAACAGCAAGGGGCCACAAAAGAATTATAAAAGTTACGTGGACGTCGGGTTTTGGGATCTAGCCCAGAACAACCTGTCCGAGGCAACCATCCCTTGCACGAGACACACTGACAAGAATATGACCGTCCTAAAAAGATTCTTTTCCGACAGACGCAGCAAAACCATTTCTCAGGACCGGGGTTAGGAGAGGGGCCCGGATTGGATTCGATACCTTCCCGGGGCAAGAGAATATGGAGCAGTCCCGCTGCAAGGAGCTGCTGGGAGGATGACAGTTTGTGGGAGGAACGCAACAAATTAAATGGGGTTACACTGAAATGACAGTGCTTGGTCGGGAAAAATCCCGAGTAGCTCCGGTACATAGAATCGAGTGCCTTGGAAAACGAAAGCTAGGTATAGAATCCGATTATCACTTTCAGCACGACAACGACCCCAAACATACTGCAAATTGTTCGTTTGTGGATCTTATATAACACTTACCACACCTCAAAAACACCCCCACAATCACCGAACAATAGAACATCTATGGGATCATCTTGACAGAAAGATCTGAGAACGCCATATGTATAACATACAAAGAAATTACTAAAGGAATTTATAAAGGAAGAATGGGGAAAAATCGGTCCTGATGCTACAAGACATTTGCTAGACTCAATCCGACAATGCCTAATCGGCTTCAAGAAGCTTATAGTCCAAAGGAAGACAAACCAAATATTATAAAATACTATATATTTCATTATTTTTATTAATTAATTCAAGGTGACGAGCACTTTTGTCCACATAGTTTGGTATCAATTTTACTTTAATCGCTAATACATTGTAATAACTAATAAGATTTGAACAAATATTTCAATAAAAATTTATGGGCTTGGCATATCATTATAGAGCACATACGTTAAATGATGAACACTTTTGTCCATATGTGTATATGATAAAAGCTGAAATTTCATCAGGGAAAACTTCCACCTGAGGTAGGAATGCTGGTATTCTATAAAGCTTGCAAACCAAATTGAAAGCTTGAAAGTGTTTTTAAGTTTGGAAGTTTTGAATTCAGTATTTCCCGCTTATAAACATTTTAGGTTAGGTATCACAAATTGTCATTAATATCCTCTAACGGCTGTCCAAGGAAACTTGCTGTTTCAACAGGGGTGGACCATAATGTGAGGGGTGTTAGAAGCGTTGGTTCCACATTACAATTAAAGAGATGGTTGGTGTCATTGGGGACATATTGCAAGCAGGGCATACATTTTGTATGTCGGGGCTGATTCTGGATAGGTAAGAGTTTAACCTGCAACAATATCCAGATCGAAGTTGAGCTAGAGTGACTCGCGTTTCCCTGGGGAGTGTGCGTTCTTCTTTCGCAAGTTTTGGGTACTGTTCTTTGAGTACTGAATTCACCGGGCAATTCCCGGCATAAAGGTCCGACGCCTGTTTGTGGAGTTCACTGAGGGCCTGCTTGTGTTTTTTTGCTTCATACGGCTGAGTTCTCAGGTGCCGTATTTCCTCATAATGATTATAGAGATGACTCCTTAAGACCCTAGGCGGTGTTGGCTCATCAATCAAATGTCTTTTGGCATGCCCAGGTTTCTGGGTATTTAACAGGAACTGTTTGGTTAGCATCTCATTTCTCTCCCTGATGGGGAGTATTCTCGCCTCATTATGTAGATGGTGTTCTGGGGACATAAGAAGACAGCTCGTGGTGGTTCTGAGAGCAGTATTTTGGCAGGCCTGTAGCTTCTTCAAGTGTGTAGTTTTTAGGCTTGGCGACCATATAGGGGACGCGTAGCATGCAATCGGCTGGCCAATTGCTTTGTAAGTGGTAATGAACGTTTCTTCGTCTTTTCCCCAAGTACTGCCAGCAAGAGATTTGAGGATTTTGTTACGGTTCTGGATTTTCGGTACAATTGCGACTGCATGCTCACCAAAATGTGGATCCTTATCTAACGTCATACCCAAGATTTTTGGATGTGGGACAGTCAGCAGCGTAGTGCCATCGACGTGGATGTTCAAAATGGTCGACATTTGGGACGTCCATGTTGTGAATTAAGCCGCGGAGGACTTAGTCGGTGATAATGCCAGTCTTCGCGGGGCGAAAAAACTGGAGATATCAGGGAGGTAGCCGTTTATTCTGTTACAAAGCTCATCGATCTGTGGGGCTGGGCCTGTGGCCATTATTGTGCAGTCATCGGCGTAGGACACGATAGTAACAACAAAAGTGAGGATAGGTCACCACCCTGTGGCACCCCTTGTTAATTGTTCTTGGTTTTGATGTTTCGTTTCTAAATTGCACCGATTACTGCCGACCACCCAATTAATTTGCGGTCCACCTTTTAAGACATGGGGGAAGGGAAGACCCTTCCAGGTCTTGCAGTAACGTGCCGTGGTTGACCGTATCAAAAGCTTTGATAGGTCTTGTGCAACGAGTACTGTTCTATGGTGGGGGTTTTGATTTAAACCGGATTTTATCTAGGTGCTTATGGCATTTATCGCGGTGGTGGTGCTATGGAGTTTTCTGAAGCCATTCTGATGACAGGCTAGCTGCAAATTTGCTTTGAAATAGGGGAGCAAAATGGCTTCAAGCGTCTTGGCTACTGGCGATAGGAGAGATATCGGACGATACGGCTCTCCTATGTTAGCTGGTTTCCCAGGCTTTAGTAGCAGGACTACCTTAGCCATTTTCCATTTTTCGGGAATGACGAAGGTGGAAAGAGACAGGTTGACATGCGCTAAATATTTGAAACCCACTTTCCATAGGCTTTTAAGCATCGGCATGGCTATGCCGTCTGAGCCCACTGCTTTGGATGGTTTAGCATGACCGATGGCATCCTCAAACTCTTTGGCGATGATGGTAATTGGAGACGCGCTGAATTTATGCTTATGTGCGTGTTGGCCTTCCGTCTATCTCTGTCGACTGTAGAATGCATTATATATTGTCGGCAAAAAGCGCTCGCGCGTTTTTTCGCATCCGACAGCACTTTATCGCCAAAGCGTTGGAAATTTTGTCATTGTGCTTGGACGGATTCGATAGGGACTTTTCGGTGAACCAACGCTTACCCACACCGGCAGAGAGGTTACATCTACTTAGGTGCTCCTCCCATTTCGCCCTCTTGTGTTCATTCACAAGCAATCTGATGCGTTGCTTTATATCCCTTATTTGGGGGTCGCCGGGATTGAGCTGTCTTGTCTTATAAGGTCACGTTCTCTCGCTAAATTTGCGGCCTCCGCCGGAGAGTGAGGCCGAATTTCGGGAATTCTACCGGTGGGAATGAAGCGAGCCGAAGTGGATTCAATTACCTTGGGGAAGGCACGCTCCCCTTGGTGAGCATCAGTCGGAATAGGGAGGGCAGCAGAGCGGTTGTCTGTAAAGGATTTGTATTCATCCCACTTTCCTTTTTTAATGTTTATGAAAGTGCGTTTTTCTGTGACGATGAAGTCGGCGGTACGCTCAAGCGAAATAAGTATAGGCAGGTGGTCGGATGCCAATGTTACCATCGGCTGCCAGTTGACGCAGTTTACGAGTCCTGCGCTCACGATTGATATATCCGGTGAACTGTGACAGCTTCCTACCATACGTGTGGGGGCGTCTCCGTTTATTGTTCAGAAAGTCGTTTCTTTTATTTGGTCCGCCAACATCTCACCCCTGCTGTCCGCCTGCAGGTTTGAATGCCATAGATCGTGATGTGCATTGAAATCACCTAAGGTAATGCCATTGTTGCCAGTGAGTAAGGCGCTAATATTAGGGCGGTATCCACTGGGGCAACAGGTGGCAGGAGGGATGTAGATGTTGATGATTTCTAGGTTTGCATCGTCTGACCGGACAGATTAGACTTGACGTTCTAAGACACTGTTCCTGCGGCCGATGTTGGGATCAAATAAATGATATTGCACAGAGTGGTGTATGGTAAACGCGAGGCCACCTCCATTTCCTCTCTCACGATCTTTTCCATGGACAATATACCCAGAACAAGTCTGCAGAGCAGATCTTACTGTGAATTTAGTCTCTTGAATCGCAGCAATGCGGATGTTGTGTCGCCTCATGAAATCGGCTATCTCCGTGATCTTCCCAGTTAATCCATTACAGTTTAACTGCAGAATTCTGAAGTACAACGGGGGAGACGTCGTCACTCTGTGAGTACGTGGCGGGTGACTACGCCTGGGTTGTGAAAGGCTAGGGCGCAACTGCTGTTATGGACTACGGGACGCCCTTGGGCGTGAACAGCAAGGGGCCACAAAAGAATTATAAAAGTTACGTGGACGTCGGGTTTTGGGATCTAGCCCAGAACAACCTGTCCGAGGCAACCATCCCTTGCACGAGACACACTGAGAAAAGTATGACCGTCCTAAAAAGATTATTTTCCGACAGACGCAGCAAAACCATTTCTCAGGACCGGGGTTAGGAGAGGGGCCCGGATTGGATTCGATACCTTCCCGGGGCAAGAGAATATGGAGCAGTCCCGCTGCAAGGAGCTGCTGGGAGGATGACAGTTTGTGGGAGGAACGCAACAAATTCAATGGGGTTACACTGAAATGACAGTGCTTGGTCGGGAAAAATCCCGAGTAGCTCCGGTACATAGAATCGAGTGCCTTGGGAAACGAAAGCTAGGTATAGAATGCGATTATCACTTTCAGCACGACAACGACCCCAAGCATACTGAAAATTGTTCGTTTGTGGATCTTATATAACACTTCCCACACCTCAAAAACACCCCCCCCCCCCCCCCCCCCCCCCAATAACCGAACAATAGAACATCTATGGGATCATCTTGACAGAAAGATCTGAGAACGCCATATGTATAACATACAAAGAAATTACTAAAGGAATTTATAAAGGAAGAATGGGGAAAAATCGGTCCTGATGCTACAAGACATTTGCTAGACTCAATGCGGCAATGCCTAATCGGCTTCAAGAAGCTTATAGTCCAAAGGAAGACAAACCAAATATAAAATATTATATTTCATTATTTTTATTTATTAATTCAAGGTGACGAGCACTTTTGTCCACATAGTTTGGTATCAATTTTACTTTAATCGCTAATACATTGTAATAACTAATAAGATTTGAACAAATATTTCAATAAAAATTTATGGGCTTGGCATATTAATATAGAGCACATACGTTAAATGATGAACACTTTTGTCCATATGTGTATATGATAAAAGCTGAAATTTCGTCAGGGAAAACTTCCACCTGAGGTAGGAATGCTGGTATTCTATAAAGCTTGAATCATAGTGCAAACCAAATTGAAAGCTTGAAAGTGTTTTTAAGTTTGGAAGTTTTGAATTCAGTATTTCCCGCTTATAAACATTTTAGGTTAGGTATCACAAATTGTCATTAATATCCTCTAACGGCAGTCCAAGGAAACTTGCTGTTTCTACAGGGGTGGACCATAATGTGAGGGGTGTTAGAAGCGTTGGTTCCACATTACAATTAAAGAGATGGTTGGTGTCATTGGGGACATATTGCAAGCAGGGCATACATTTTGTATGTCGGGGCCGATTCTGGATAAATAAGAGTTTAACCTGCAACAAGATCCAGATCGAAGTTGAGTTAGAGTGACTCGCGTTTCCCTGGGGAGTGTGCGTTCTTCTTTCGCAAGTTTTGGGTACTGTTCTTTGAGTACTGAATTCCCCGGGCAATTCCCGACATAAAGGTCCGACGCCTGTTTGTGGAGTTCACTGAGGGTCTGCTTTTGTTTTTTTGCTTCATACGGCTGAGATCTCAGATGCCGTATTTCCTCATAATGATTATAGAGATGACTCCTTAAGACCCTAGGCGGTGTTGGCTCATCAATCAATTGTCTTTTGGCATGCCCAGGTTTCTGGGTATTCAACAGGGACTGTTTGGTTAGCATCTGATTTCTCTCCCTGGTGGGGAGTATTCTCGCCTCATTATGTAGATGGTGTTCTGGGGACATAAGAAGACAGCTCGTGGCGGTTCTGAGAGCAGTATTTTGGCAGGCCTGTAGCTTCTTCCAGTGTGTAGTTTTTAGGCTTGGCGACCATATAGGGGACGCGTAGCATGCAATCGACTGGCCAATTGCTTTGTAAGTGGTAATGAACGTTTCTACGTCTTTTCCCCAAGTACTGCCAGCAAGAGATTTGAGGATTTTGTTACTGCTCTGGATTTTCGGTACAATTGCGACTGCATGCTCACCAAAATGTGGATCCTTATCTAACGTCATACCCAAGATTTTTGGATGTGTGACAGTCGGCAGCGTAGTGCCATCGACGTGGATGTTAAAAATGGTCGACATTTGGGACGTCCATGTTGTGAATAAAGTCGCGGAGGACTTAGTCGGTG
This sequence comes from Eurosta solidaginis, assembly GCF_040869045.1. NCBI lineage: Eukaryota > Metazoa > Arthropoda > Insecta > Diptera > Tephritidae > Eurosta > Eurosta solidaginis. Next base: position 79,133,342 of record NC_090320.1, read on the forward strand.
ATAATGCCAGGCTTCGCGAGGCGAAAAAACTGGAGATATCAGGGAGGTAGCCGTTTATTCTGTTACAAAGCTCATCGATCTGTGGGGCTGGGCCTGTGGCCATTATTGTGCAGTCATCGGCGTAGGAAACGATAGTAACTCCTTCTGGTGGCGAGGGTAGCTTTGATATATAGAAGTTAAACAAAAGTGGGGATAGGTCACCACCCTGTGGCACCCCTTGTTAATTGTTCTTGGTTTTGATGTTTCGTTTCTAAATTGCACCGATGACTGCCGACCACCCAATTAATTTGCGGTCCACCTTTTAAGACATGGGGGAACGGAAGACCCTTCCAGGTCTTGCAGTAACGTGCCGTGGTTGACCGTATCAAAAGCCTTGATAGGTCTAGTGCAACGAGTACTGTTCTATGGTGGGGGTTTTGATTTAAACCGTAATTTATCTGGGTGCTAATGGCATTTAGCGCGGTGGTGGTGCTATGGAGTTTTCTGAAGTCATGCTGATGACAGGCTAGCTGCAAATTTGCTTTGAAATAGGGGAGCAAAATGGCTTCATGCGTCTTGGCTACTGGCGATAGGAGAGATATCGGGCGATACGGCTCTCCTATGTTAGCTGGTTTCCCAGGCTTTAGTAGCAGGACTACCTTGGTCATTTTCCATTTTTCGGAAATGACGAAGGTGGATAGAGACAGGTTGACATGCGCTAAATATTTGAAACCCACTTTCCCTAGGCTTTTAAGCATCGGCATGGCTATGCCGTCTGAGCCCACTGCTTTGGATGGTTTAGCATGACCGATGGCATCCTCAACCTCTTTGGCGGTGATGGTAATTGGAGACGCGCTGAATTTATGCTTATGTGCGTGTTGGCCTTCCGTCTATCTCTGTCGACCGTAGAATGCATTATATATTGTCGGCAAAAAGCGCTCGCGCGTTTTTTCGCATCCGACAGCACTTTATCGCCAAAAGCGTTGGAAATTTTGTCATTGTGCTTGGAAGGATTCGATAGGGACTTTTCGGTGGACCAAAGCTTACCCACACCGGCAGAGAGGTTACATCTACTTAGATACTCCTCCCATTTCGCCCTCTTGTGCTCATTCACAAGCAATCTGATGCGTTGCTTTATATCCCTTATTTGGGGGTCGCCGGGATTGAGCTGTCTTATAAGGTCACGTTCTCTCGATAAATTTGCGGCCTCCGCCGGAGAGTGAGCCCGAATTTCGGGAATTCTACCGGTGGGAATAAAGCGAGCCGAAGTGGATTCAATTACCTTGGGGAAGGCACGCTCCCCTTGGCGAGCATCAGTCGGGATAGGGAGGGCAGCAAAGCGGTTGTCTGTAAAGGATTTGTATTCATCCCACTTTCCTTTTTTAATGTCTATGAAAGTGCGATTTTCTTTGACGATGAAGTCGGCGGTACGCTCGAGCGAAATATGTATAGGCAGGTGGTCGGATGCCAATGTTACCATCGGCTGCCAGTTGACGCAGTTTACGAGTCCTGCGCTCACGATTGATATATCCGGTGAACTGTCACAGCTTCCTACCATACGTGTGGGGGCGTCTCCGTTTATTGTGCAGAACGTCGTTTCTTCTATTTGATCCGCCAACATATCACCCCTGCTGTCCGCCTGCAGGTTTGAATGCCATAGATCGTGATGTGCATTGAAATCACCTAAGGTAATGCGATTGTTGCCAGTGAGTAAAGCGCTAATATTAGGGCGGTATCCACTGGGGCAACAGGTGGCAGGAGGGATGTAGATCGCTTCCCAAGGCAGTCGGTTCTATGTACCGGAGCGACTCGGGATTTTTCCCGACCAAGGACTGTCATTTCAGTGTGACCCCATTTAATTTGTTTCGTCCCTCCCACAAATTGTCATCCTCCCAGCAGCTCCTTGCAGCAGGACTGCTACATATTCTCTTACTCCGGGAAGGTATCGAACCCAATCCGGGTCCGTCTCCTGACCCCGGTCCTGAGAAATGGTTTTGCTGCATTTGCCAGAAAAGAATCTTTTTAGGACGGTCATACTCTGTTCAGTGTGTCTCGTGCAAGGGATGGTTGCATCGGACAGGTTGTTCTGGGCTTGATCCCAAAACCCGACGTCCACGTAACTTTTATAAATCTTTTGTGGCTCCTTGCTGCTCACGCCCAAGGGCGTCCCGTAGTCTACGCCTAAGCGTATCCCCACTACCTTCCAGCAGCTTCGCTGCTCAGCAAGCCACAACAAGTACCCGCTGCTGCTCGCGCCCTACGGCGCCAACAACTCAAACAGCCGATACCACTCATAACTACTACCTTCGTAGTAGATCTGGTAGCAATGCTGAGCATCAGCCCCTGCCCCCGTCTTCTTCTCCCCCCTCTTTTCTGGCAGCAATCGTGCAGGTCAGGGAAACAGAATCTTAGTCCCTGCCTCCGTTTGCACCGTCTGCCAGCACAGAATATATAGGTTTGCGACATCCGCTCAATGCAGCTCCTGCCTTGGGTGGTGCCACTTTCCTAGATGTTCTGGTCTCCGCGACGGCAACCCGTCGACGGGTTTCATCGCGCCATGTTGCCAAGTCGCAAACCCAAATCATCCGGGTACCCCAATGCTTGCCCAAGAGCGCCCAGTCCCAAGGCCACAACAGCAATTGCGTCCTGGCCTTCCACAACCTAGGCGTAGTCACCCTTCACTTACCCCTAGAGTGGCGGCGTCACCCCTCATGCACTTCAGAATTCTGCAGTTCAACTGTAATGTACTAACTGGGAAGATTACGGAGATAGTCGATTTCATGAAGCGGCACAACATCCGCATTGCTGCGATTCAAGAGACTAAACTCACAGCAAGATCTGCATTGCAGACCTGCTCTGGTTATAATGTCCACAGGAAAGACCGCGAGAGCGGAAATGGAGGCGGCCTCGCGTTTATTATACACCACTCTGTGCAATATCATATATTTGATCCTGGCATCGACCGCAGTGACAATGTCTTAGAACGTCAAGGCCTATCTGTCCGGCCAGGCGATGCAAATCTAGAAATCATCAACATCTACATCCCTCCTGTCACCTGTTGCCCCAGTGGATACCGCCCTAATATCGAGGCCTTACTCACTGGCAACAATCGCATTATCTTAGGCGATTTCAATGCCCATCACGACCTATGGCATTCAAACTTGCGGGCGGACAGTAGGGGTGAGATGTTGGCGGATCAAATAGACGAAACGACGTTCTGCACAATAAACGGAGACGCCCCCACACGTATGGTAGGAAGCTGTCATAGCTCGCCAGATATCTCAATCATGAGCGCAGAACTCGTAAACTGCGTCAACTGGCAGCCGATGGTAACATTGGCATCCGACCACCTGCCCATACTTATTTCGTTCGAGCGTACCGCCGACTTCATCGTCACCGAAAAACGCACTTTCATAAACTTCAAAAAAGGAAAGTGGGAAGAATATAAATCTGCAACAGACAGCAGCTTTGCTGCCCTCCCTATCCCGACTGATGCCCGCCAAGGGGAGCGTGCCTTCCGTAAGGTCATTGAATCCGCCTCGGCACATTTCATTCCCGCCGGGAGAATTCCCGAAATCCGGCCCCACTTCCCGGCGGAGGCCGCGAGCTTAGCGAGGGAACGCGACCTTATAAGACAGCTTGATCCAGGCGACCCCCAAATAAGGGATATAAGTCGGCGGTACGACTCCAGTTATCGCTTCGACTTTGCGAAGGCCAATTTTAAAAAATTAAATCGTGATCTATCTCGAATAGTGTGGCCAACATTTAATGCTGATGTGGAGCAAAGCGTTTCTCACTTTTACAATACCATTTACTGTCTTTTTGAAAAATACGTACCTAAGCGGATTTGTGTACATTCCGATACAAGCCAAGTATGGTTCACTAAAGAGCTGAAAATTTTAAAGAATAAAAAGTCTCGATCTTTCAAGTTGTTCAAAAAGACGGGTTTACATAACCATTACTTACAGTACTCGATTCTACGCTGCAAGTATTTTCAATTGAACAAAAAGTGTTACAAAGCTTATCTTTGTAAAATGAAAAGAAATATAACTTGCAACCCGAAGGCATTTTACGGATTCGTAAGCTCTAAACGCAGGGTGAAAGGGTTTCCATCATCCATGAAATTCCAAGATAATATTTCCAGCGATGATCAAGAGATCGCCGACTTCTTTGCGGAATTTTTCAAATCAAATTACTCTATTGAGACCAACGTTCCTCCTAATGAATACCCATACCATATTGATTCATGTTATTCAATCAGAGCTCCATTTATATCTTCAGAAGATGTATTATCTTATTTAAAAACTTTAAAAGTATCATATTCATACGGCCCCGACAGGATCCCGACACACTTTCTTAAAAAATGTGCCGCAAACATCTATCAGCCGCTAACAGATTTATTTAATTTATCTTTAATTTATGGCGTTTTCCCAACAATATGGAAGGAATCCTTTCTTATTCCGCTTCATAAAAATGGAAGCAGGTCTTCAATAGAAAACTACCGGGGCATAGCAAAGTTATCCGCTATCCCAAAGTTATTTGAGGCTATTGTTACCCACCACCTAACATTCCCTATTTCCCCCATAATTGCAAGCTCGCAGCATGGGTTCTGTAAGGGCAAATCACCTATCACCAATTTACTAGAATTTACCACCCACGTTTCTAATGGATTTAGAAAAGGCCTTCACACTGATGTAATTTACACCGATTTCAGTAAAGCTTTCGACAAAGTATCACACCCATTACTTATTCATAAGCTCAGTCAACTCGGTTTTCAACCCCGTCTTATATGTTGGATTTCTTCGTATCTTGGTTATCGTACGCAAAAAGTAATCTTTAAAAATACACTTTCTGGGGTCATCAATGTTTCTTCTGGTGTTCCTCAGGGCAGCCATCTTGGTCCGATTCTGTTCTTGTTGTTCATAAACGATATATCTGGTACAATTAAATACTCAAAAATCTTGATGTACGCAGACGATGTAAAACTTTTCAAATCATGTGCCTCGGTTGAGGAACATTCCTTGCTTCAAATGGATTTAAATCACTTGGTTACCTGGTGCAATGTAAATTATATGCCGCTCAATCTCAAAAAATGTAAATTCATGTGTTTTTCTCGGAGAGTTTCGCCACCAGCTTCATATACAATTAACAACTATAGTCTAGAAACTGTAAATAATTTTATTGACTTGGGAGTCATGATGGATTCCAAACTTAGTTTCAATCTTCATATTAATGCTACAGTGAATAAAGGTAAAGGTGTTTTTGCATTTGTTAAACGGTGGTCAAAAGAATTTAACGACCCTTACATAACTAAAGCACTTTTTACAACATTAGTTAGGCCAATATTAGAATACGGCTCGATAATTTGGAATCCGCGTTATCAAGTCCATGCAGACAGTCTCGAATCAATACAAAAACAATTTTTACTATTTGCCTTAAGAAATTTCCAATGGGACTCTTTAACTAATCTTCCACCTTATACTAATCGATTAAAGCTTATCAATCTTCCAACTCTTGCTAGTCGAAGGGAAATGCTTGGTGTGATATTTATGACAAAACTTTTAAATGGATCAATTTCGAGCCCATTCCTTCTGAATGAAGTGAACTTTTGCGTTCCCTCTCGGACATCGAGACACTTCAAACCTCTTCTGCTGAAACAATGTAGAACGAATTTCGAACAAAATGAACCTTTTCGGCGTTTATGCCAAGATTATAACTCTCACTCAAACACATTTGATAGCTCGGACTCCCTTTTTTCTATAAAAAAGATTGTTCTCACCTCTCTAAATTAATGTATAATACGTTTGCTTCTGTTCTCTTTAAGTATTACGCTTGGCTGATGAAATTTCTTCTGTAGCTGAGCAGTCTCAGATCGTGACGCTTGACAAACCGCTGCCCATCAAAGACTCGGCAAAATAAAAAAAAAAAAAAAAAAAAGTTATTATATATATATATAAATCGATCGCGTGAACAGGATTAGCCTGGTTTCATTGGGCCACTTGAGGGCAGCGCGCTGCCACAACGTCCATTAAAAAAAAAAAAAAAAAAAAAAAAAAAAAAAAGCAACGCATCAGATTGCTTGTGGACGAACACAAGCGGGCGAAATGGGAAGAGCACCTAAGAGGTTGTAACCTCTCTACCGGTGTAGGTAAACTTTGGTCCACCGTAAAGTCCCTATCGAATCCGACTAAGCACAAAGACAAAGTTTCCATCGCCTTTGGCGATAAAGTGCTGTCGGATGCGAAAAAATGCGCGAGCGCTTTCTTCCGACAATATATAATGCATCCTACGGTCGACAAAGATAGACGGAGAGCCAATAGACACGCACATAAACACAAACTCAGCGCGTCACCAATTACCATCACCGCTAGAGAGGTTGAGGACGCCATTGTTCGCGCTAAACCATCCAAAGCAGTGGGCCCAGACGGCATAGCCATGCCGATGCTTAAAAACCTAGGGAAAGAGGGTTTCAAATATTTAGCGCATGTCTTCAACCTGCCTCTTTCCACCTTTGTCATACCCGAGAAATGGAAAATGGCCAAGGTGGTCCCGCTACTAAAGCCTTGGAAACCAGCTAACGTAGGTGAGTCATATCGTCCGATATCTCTCCTATCGCCAGTGGCAAAGACGCCTGAAGCCATTTTGCTCCCTTATTTCCAAGCACATTTGCAGCTAGCCCCTCATCAGCATGGCTTCAGAAAACTCCATAGCACTACCTCCGCGCTAAATGTCATTAGCACCCAGATAAATTGCGGTTCGAATCAATATCCCCACCATAGAACAGTACTCGTAGCGTTAGACCTATCAAAAGCTTTTGATACGGTCAACCATGGCTCGTTACTGCAAGACCTGGAAGGGTCTACCCTTCCCCCATGTCTTAAAAGGTGGACCGCAAATTATCTGGGTGGTCGGCAGGCATCGGTGCAATTCAGAAACGAAAAATCAAAACAAAGGAGAATTAAACAAGGGGTGCCACAGGGTGGTGTCCTATCCCCGCTTTTGTTTAATTTCTACATATCTAAGCTACCTTCACCACCGGAAGGAGTCACAATCGTTTCCTACGCCGATGACTGCACAATAATGGCCACAGGCCCAGGCCCAAAGATCGATGAGCTATGCAATAAAATAAACGGCTTTCCCCCTGATCTCTCCAGTTTTTTCGCCTCGCGAAACCTGGCATTGTCACCGACTAAATCTTCCGCGACCTTATTTACAACATGGACGCCCCAAATGTCGACCATATTGAACATCCACGTCGATGGCACTACGCTACCGACTGTCCTACACCCCAAAATCTTGGGTGTGACGTTTGATCAGGATCTACATTTTGGTGCGCACGCAACCGCAATTGTTCCAAGAATTCAGAGCCGTAATAAAATCCTCAAATCCCTTGCTGGCAGTACCTGGGGAAAAGATAAAGAAACGCTCTTGACCACATACAAAGCAATTAGCCAGCCGATTACGTGCTACGCGTCACCCATATGGTCGCCAAGCCTAAAAACCACCCACTGGAAGAAACTACAGGCCTGCCAAAATACTGCTCTCAGAATCGCCACGGGCTGTCTTCTTATGTCCCCAGAACACCATCTGCATAATGAGGCGAGAATACTCCCCATCAGGGAGAGAAATGAGATGCTGACCAAACAGTTTCTGTTGAATACCCAGAAACCTGGGCATCCCAACAGACATCTGATTGACGAACCAGCACCGCCTAGGGGCCTAAGGAGTCATCTCCGTAAGCATTTTGAGGAAATACGGCACCTGAGAACCCAGCCGTATGAAGCGGAAAAACACAAGCAGGTCCTTGGTGAACTCCATAGACAGGCGTCGGACCTTTATGTCGAGAATTGCCCGGTGAATCCAGTACTTGAAGAAAAATATCCAGAACTCGCAGAAGAGGATGTAACGACAGCCTTTGTATAAACTACGCCCCTGCACTTGCATGATTACTCAAAGCTATTTCTGCAAGTAAGCGTGCCAACAAACAGCAAATCGCCTCTGTATTATGTGTATGTGTGTGTGGTTATCTTACCTAACATTCCATTCAACATGTTCAAAGCCTTCCAGGATCTTTGAGTGACTTTGAACAAGAAGAAAAATGGTTTGGCAGTCAACGCAAAACGGTAGTGGCAGTGGAAAAAAAGATTGCCTATAAAAGGGCCACCATTCCATCTTTCCCTTTCAAAAGTCTAAAGTGAAAGCGACGTGCGTATGCTTTAAGCCGCGAGTGCAGTGAAAAAAAAAGAGGTTAAAAGTTTAAGTGCAAAGTTACCGTTTCCCTTAAGGAACGGCCTACTTAGTGAATAAAAAAAAAAAAAAAAGGTTCCGCAACCTAGCGGATGACAACAGTTAACCACCAACGGAGTCACCACCAATAACACAGGTAAGTGAAACCATCCTCCCTTAAGTGACTAAATCCGAGGACAAATTTAATTACGTTTTCTCAGGTGAACTTTAGAGGTTTTTTTTTTCTGCCCTAAGTGGAAATTTTGTCTGCCAGACAAACCTTGGAAGTTACGTGAGAAAACGGGACTAAATTGCTTTCAACCAAGTAAAGTATGTACAGCCGACTTATATATTTTGTTTTATGATTTTCGCTGCAGGAACGTCGATACCATTAGCTTGGAGATTCACCAGCACGTCCGGTGTGAGGCACCGTAGCCAAACATAACCACCCGACCGGTAAGCACCCCATAACACTCAAGATCAACACACTGAGCCGCAAGCACACAAACCTAAACTAAAGCACACCGCACCGAATACCAAGTCGACATACATTCCCTCGTACAAAACTCCATAACCAGACTCTAAGTAAAAGGATACATCGAAACGCAAACAACACCAAGATCATACATACATTCACCTTCACACGCAGCCACGGCCAGCCACCTAAACTCAGATACACACCACCACCAGAAAACATTCACCCGCATTCACAACTAGCCATCTAAACACTAAGACACATCAGCAGCACCAAATATCATCCACCTGCACTCACGACCAAACATCCAAAGACAAATACGCATCAACACCGCAAACTATCATACACCCAGAACCAACCACACCACTTATTATAACCACAGAAGCCCATCGCAAACACACCAGCGAAATACAACAAACCACGTTCACCATAAAACCAGCACAACGACTTGCAACAATCATACCAACAATAACCACGCAACATCTAAAAACACAAACACAGGTAAATTATTGAAAAGAAGGTAAATCATTGAAAAGAAGGCTCGACAGCACAATCATTACATCACATCCTCCTCCATCACATCACGCTATCATACATCGCAGTACCGCACATCACATCATTTTATCTATTATAACATCACGTCACACCAAAGAAGGCATCGCGGTGAGTAATTGTTATCCGATCACTGGTGTGGATTGGTTCATAGGACAGCTAGACTGAGCAATCGAAGTCGGGAGAAGATCGCCAGGTAGAGAGCGTGCTCCCCACTACCACGAATTCGCCGCAACAACACCACCAACTAAAAGGGAATCAAGTACCACAGAGACCGGAAAACACCCGTATAATTTTTAAATTCTAACAACCATTCTTTTTAGACTAAGCACCATATTATTCGTTTCGTAATTCCCTCCACACATAAATTTTTTATCGGGATTGTTATTTCTATTTCCCTACATTCTTTCTTATATATACATATCTAAATCTTTGTTTTTAACACTTACCCAATAATTGTCACACAGACTTCTATAAGTTTTTTTTTGCTGCAAAATTTTAAGTTTATACAATTTAGTTTTCACTTGTTTTTCACTGTTGCATTTTGTTTATTTTTAATTTATCAGTTTTCATTTTTTTTTTTACTTACGTTTGGCAAACTCGTAATTTTGCATTAACCTTTTTTTGTTTTGCTTTACAAAAGAGAGCTTTTTTTTATCATTTCTGTTACTCGCTTCCTTTACGGAATTTCCCTTTTTTTCATGCAAACATCTTCTGCTTCCATTATACTTCTTGTATTGCTTTTTTTGTATTTGTTTCTTTCCTTCCGTATAATTCTTAATTTTTTTTTGTTCTTTTATAGCAACATGCTGTTATTGCCCCTTAAATGAACACCACACACAAAACATCTTTGCCTCAACATTCTTTTTCCACACTTTTGTTCACACTTTTCTTGCTACTTTCAATTCCTTTTTCTTTTCTTAAATGTCTTTTTCTATTATTTGATCATCCTGGTTTTTAACAAATAACCAACCCAACTCACTTCTCACCATTTGTTTTATTTCATTTATTTTTCGCGTTCGCATATTTTTTTTATGCAATTTTTTTATCAATCAACGCGATCGCGATAAAATATGCGTACACATTTTAATTCATGTAAACCGGAACTGAAGGTCCCATGTGGCCAACCGAAGAGAACACTAAATTTGGTGGAAAACGAGTAGGACTTTTTCTCTTTCCTTCTTTTCTTTTCAGCTCACATCACCTCAGCCTTGGTACCTGGACTGCAGATGAGTGTAGAGAGTTAAAGAAAACGGTAATATATAATATTTTTCTATGATCTCTCATTTCATTTACATATTCCTTTTTTTCACTTGCTCATGCTCAGATTTCTTAATGAATTACTGTGTCTGTAAAGAAATACGGAGTGTTAGCTAAAAAGGGTGTTCCCCTAGGAAGTTTTATTATATTTCTATTTCTTTATAATTCTAATTGTTTTTATTGAATTGAATTGCTTTTTGCCTTGATTTCTTAGTTGTTTTGGTAAAGAGAGTTCTTGAAATAAGTTTAGGTTAAGCGCATTTTAGTTCCGCCATCCTTTTTGTCGATTTTGTTATTTGAATTTCAATATCCCTTTTTTGGTAAGGGTAGATTTTAATAAGCTAATATAAGTCATATCGCTCTACAGAATTGAGGTCCCTAGCACGTAAGTTAATACTGAAATTTTGAAATAAAACATTGTAAGCAAAGGTAATGGTACCTTTTGGAGTTTTTAGTTGAAGCGACTGTAGGTAAAATGTCGGCCCTTTAAGTCCCTTTGGTGTTAGTGTGGGTGTTGCCCTTGCGGCACACTAGGAATGGGTGAGGTGTTGCGACTAGACTGACAGACTATGGGTTAGGCCCGACCTTTGACTTTCACGGACGGACTATGTCAGGATAAGGGAACTCCACTCGGTTATCGGAGTCAAAGTGGAGTTCAAGGTTGTTCATGCCTCATGAACAAGAGGGGTGGGATGACTCCACCTGACACGGACAGTCTTCTCCCGCTTTCCTTTTCTCTTCTCTTTTGTCGCTAACTTTTTCTAGTCTCTGTGTTTTCCTAACCTAGGCATGAACTCCTAATTTTGTTTTTGTGACTGTGGGTCGAGTTAGGTGGCAAGAACCGCGCCTCAACGCCGACGAGCCTCAGCCGGGCTACCACCATGCCTAACCGCCACCCTTCTCGCCCCGGACCAAGCAGTTACATTACAAGGAACGCATACTCCCCAGGGAAACGCGTGTCACTCTTGCTCAACTTCGTTCTGGATACTGTAACAGGTTAAACTCTTACCTATCCAGAATCAACCCCGACATACAAAATGTATGCCCTGCTTGCAATGTGTCCCCACATGACACCAACCATCTCTTTAATTGTAATGTGGCACCAACGCCTCTAACACCCCTTTCCTTATGGTCCACCCCTGTTGAAACGGCAAGTTTCCTTGGACTCCCGTTAGAGGATATTGATGACAATTTGTGATCGGTCGCGGCTATTAGGTGGGGCGAGCATTGCTACAACAACAACAACAACAACAGGGAAGTAGATGTTGATGATTTCTATGTTTGCATTGCCTGACCGAACAGATAAGACTTGACGTTCTAAGACATTGCTCCTGCGGCCGGTAAACGCGAGGCCACCTCCATTTCCGCTCTCACGATCTTTTCCCTGGACAATATACCCAGAACAAGTCTGCAGGGCAGATCTTACTGTGAGTTTAGTCTCTTGAATCGCAGCAATGCGGATGTTGTGTCGCTTCATGAAATCGGCGTGATCTTCCCAGTTAATCCATTACAGTTTAACTGCAGAATTCTGAAGTACAACGGGGGAGACGTCGTCACTCTGTGAGTACGTGACGGGTGACTACGCCTGGGTTGTGAAAGGCTAGGACGCAACTGCTGTTATGGACTACGGGACGCCCTTGGGCGTGAACAGCAAGGGGCCACAAAAGAATTATAAAAGTTACGTGGACGTCGGGTTTTGGGATCTAGCCAAGAACAACCTGTCCGAAGCAACCATCCCTTGCACGAGACACACTGACAAGAGTATGACCGTCCTAAAAAGATTCTTTTCCGACAGACGTAGCAAAACCATTTCTCAGGACCGGGAAAAGGGGAGGGGCCCGGATTGGATTCGATACCTTCCCGGAACAAGAGAATGTGGAGCAGTCCCGCTGCAAGGAGCTGCTGGGAGGATGACAATTTGTGGGAGGGACGCAACAAATTAAATGGGGTTACACTGAAATGACAGTCCTTGGTCGGGAAAAATCCCGAGTAGCTCCGGTACATAGAATCGAGTGCCTTGGGAAACGAAAGCTAGGTATAGAATCCGATTATCACTTTCAGCACGACAACGACCCCAAGCATACTGCAAATTGTTCGTTTGTGGATCTTATATAACACTTCCCACACCTCAAAAACACCCCCACAATCACCGAACAATAGAACATCTATGGGATCATTTTGACAGAAAGATCTGAGAACGCCATATGTATAACATACAAAAAAATTACTAAAAGAATTTATAAAGGAAGAATGGGGAAAAATCGGTCCTGATGCTACAAGACATTTGCTAGACTCAATGCGGCAATGCCTAATCGGCTTCAAGAAGCTTATAGTCCAAAGAAAGACAAACCAAATATTATAAACTATTATATTTCATTATTTTTATTAATTAATTCAAGGTGACGAACACTTTTGTCCACATAGTTTGGTACCAATTTTACTTTAATCGTATTTATTTAAAACATTGAAGCGTTGATTTAAAGCTTTTCTGTGATATAACAAAGCTAATACATTGTAATAACTAATAAGATTTGAATAAATATTTCAATAAATTTATGGGCTTGGCATATCATTAAAGAGCACATACGTTAAATAATGAAATTTTTTGTCCATATGTGTAGTATATGATAAAAGCTGAAATTTCGTCAGGAAAAACTTCCACCTGAGGTGGGAATACTGGTATTCTATAAAGCTTGAATCATAGTGCAAACCAAATTGAAAGCTTGGAAGTTGTTTTAAGTTTGGAAGTTTTGAATTCAGTATTTCCCGCTTATAAGCATTTTTCGGGTTAGGCGGTCAGAATATACCCGCGGTAGGTATACCTGTCGTAAGAGGCGACTAAAATACAAGATTCAAGGTGTTGTGTAGCGCAACCCTTTCCGGTTGTCAGCGCAACATATAGCTTCTCCAAATCCAATTGTCAACCTCACAAAGCACCCCGCTTATAAGCATTTCCCGTTTTTTGTTTTGTAGTTTTCCCTCTTATAAACACTAAATAAAAAAATTCTATTTTGAATCTTCTCATACACCAATTTATTTGGCTTCTAACTAAATTTACTGTATTAACCATATTACTATTCATTTATCGATTCTATGCATTCTCGCCTGCTACGGAGAATCTACTGACGAACATATAATCGCAGAAGCCTTCCCAGGAGAAAATTCAATAATAAAAGAGTCGTCCGATTATGAACCTCCTAATAGTGTTGCAGATAATATTCCAAGCCATAAGGAAGTCATTGATTCCACTGATACTATCCGTAGGGCACTTATGCCTTCAAATCAATTTATTCTCGAGATCGATAAAATTGAGCAGTACTATTTCGAACTCGCTAAATTGTACATTCAGTCGATAATTACAGACTTTTTTTTTAAATAATTAACGAATTCGTACATGCATGTTGTTGTAGCTATAAATTTACTCCCGAAGGCTTTGGGGAGTGTTATCGATGTGATGGTCCTTTGCCGGAAACGTATCCGGTACGCTCCGGTAACAAAGCCACATTAAGGTACTAGCCCGACCATCTCGGGAACGATTTATATGGCCACATTAAACCTTCAGGCCATCCCTCCCTATCCCACACCCCAAGTTCCATAAGGAGCGAAATTTCAGCTTTTATAAAATGAAGAAGGTCTGGCAGTCAAGGGCTCTTAGACTTTGAAATCGTCGAAGTTTACGAAAAAGGGTAGTTAGGTTATAAGCGTTTTTTGCATAGATTACTATTTAAAGAAAGGTTTCAACATTTTGAACTAAGTTGTGTATGGCTTGAAAGACTTTGGCTGCAGTAAATCATAAGCTTTATTTGTATTTTCTTATTTTAAACTATATATTTGCTCATTCATCAAATTTTCCTTTCGTTTAAACGTTTTCCTTATGGTTGGTATTTCGCCACCTAAAGTAACTGGCAACCTATCGCCCCAATTGCTTGCTTTAGCACATCGATATGCATCTCTATAATTAATTTTAAAAACAATTCCAATTAAGTTGTGGCGGTATTTCGAAATTCAATTTACCTCCCATGTTTAGACTGCGTAAATATAACCTCTTGCAATTTAGCATCTACTGTACACATTCGACAAATCACATGTTTTGATCTATTTAATGTTGGACGAACTATTCGCGGCCATTCGCGAGTGGCATCTGACAGTTTCCCTTTCTTAAGTACAATATAAGAATAAAGGGTGGTATGACGTTCGTCTTTTACATCACCCACTCGTAAAGGAGCATACGCAGCTTGAAAATTACATGGGGTGCGATCGGTTTCATTAGTGAGCCTCGGACACGTTAAGTTGTGTGGGCACTGAAAGCAATTTATAGTGAAATATTACATATAAAAATATATGCCAAATATATGGCTTACCGGAGCTAGAATTTCCCCTTTAAGGTCGTTGCTTTCTAATTGCAAAACGTAATCCCGAACTTCATTAACCAGTTCACTACCACGACGTGTACCTTCTTCCACAATAACTAAATATCCACAGCATTTTTTCCATAAGTTGAGTAACACTTCTTTACGGCTTTCGGCATTGGGTAGCTCAAAAAGGGTATAGGATGAGACAACCAAGTCATACATTGTCTGAAAAAGGTTCATTCACATAGGCATATATGTAAGAATTAGCATCCTTGCAGTAAGTAGAGTTTATTAGGGTGATCCTTGTAAATCATATTGCAGAATTTTTCCAGGACTCAAAATTTCTAATTTCTCCATGGAGACTTAAAAAATTTATATAAACTTAATTTATTTTCTAATAGCCGACATCGATTAAACTTCAGATGGCGATATTAATTGATTGGTTTATTTAGTAATAATAGGATTACGTATAAATATTATATAGCCTACTATATTATTGATTTTGATATACAAGGACCAACTTATTGTCAATATGTACATATGCACAAACCTCTATAGCAGGTAGGAATTGTCTGTGATAAACATTACGCAGAATCATTTGTTGATTTGCATGCCCTTCTCGTAATATTAACTCAGATAAGTCGTTCATACTTCGAGAACTATCCACGTTGTAATATTCAAAAATTGAGTCTCTCCATAAATTACTAGCCGCCCACATCCCGGTACCTACTCCTGAACCAAAATCGAAGTAACTTCTCGGTTGAAACTCTTTATCGCGTTGTCTCAACTCTTGTAATATATTTGTGAGAACTCCGTATTCCTTGGCACCTCGACCAATTGCGTAAACTAAAGATTCATAAGGGCCATATTCAATTGGTTTCCAAGCATAGGTACGATATGCCATAAAGCGTTTGATTAAATTATCACGCTTTCTCCTCCATTGTAGGCCTTCTTCTTCTCCGAGAAACGACAGTTCTTCCAGAGGCATCCGCCGATTAACTTCCTCCATAACCGACTTAATTTTTTTATTATATTCCAACTGTTCAATAGGAGGATGACGAGCTTTGATGTATTGATTTAACTGCTGGCAGTCTTTTAAAATAGATTTTATGGGGTAGTCACCAATTACACGCTCCAAAGCATGGCGCAAATTTATTGGCAACTCAATCGGTCCGACTTTAATAATGCCAGGATGGTGCCGTGGTTTTAGCTCAGCTTTTTCTATTTTCGCAACCAGGATTGGGTCCAATTCCACAGCAATCTTACAAGTCCCTCGCACAAAATATTTGGAAGTATCATATCGTATACAGGTAACTAGCTTTAAGCCTATATTCATCGCGTGTGTTTATTTTTAAAATCAAAATACATCTAAGACTTATATAAAAACCGGCTCATCAGCTGTAGTTATAATGAGCGCTTTCAGTGAACACAGTTAACTGTTGACCAATCGTCACAATCGTTGAGTGATAACTTTCTGAACGCACTGTTGAGTACTTTTGTATTGCACTAATAATCACCTACTCAGATTCCACATTCACGAGTTCAAAATTGCTTCGTTCTGCGTATCTACGTCACAGTTGACTTGAGTGAACAACTGATATGCTGTTTTTATTGCAAATTGCAATAGCATGGTTTTTTGTAAATTTATTTTATATTAATTAATAATTTAATTGTTTAACTAAAATGTTTTTAACCGCAAATACATCGGAGGAATGTATCGTTGTTATCGGTGAACTATAATTTTAACATAAATATTGGCAGTAGATCTTCGAAAGCAGTCACGTTCCCGTTTATCATTGCTATCAAGGCGAACTCTGCATTGTTTTTCAACAAAATTGGCGCAAAGCACTCTATCTCGATGCCATAGGTGATCTAGTAGTTTTGCTAATACTACACAATTACGTGCTAGACCCGTAAAATCAGGTTCGGAATAGATACTGTTACGAATTTTTATTTGCAAATCCTCTTATTTGCCCTTTTGCTAGGATCGTATCGCTAAACTGTTGAATAAATAACTCCAATATTGAATAACGGAAAAATTGCCTTTATTAAAATACTTCACAATAACACTCAAACTGTGCAACGAATAGCTTAATAACCAAACTCATATCTTAAAGGAAACTGACTTTCAAAATAATAGTGCTATTGCTCGCTAGATATCGTCTTACTCGTAACTGCTTGACAATTCAAATCAAACTGAATTACTTCTTACTCGCTGGCGCCGCTTTTATAGTTTACGCTGCATACTTCTAGGCTCTTCGATTTCCAGAACTTACTAGTTGTTTCGGCTACAAAATCGCCAGCCACAACTACGTGCACAAATTATTGCTCACTCTTGTGACAAAGGTATATGCATGTGTTTGTAGTTTACAGTCTCCCGCACACACATAAGCGTATAAGTAAATTCATCGGTGTGTGACATCTCATCTCTTGCTGCCTTGTATGTAAATGTTGCTCGTCGGAATGTGTACATATGTGTAGACGCAATTATTTATTCGTTTAAGTAGATACATAAAGATTGAATTATTGATGTGAATGTTTGTAGTTTGCGCACATAGGCATATAAGTAAATGCATCAGTGTGTGACATCTCTCTGGGCTGCCTTATATATGTGTATACTTGATTTAATTATTAACGTAAATACTGCTTGGCATGGCCTTAGCATCGCCTTAGTGATGGGATAATTTAGTGATGCTAATATCCGTGACACTGCCCTCCACCTAAGTCTGATCGTCCCGATCAGACAAATCTCTCGATCTAAACGTTGCTAGCCTTTCCAAATGGACCACCTTCATTTTGGTTCGTGGTTTACCGATGGTTTGTATGCGGTACACTACATCGTTGATCCGTTTTACAACTTTGTATGGGCCTTCCCAATTACACTGCAATTTCGGGGACAAACCTTTTTTACGTTGTGGGTTGTATAACAGCACCAAATCTCCTTCCTGAAAACCTTCTGAATTAATTGCTTTATCATATCTGGCTTTCATCTTGTCACTCATAATCTTTGTTCGTTGCCTTATCAGATCATGTATTTCTCTTAGCTCTTCTTCCAAATCACTAGTGGATTTCCTGACATTTCTCTCCGCATTGGCATCTATCCCAAACTTCAAATCAGCTGGCAGTCTAAGGTCATTGCCAAAAATTACTTTTGCAGGGGTTTGGCCCGTTGTCTCATGCACTGCTGATCGGTAAGCCATCAAGAATAATGGTATGCGGGTATCCCATTCTTTATGGTACTTGTCCACTACTTTCCTTAAGTGCTCCTCCAATGTTCTATTGAATCGTTCTACCATACCATCGGATTGAGGATGCAATGCAGTTGTCCGTGTTTTTCGAATGCCCAATGACTTACACATTTCCTGGAACACAGCTGATTCGAAATTCCTGCCTTGGTCAGAATGTAACTCCATTGGTACACCATACCTTGCAACCCAATTGTTTATAAAAACTTCTGCTACCGTTTCCGCTTCTTGATTTGGGATTGGGTATACCTCTGGCCATTTGCTGAAATAATCCATAACTACCAGTACATATTTGTTTCCGCCGTTGCTAGTAGGAAATGGACCGGCGACATCCATAGCGATCCTTTCAAATGGCGCACCTGAGTTATATTGCTTCATCTGGCCATGACTTCGTGTTCTGGGCCCTTTCGCTCTGCTGCAAACCTCGCAGTTCGCAATCCAATCAGTGACCGACTGACGGCAACCAACCCAATAGAATCTCTGTTTAATCTTCTCGAGCGTCTTCGTGATTCCAAGATGACCTCCGCTTGGACCATTATGCAGCTCGCTGAGCACATCAGGAATCCTCTTTCTGGGAACAACTATCAGTTTATTCTTGTATTTACCATCCTCACTCTCCCATACTCGATGAAGGCAACCGGATATCAATTCCAAACTGTTCCACTGTGCCCAATATGACTTCGCAATGGGACTCTCTGCTGACATCTCTTCTCTGTTTGGTCTTTCATTTCGTTCGAGCCCTTGCATAACACGTGACAGATCTGCATCTTCTAGCTGGCACTTTCTTAGCTGTTCCTTGTCCCATTCATCTGTACATGTTATAGTCATTAGCCGGACATCTATAATGTCTTCTTTAGCCTCGGCTTTTGAACAGTGCTTGCATTCCAAACTACATGGTCTTCGTGACATTGCATCGGCATTTCCATGGGTACTACCTTTTCGATGCTCAATGGAAAAGTCATAGCTTTGTAGTCGCTCGATCCACCGTGCCAATTGTCCTTCTGGATTACGGAACTGCAGTAGCCATTTTAAAGCTGCGTGATCTGTCCTGACACGGAATCGCTGGCCGTAGAGGTATTTGTGAAAATGTTTAACGCACTCTACCAATGCCAACAGCTCTCTCCGCGTAACGCAGTAGTTCCTCTCTGGTTTTCCAATCGAACGGCTGTAATATGCAACTACCTTCTCCTGTCCATCGACCAGTTGTGATAAAACGCCTCCTATAGCATATCCACTCGCATCTGTATCTATAATAAATGTTGCTCCTGGAATCGGATATGCTAACATTGGGGCAGTGCACAAACGCTCCTTCAATGTTTGGAAAGCCACTTCTTGCTCCTTCTTCCATTCAAAAGCTTTATTTTTTCTTGTAAGCTCATGGAGGCTATGGGCTACGCTGGAAAAATTTTGTACAAATCGGCGGTAATATGTGCACAGCCCAAGGAAACTTCTTAATTCATGTAGGTTCTGTGGTCTTGGCCAATCCTTTACAGCCTCTATCTTTTCGTTCGCAGTGCAGATGCCCTCTGTCGTTACCTTGTGACCCAAATAATTTACTTCCTTTTTAAACAGCGCACACTTTTTGGGACTTAACTTCAGACCAGCGCCAGCTATTCTTTGGAAAACTTCCTCCAAGTTCTTAAGATGTTCATCGAAATTCTTGCCCAATACGATGATGTCGTCCAGGTACACCAAGCATGTTTTCCAATGTAGTCCTTTCAATACCTGATCCATGAGTCTCTCGAAAGTAGCTGGTGCATTACATAGTCCAAAGGGCATTACTGTAAATTGCCAAAGACCATCTCCGACGCTGAAGGCTGTTTTCTCTTTGTCTTCCTCATTTACCTCCACTTGCCAGTAGCCGCTTTTCAAGTCCAGTGTGGAAAACCATTTCGTACCAGAGAGCGAGTCCAGAGTGTCGTCAATTCTTGGCAATGGGTAGCTATCCTTTTTCGTAACGTCATTCAACTTCCGGTAGTCGACGCAAAACCTCATTTTTCCATCCTTCTTCTTTACAAGTACTACCGGTGAGCTCCAGGGACTAGCTGATGGTTCGATGACGCCGCTGTCGCTCATTTCTTGTATAATTTGACTCACAACTTGCCGCTTCGCCAGTGGAACACTACGTGGAGCTTGACGGATCGGCCTCGCATCTCCAGTGTCAATTTGATGTTTGACAACGTTGGTGCGGCCTGGTTTAGAACCATCCTGGTCAAATATGTTCGCGTACTTTAGGAGCAGTTGTTTTGCCTTACTCTGATATGCTTCCTCTAGCCCCTGCGTCCATGCCGTGATGTCATTTGAAAGATTAGTATTACTAGCTGAAACGTGTTCCTGGAGCTGTTCACAGTTAATAACTACTTCAGCCTCTTGGCATCTTCCCAAAATAGCTCCTTTAGTTAGTTTGAGTGGTGAATTGAACTCATTGAGTACTCTTACTGGAACACGTCCATCTTGTTTTGTCATAGCCAGGGTTTTTCCTACAAGTATGTTCAGTGCTGATTTGTTTGCTGCTTCGACAACCCACAATTTGTTTGTCCCACAATCTCCATCAACCTTTGCCCAGATGACTGCTTCGGATTTTGGTGGTATTCGCTGACTCTCTTCCACCAGCACTCGTTTACTGCTGTAGCCTCTCTCGTAGCCGAAATTAAGTGGTACATCCATGTTCTTATATCGCATCGTCTTGCTTTGCATGTCGATCTTGATGCCCTGGTCGATTAAGAAGTCCACTCCAATTATGATTTCATCAACAATCTCTGCCACTATAAAATTGTGTACTACCGTGACGTTCCCAATTGCGACTTCACATGATACTTCTCCTAGAACCGTGCTGTCTTCTCCAGTGGCTGTACGCAATCTTGCTCCATGCAATGGTGTTATCTTCTTGTTGACTAAATCCGCTCGAATGATGGAATGAGATGCACCCGTATCTACAGTCAGTAAACGTTCCTTTCCATCCACATGTCCTCCGACAGTAAGATTGTTTGACCTTCTTCCAATTTGTGAGATAGAGATTATGGGGCATTCAATTGAGGGAGCCAGCTGTCGCCCCTTGCGGCTGACTCGCTTTAGTTTAACGATTGAGTGGACTTGGAGATTTGCTCATCTCCTTCAGCTCTGCGTTTACGGCCACCCACATTGTTGGAGCTATTGGGACCGGTGCTGCAATGTCGTGCAATATGACCTGGGTTGCCGCACTTGAAACATTTAATAACTCCGGCATTTCTCTGTTGTGATCCCTTCAGTGCTTCCAAAATTGTGTCTACCCATTCTGGCCTTTCTACTTCTACACGATGAGCTTTGTATGCTGGTTTACTCAATAGTGAGGCCGTTTCCTGAGTCAATGCATGTGATACCGTTTCAGAAAATGTCAGCTTTGGGTTTGCGTATGTAGCTCGCTTCGTTTCCACGTCCCGTATGCCATTTATGAAACTCTGGATTTTTACCCTTTCAGTGTATTCCACGGGTGCGTCCGCATTTGCAAGATGAGCCAATCTTTCAATATCTGAAGCAAACTCCTGCAATGTTTCATTTGCTTTTTGGTAGCGGTTTTGCAACTCAATTTGGAATATCTGTTTCCTATGCTCGCTTCCATAACGTCGTTCTACAGCAGCCATCAATGCTTCATAATTGTTCCGCTCTCCTTCGGGAATCGTCTGTAGAATTTCCGCTGCTGGCCCCTTCAATGCCACGAATAGTGCAGCAACTTTATCTTCCGAATTCCAGTTGTTCACTGCTGCGGTCTTCTCAAACTGTAGCTTAAAGACCTGGAAAGGAACAGAACCGTCAAAGGATGGTGTTTTTACCTTTGTATTGCTTGCTGAAACAGCTGGGCGGTTTAATTGCAACTCTTGTATACGACCTCTCAAAGCATCCACCTCGGCTTCGATTTTTTCCTCAAACTGCGTTATTTTCTCGTCCATACGTGCTTCGAGTTTTGATGATATACGCGCCTCTTGTGCTTCGAGTTGTACTGTTATGCGTGCCTCTTGTGCTTTCAGTTGTGTCTCCATTTTTGATGTAATGCGTGTCTCCTGCGATTCTAGTTGTGATGCCATATATGTCTTCTGTTCTGCCAGTTGAGATGACACTGTCGATGTTTGAGCAGATATTGCAGCTAAAATCATGTTCAAGTCTGTACTGGTAACCGTCTGCGATGTTTCGTTCTTCTCTTCAATTTTTGTTGTCTCCTCGCCATCAAGATGAAAGACATGCTCTTCCACATCAATTCCTTCTGCTTCCATTGCTTCTCGTAGCCGTGCCTGAAGTTCGAGTTTAACGCCGCTTGTATTCAATCCACGGCTCTCCAACTCCTTCTTC
This sequence comes from Eurosta solidaginis, assembly GCF_040869045.1. NCBI lineage: Eukaryota > Metazoa > Arthropoda > Insecta > Diptera > Tephritidae > Eurosta > Eurosta solidaginis. Next base: position 79,155,754 of record NC_090320.1, read on the forward strand.
AGTTGCGGGATCTTCAATTCACTTAACTTTGCCATGTCCTTGTTGTCCTCTAGAATTTATTCAACAATTCCTCTTCTGACACCAATTGTTACGAATTTTTATTTGCAAATCCTCTTATTTGCCCTTTTGCTAGGATCGTATCGCTAAACTGTTGAATAAATAACTCCAATATTGAATAACGGAAAAATTGCCTTTATTAAAATACTTCACAATAACACTCAAACTGTGCAACGAATAGCTTAATAACCAAACTCATATCTTAAAGGAAACTGACTTTCAAAATAATAGTGCTATTGCTCGCTAGATATCGTCTTACTCGTAACTGCTTGACAATTCAAATCAAACTGAATTACTTCTTACTCGCTGGCGCCGCTTTTATAGTTTACGCTGCATACTTCTAGGCTCTTCGATTTCCAGAACTTACTAGTTGTTTCGGCTACAAAATCGCCAGCCACAACTACGTGCACAAATTATTGCTCACTCTTGTGACAAAGGTATATGCATGTGTTTGTAGTTTACAGTCTCCCGCACACACATAAGCGTATAAGTAAATTCATCGGTGTGTGACATCTCATCTCTTGCTGCCTTGTATGTAAATGTTGCTCGTCGGAATGTGTACATATGTGTAGACGCAATTATTTATTCGTTTAAGTAGATACATAAAGATTGAATTATTGATGTGAATGTTTGTAGTTTGCGCACATAGGCATATAAGTAAATGCATCAGTGTGTGACATCTCTCTGGGCTGCCTTATATATGTGTATACTTGATTTAATTATTAACGTAAATACTGCTTGGCATGGCCTTAGCATCGCCTTAGTGATGGGATAATTTAGTGATGCTAATATCCGTGACAATACCTAATTCTTCAGCATCAATAAGCTCGCCATGGGAGTAGTGACATTGTGCATCATCGAATCGGCAGTCTCCCTCAAGGTAAAATTAACATGGGAGCATCTCGCGAGGGGTGGTATTTGTGAAGAGTACTCGTAAACGCCTTTTTAATGTGCCAATGCGATCCAAACTGCCCATTTCTTCAATTCCGCTGTTATAAATACACCTACATAATAGCCTTAAGTATTAAACTCGATACTATTAATAAGCATAATAATCGATACTAGCATTGAACTGTTATCTCTATTATTGAATTAAAGTAAGTGATTCTACAGCATTACAACCATTGTTTACTATATAGTTTGGCAGCTTAAATTGAGCTTATGTTGCGAATAGAGTGGAATACTGTTTTCACACAGAAACTTAATGATCTCATTTCACCTTCTAATGAAATCGTAAATTTTTTCTTTCACACAGAAGTAACTGTTCGATTAGTATGAAGGATGAAATGTCAAGCGAATAAAATGACAATGCTATATAACAGATCATAGCGGAACGATACAAGGTGGCAGCATGGTGACATACCTACAAAGAAAAAAAATTCCATGTACTTGTAAATTCGATGGGCAAATGTCAAAATCGTACTGCGCCGGTAGTTGTGTATCAAATCAAATAAAAAATGTTATAATCAGCTGTTCGATGCGGCCACCTTGTATCGTTCCGCCATGCAGACAATGACATTTACTTTGACAAATGACATTTTTAAGCACTGAACACACCAAAAACTAAGAAGCGGAACGCTTCCAACAGAGTTGCATTGTGCCTTTGACTTCATTAGGCATTCGATTAGCTACTAATGAAATAATTATAGATTCGAATTTTGTAGGGAAGATTGAGCTCAATAAGCGTCTGAATGTAGAAAACTGCCTTTATTATTCAATAAGCCGTCTGTGTGAAAACAGTAGAAGGCAGTGGACTAGGCAGTCGAATGCCATATAATGAAGGAATTGGTGTACGGAGTTTTTTCAAAATTTGCCCGAAATCCTGAATCACAAAAGGGAGTGTAGTTAAGTACGAAAATAAAAAAATGTAGTTATGTTTTGCTCCTTTTTTAACAGGAGATTTTCATTTTAAAAATGTAATATATAAACCAACGTCCCGTGCTTTTTATTTTTACGAACTTATTCCTCAATGAAAATAAATGAAACACGTATTAATGTAAGCATTAATCATGTTTCTTACTTCTTAAATATTATAAGTGTGTTAAAAGTAGCAGAACTAAAATAATATTGACAAATCTGATATGTCAAACTAATTTTATATAATAAAAATGATTTCATAAATTGCATGCATTTTATACATATGCATTATATTTTAAATTTTCTCTAACTATTCGTTTTGTGCTGACTAAATTTTGCTTATGCATAACTTTCTTTGGCTATATAAGCTAACAATTCCAGGGGCCGTTTTCACCATCTTCGGTGAACGCTAACAAACACTTTATTTGAAAGAAATCGTTCAGTGATTCGTCAAATAAGGGTTACTTTAAAATAACGGACGTTAAAAGTTCCCCTGTCACATGAGGAAAAATGAAATACAACTATTTTTATAACATGAAGATAGATAGAAAATTTATTGGGGATTGCACTGCGGCCGTTGATCTATTGTGCACTCACCAGATTGCGTCGCGTTCCAGGAGGATATGTTCGACCGTCTCTCCTGATCGATCACGAAATTGACATGAATAAAAAATTATGTTTTTTATTTAGTTGAACGGCGATAGAAAATCGGTTTTTTTCTAAAATGCAAGAAACTTTAAGAAGAACGTAAGTTTTTAATTATTTGTGTGTTGCTTTGACGTTGGCGTTGCGTTGCTTATGGATTGAAGCAATT